>NW_003852576.1:2145209-2155445 GCF_000181295.1 Otolemur garnettii | reverse complement strand
TTTTTTAGTAATAAGTTTGAGTTCTCTGTGGATTCTGGTTATTAGACCTTTGTCAGAAATATAACTTGCAAAAATCCTCTCCCATTCTGAGGGCTGTTTGCTTTACTTAGTGTGTTCTTAGCAATGCATATATATTAATTTTCTAAGTCACCATAAAAGCAAAAAAAGAAATGCAATAGAACCTCTGTAAGTTGACCACCCAAGGGACTGCAGCAAACTGGTCAACATACGGAGGTGGTCAACATAAGGAACGAGGCCTGCTGTACTGATACGTACATGTGGTGCATGTCTGGTAGATGAAGATTAGGTCAAGGTAGGGAGGTGGTCTGGGTAGGTAGGTAGAGATTGTATTGTACTGTACTCAGCTGTGGAGATTGTGCTATAGAAAGTTTCTAAATCTTATAATTTTCCACTGGGGAAAATGTCCTTGGACCCCAGCTAGGAAAACTTTGGATGGCTTTACTTGTCCTAAATGCCTTACTTATCAGAGACTGTACCATCTTGATAAGATTTGGGAATTACCTGGCCTTGAATTGATTTTTTTTTTTTAAAGAGATAGAGTCTCACTCTGTCGCCCTTGGTAATGCCATAGCATCACAGCTCACAGCAACCTCCAGCTCTTGCCTCAGCCTCCCCAGTAGCTGAAAGGGCAGGCGCCTGCCACAATGCCTGACTATTTTTTGTTGCAGTTTGGCCAGGGCTGGGTTCAAATCTGCCACCCTCGGTATATGGGGCCGGTGCTCTACTCACTGAGCCATAGGCACTGCCCTTGAATTGATTTTTGAAAGAGGGTATTTTCCCCCCATGATCAACTCACTTTATCTGTTATACGTGGAATTTGAATTTAGAGTAACCTCATTCTGTTTTAGAATCATCTTAGATTAATAGAAGTGAAATTAGTCAAGATTTTTCTTTTTCTTTTCTTTTTTTTAAGACGAGTCTCACTGTGCTGCCCTCAGTAGAGTAATGTGGCGTCATAGCTCACAGCAACTTCCAGCTCTTGGGTTTAAGAGATTCTCTTGCCTCAGTCTCCCAAGTAGCTGAGACTACTGGCTCCTGCCACAATGCCCGGCTCTTTTTTGTTGCAGTTGTCATTGTTGTTTAGCAGGCCCAGGCTGGGTTTGAACCCTCCAGCCTCCGTGTATGTGGCTGGCGCCGTAACCACTGTGCTGTGGGCACCGAGCCAAGATTTTTCTTAACAAAGTTCATTCTTCGTTTCCTTACTCTTCCCATTTCTAGCTCTTGCCTTTACTTTTTTTTAAACCTCTCATAATATTTTATTTCCTTTTTTTTTTTTAAATAGTTTTTGGCTCTTCACTCTGGTAAAATAGTATAAAAATAAATCAGCTACATTTTAGCATAAATAGTGAAAGCCAGTGGTTGAAACGATTACAGCTTGGAGAATGTTTGATGAAGGCACTGTCGGAAAGAGATTTTACCATATCGCAGGCTTTGAAATCACTCATGTTTCTTTCCCACCTCCAAATTGTCATTTTTCCAATTTTCCTTTTTGGAAGCTTTAGTATGCAAAGCTTTGACAACAATTTAGGAAAATGAAATCACTACCCACAGTGTGTGACATTTACTTGAAGAGAATTCATCTGCCTCTGAATTGGCAGTTGCTGAGATGGGTGAAACTATGAAATGTGTTTGATGGGTTCATTGTTTAAAGGAAGGAAATCCTTCGAGGTGGCCATTTAATTGCAGGGCAGTGAAAAATCTTTGTCTGATTATATGACTTTGAATGGATTTTTTTCTCTCCAGTTTGATCTGAGCAGTTTTAGGCAGCGACTGGAATTCTCTGCACTGGGCTGTGCTGCATCTAACCTCCATCTTTGTCTTCTTCCTCATCTGACTTTGGGTTGCTACTTCCTTTTTTTTTTTCTGTACCAAGTGGAATAGTTTTGGTTGTAAATGGCAGAAAATTCAACTTAATTAGGCTTAAGCGACCAAGGGGTACCAGCTGGCTGCTGGACTAAGGGGAAGAGCCCCCATCACTTGTATGGTTACATTACACTTGACATTTAGGCTGTGGTATAAGAAAAAATAAACATTTGGTTTCTGTCCCAGGTTCCTGGCACAGAGCTTCTAAAACCCTTTGAAATCCCCTGAGTGATGAAAGTGTCTTTCGTATGCTAACGAGGTGACTCCTAGGGGTAGGGGGACTAGATGGCTTCAGGTTGCCCACTGCTTACCCCACCAAACTGTGATTAGAGGGGTGTTCACCCCTTTCCAGACCTCCAGTGATGAGAGGGATTCACGAATTAATCAACTATGCCCACATAATGGAACATGCATGGTTCCATTATGAGTGATGAGAGAGATTCATGATTTAATCAACCATGCCCACATAATGGAACCTCCATGAAAACTCCCTAAACAGTAGGGTTTGGTGAGCTCCCAGGCTGGTTTACACAGGAGCTGGGGCGGTGGCGTGCTGGGAGAGGGTGGAAACTTCGCGTGTGTCCCTGCCCCTCCTCTGTGCCTGTCTTCCATTTGACTGTTCTTGAGTTGTATTCTTTATGGCACACCTTTATGTACGTGTAAATAAACATGACTCAAGTGTTTTCCTGAGTTATTGTATGAGGGGATGCTTATGTGGGAACTCCCAACAGTTAGGAATGTCTCAAGTTCCTGAGTTATTGTATGGGGGGATGCTTATGTGGGAACTCCCAACAGTTAGGAATGTCTCAACTTGTGGGTTGAGACCCCTTTGGACTGTGTTAAAGGTTCGTGGCATTAGGAAGGTTGAGAACCACTGTCCTAGGTGATTTTCAAACATGGCCATGTTTTCAAGGGCTACATTGAATCCAGGTGTTGAAATCCATATTCAGTTTAATACAGTCCACCTTCTTCAAGTAATTCTGGATTTCACGTTTACTTTTCGCTTTTATTTTTCAAAGGACTTTAAGACGGTACAGGGTAGCCAAAAAAGTTCATGTCCAATTTTAAATAGTGGCACACGAACTTTTTGGCCACCCTGTATTTGCAGAAAGTTTCACTATCAGTGAAATTAATCCTAGACCATTGACTCTCTAACACTCCCCCTATAAAAATATCAATTAGTTTATATTTTATTTGACCTTCTGAGTTGTCTGTGAGACACACATGTAGGAAACAGTTTGAGATTTGGAATCCAAAGAACCCCAGGCCTGCCAATTTGGGCTGTGTAACGCTGGGCAAGCCACATAAGTGTTTGTAGTCAAGTCAGACAGAATGGAAGTAACCTGGGGACCAGATACGGACGTCTGGTGTCTGAATGAGGACAGCCTTGTGGAGCCCAGCCCTACAATCTGTGGCTACTGACTCTCTTTCTGGGTAGTTGGTGTTAGAGTAAGATTGGATCATAGAACACTCCGCCTGTGTTGGAAGATTGGAGAATCAGAGATAATCCTTTTAGCATCCCCAAGAGATGAGTTCTCTTACGACCCTACTGTGCAGTAAGGAAACAGCATCTATTAAACACTTAATTGCATTTGTGCAGTCCGGCACAAAGAGATTCTTCATTGGATAAAAGGGAAATGATGTGTCTTAGAATCTTCTCAAAGTCAGAGCAGCCGACTTTGTGCCCTGTGTCAGTGTCGTGAAAATCTATAGTCCTAAATACTGATCATAATTTGTGTGTACTTTGAAAATGCATTGTGATTTTAGAGATTGAGAGTACAATGTAAACGCTGCTTACAGTTTATCCCATTACACAGATTGTGTATCCCTAATCTGAAATACTTTGACTTGAGTGCCCGCGAAGCCGTAAGTGGAAAGTTCCACACATGACCTCACTCGTGTGACAGGTCGCAGTCCAAACTGTTTCATGTGCAAAATTATTCAAAATATTATATAAACCTATCTTTAAGCTATGTGGATAAGGTGTAGATGAAACATAAATGAATTTCTTTCTTTTTTTTTAGAGACAGAGTCTCACTTTGTCGCCCTCAGTAGAGTGCCGTAGCGTCATAGCTCTTGGGATTGGCTATTTTTGTAGAGATTGGGATCTCACTCTGGCTCAGGCTGGTCGTGAACCTCTAAGCTCAGGGCAGTCCACCCGCTTTAACCTCCCAGAATGCTAGGATTACAGATGTGAGCCACCACGCCCGGCCATCTTCAGTCTTTCCTTGCCATCTTCTTTTCCCACAAAGTCTTTTACCTACCAGTGCTGCTGTCGGTGTTAAATATGCCAGAAACATGGCTTCCCGTAAACATTCCCTACGCCATCGCCCGTCATGGTGCACACTGTTGTGTGTGGCCCAAACCAGCGTTTTCCAAGTCTAGCTTAGGTCCTGCCTCTTCCTGGAAATTCTTCCGGAGTCTTCTGAGTTCTCCTTTGTCTTCCTTGAATTAACATTATAGAGTTGATCACCCTTGTTGGGTTGTGTCTTCCCAGAGATAAGGATGAGATCTTTTCACCTGTTATTCCATGAACCTCACCTTTACTGAGTCAAAATTTGTTGAAGGGAATTAATTTTTTAATAACATAAATATATTATATAAAACTTTTTATAGTAAGTATATATCTGTGCATGTCTGTTTGTGTGGGGGGTGTAGAAGGAGAGAGAGATTGAAAGAGGGAGAAAGAAGGTGTACGGCTGAGCCAAGCACGCTTCCTTTATGAAAGGTGTAATGCAGTACCTGGTGAAGAGATCAAAGAAAGCTCACAAAAATCCCAACTTTGTCCTGTGGAACAATTGGCCTGATTTTGTCAATGAATAAATTGTTAGAAAAAAAGAGAGGCCAAAGAGAGATAGGGTACGTAGAGATTAAAGGAGATTTAAGAGCTATATTATCCCTTTGCTGTGTGTAGACTTCATATGGATTCTGATTAAACAAACCGTGATCCCCGGTGAAATAGCTATGGACGAAAGGATGCGATGCCAGGGATTTACTTCAAAACAACCTGCAGGGGAGGCAGGGGGAGTAGTTGGGTATGCAGAAAAAGCCAGATTTGCTATGAGTTGATAATTATTGAAGCTAGATGGTGGGTGGTTGGGGGTTCATTCATTCTTTCTACTTTTATGTGAGTTCTAAAGTTTCTATAATAAAAGGTAAAAAATAAAATCAGGGCTAGGACCTGGGTCATGTTTCTAAAGAATTGAAAGAACTTTAAACTGGAATCTGAGAGGTTCAGACTCTTGCCCTGGTTCTCTCTAATTACCTGTTTGCCTGCGAGCCCCTTATTCAACATTTCTGGGCCTCACTAAGGCTCCTGAGTAAATAAGGAGTTGCCTGGGTGGGGGCCTCATTGTCAGCGGTTCCCTGGGATGCTGTACTTTTGAGAGAGACTGTGGGCCTGGACTGGGGAGCAAGAGCCTAGCACCAGGGAGCGGGGTCTCTGGAGGTCATGGTTTCACTCCAGCTGTTTATTTGCCAGCTCATACTTCCAGTTGGTCACCTTGTCTTCCCCAGGGAAGCCTGCAACACTCTGTAATTCAGATTGTTAGAGTTTGAGTCCAAAGCAAAGAAACAAGCTTCACGATTTGCTGGGTAGTCTCATTGCCACAGTTAATCCCGCATGCGTAGTGATTTAAGAGGTCAGAATTCAGGGCCCAGCCTAACCACAAGCTGTGTCATTGGGACAGGTGACTTAGTGCCTCCTTCCTTCCCAGGGCTGTGCGAGGATTAAGTGGCATAGTGCATGTGAAGTGCTTTGAACTGTGGCATATAGCAATGGCACAATAAAAGGCAGAGGCTGTCTCCACCGGCTCTGGTTTTGTGTGTGTTCAGGATTCCCAGTTCTGGTGAGGACTGTTGAGGGGGAAGCACGCTTGTCATCCTTGGTTTCTTCATTCCTTCTTCCTTTTTGGAGCTGAAGGGATACCAGGGATACCAGGGCACCCCGGGAAGGGAGTTAGTCAGGAGAATGTCGCCTCTTAGAGGTCTTCCTCCCCCCAGCACCGTCTCTGGAATGCTGCCAGGTTGAGTCACTGCGGGATTTGTGTCCAACCAGGATGTTTCTGGGGTAGTCCCATCCTGAACCGGGGCCTCCTAACTGCTGGGTATTTCTGCTGTGACATTTTGTTCCCTGAAGTCTCCTTTGGTGCCCTATTTGCTAACTAGAGTGTGTTCTGGAGAGAAACATTTCCTCTGTCTGTCTGATCTAATATTTAAAAACGCATCCCCTCTGTTGGGAAGGAATGTCTGATAACTTGAGCATTTGCAAGGAGGGGAAATGGGAGCATGCATGGAGTTCCTCCTGACTCATCTCCTCATAAGCAGCTGGGCTTCTGTCATTTCCTCTCCAAGGCTCGGTGATCTCAGGCCCTTGTCCTCTCTGTCGGGGCCAGAGGCCAGGCCGGCAGCACCTGGGAAGCCCCCGCCCGCTCCTTATAGCCGGCTTGTCCCAGGCCCTGGCTCATCACATTACTGTTGTGTGAATCACCCCCCTGGCCTTGCTTGTCATCCTTGAAATTTTCCTGGTAACACTGTTTCTCTAGGACCCACAAAGCGGCGTCCTGTGATATTTTCCCCCCCTTTTTCTTTTTTTTTTTTTTCTTTGCTCTTAAACCTCTTGCTTCCCTCCTAAATGTTGTTTCTGGATTCTTTCATTTTCTTTGATGCTTCTCTTTATTTTCTGTTCATTAAGCTAAAATAGTTTTACAAGCCTCTCTGATTTATTCCAGGGATGAAACTCCAATTTATAGATCGTCCATATCCTTTTGCTTTTTCTGCAGCTTTGAGGCACTTTACAGTTCATGACAATTTCCTTATAAGGGGAAAAGTAACATCTCCACAAGACTTGTCAGATTATATAGTGATATTCTAGACAAGATAACATACTGGTTCGAGAGTTGAAAAGGTGAGATGTAATCCTGGGTTTGATTTCCATTCACTAACTGTGGGTCTTTGGACAAGTTATTTTTATGTTCTTCCACTTCAGTTTTCTCATCCATACAGTAGGAATGATAGGGCACATCTCTGTGGGGCTGCCGTCTTGGCACCGATGAGGCTGGGTAAATCTTCCCTGATAGGACTGTGGATGTTGTCAAGCAGCTCTTTTGGGGTAGATTGGGCCCCTCTCTCCACTTGAACTGACTTTGTATTCATTGATTTGTTCCTTTCTCTTCCTTTTGCCTTTTAGAGAGGAGGGGGTTGATTTAAGGCTAAAGTATTTCTGTTGTACAGATGTAGCATTAAGGCCTGGTGAGTTTGAGTCTTACCCTAAAAGGAGGAAGAAGAGGAGGAGGCAGCAAGGATCCTGGTTCAGCACGGCCTGGGAAGACCTGAGGGTGGGGTGGGGTGTGTGTGAAGTTCCCCTTCCACTCCAGTTTCATTGCCCTTGACATGGAGCTGTCTCTGGGCTTCTTGACCAGAGGCCGTGTGGGATCTCACTGTGCTAGGAACCTTTCTCCTCCGTGTCCTACCAGTGCTGTGGGGACTTTGAGGTAGAGGACCCATGTATAAGGATGCCCCACCAATGTTAGTTCCTTTTCTAGTTTAAAAGGTGTTCTGGTTTGTGCCAGAGAAAACTCCTGCTAATTTCAGGCAGCTGCAGACAGGTTGTAGAGGCATTTTTTCCGGCATCAGTACCTTTAAACACCCCTGAACTCTCCCTACCCCTGGGAAAGGCTTGTCTTGTAGAGTTGGGACTTGCTTTCAGCCAGGGTTTCTCACCTCTGGTGGGCATGGGAGTGACACTACTATGTCCAAATAACACATCTGGGCTCTAGACCTGTTGCCCAGACATGCGCCTTTGAGAAAAGCTGTTCCTGATGCCTCTCTAGCCTAGAGCCACTGCTTTCAACAGACCAGGATGACTAATCTTAGTGTGTCTAAAATGTGATTCAACTGATAGAACTTGAGTTTGGGCACAGCCCCTTAGGGTATAGGAGTCCTTTTCTGAGGAGCCGGTACACTCTTGTCATCAGTGACAGTGGACGGCTTGTTTTCACAGTAATAATAATAGCCAGGTTGGGTACTTTTCCGTACATTAACTCATTCAGTTCTCATAGCAGCCCTCCAAGGTAGGCTTAGGTGATGATATTATTATGCCCCTCCTACATGATGGTCCAAGGTCACACAGCTCGGCTGGGATGTGGCCGGGCTTCGCACTCATGCAGTCTGAGTGCAGAGTCCATGCCCTCACCACTGTTGATCTCTGCCTCTTTAATTACAGGTAGGATTACCTTGAAAATGGGATTAGGAATCTATAGCTCTGTAAGGACCATGGAAATTTGGTAAGAACTGGAAGCGTCTTTCTCCACTGACCCTGTGTTGTTGTAGTATGTCCTGGCTCAATCCAGATTTCAGGAGGATTCAGGCGCCGGTGTCCTGATGGGTGGGTGGGGAGAATGAAGCAGATTGACAGGCCCACCTCTCAGGTTTGTTCCTTCCACTCTTCTCACCTATGGGCAAAGTATTTGGGATTAGCCTCCTCCAGGGGTGAAAATTTGGGAGGTGATTTCTTTTGACTTTTTTTCTTACAGCTCAGTGATAGACTAAGAGCCCTTTGCTCCCATGGGCCTGTCCATTTTAATAAGCCTAGTGTTAGATGGTCTTGGGAGGAGAGCTTTCATGGAGGAGCTCTTTGTAGCCTGAACAGAATATAAAATGCTCTGGGGAAGACTTGCTTTAGACTGACATGCCCAAACCACAAAACTGTGGTGCCCTCAGGGAAATGCAGCGGGCGTGCAGAACAATAAAATGACCACTTGCTAGGGCCAGGCACTGTGCTGAGGGCTCCCTCACACTTTATCCCTAATCCCTACACCATCTGGAAGGTAGATGTTGTGGTCTCTGTGGTACAGAGGAGGAAACTGACTCAGAAAGTTAAAGGAGGAGTCCCAAGGTCGTGCAGATACTCAGTGATGCAGTCAGGATTGGAACCCGTTTTTCTCAGGCTCTAAAGTCCATGAACTTCTGTAACACTGTGTTCAGTCTTCTAGAAAAGAAAATGGATGTATACTCAGCTTCACAGGGGGTATTAATTTGAAAATAAATGTTTTTTTCCCCCTAATGGAACATGAGCATTTTCTTTTGAACAAAATAATATGTAATACTGTGAATGGTAGAAAGAGGTACTGTGAAGGACAAGGAATGAATGAATGAATGAATGCACGTGGACTTGTGATCAGTAAACAGAGCACATGGAGAGGCGACTTCCCCAGTGTACGGTACTTAAGGAGCACTGAACTTCTTTTGAAGAAGTCTACTGGGAATTTTTTCCCCCTTTTATGTTAAAAATAACATATTACAGTATCTGGACCATGAAATAGCAATTGTATTTTTAGCTACATTTATTTTCTGACTTTTTTACACTTGATTTTGTACACCTGTTCTTTCCCCCTTTTCTTTTTCCCTTACCTGTCTTTTCTAGAAGTTTTTCTTGCAAATATTGACTTAATGGGTAAAGTAATTTTGCAGAGTTCAGATTTTTCTTAAAGTCTGAAAACAATTAATAAAGCCATATCCATCAATTTATGAACTACTTAAATACAGGATGTGCTTTCCAACAAACGTTGTTATAATACTTACGGTTCCATTTCCAACCCAACCATTATAGATGCCCTGAGGAAACAAACACAGGGGGAAAATAAGATGTGATTGTATTAATGATGATTTCTCTCCTGTTGTTTAATAGATTTCCTAGCTAGAGCTGGAGTTGCTTCTTAATTAAACAAATATTTCTTGAGGGCCTGGAATCTGCCAAACCCCGTACTAGTCTGTGATTTTAGTTTACCTCTTTGGTGAGTGATAGATCCATTTCTGTGTTGAGTTGGTTTTAAAAATGCTTAACAGCACCTCTCAGCATCATTTATTAGGCTGGCATTTGGGAACGTTCTATTCAAGCCACTTTCCTACCTGCTTGCAGGCAGCACCGAGTCTGATGGTGCAGTCTGTCTGGCTGGAGTCTGTTCTGGATTTTCTCTTATTCCTCCTCCTTGTTCCTCCTTCCTGTCTTGAAGAAAGGAAAGAAATAGTAGAAGAATGTGTGTTATCTTTAGAAACATCAGATAGGTCAGGGTTTCTCATCAAGTGGCCTTGAGACCAGCAGCATTTCAATTGACTGTGTTTGTTAAAGATGCAAATCCTTGTCTCCCCCACGAGAATCTGAATTTGAGAATAGCTGGATTAGAGTTTACCTGTGGTTTGTCTCTTTGAATCAGGAGGTAATCTCATTTTGCCGGAGTTAATGTACTTAAAAAACAAAACAAAAAACAGCCCTCCCAACTAAGAATCCTGAAATTAGGTTTTAGAAACTTTCATTAGATTTTTATTCAAACAAGAGTTTGCATTTCATATACG
>NW_003852576.1:2129496-2144923 GCF_000181295.1 Otolemur garnettii | reverse complement strand
GGAGGCAGAGGCAGGAGACTCACTTGAGCCCAGGAGTTGGAGGTTGCTGTGAGCTGTGATGCCACAGCACTCTACCCAGAGTGACAGCTTGAGGCTCTATCTCAATAAATAAATAAATAAATAAAATGAGTGAAATGAATCAGAAAATTGGGTTGGGTGGCTAGATTGGGGAGAACTGGTGGTCTCTGCCAGTCTGCTCCGTGACTCCAGGCCCTGGATAGCCCTCCGTCCTGTCAGGGACTGAGTGGACATGGCCATATCCTCCCTTCTTATTCTGATTGAGTTGGACCCTGTGAGAAGAGAATACAAGATGCTGGCCCAGACAAGTATGGTGGAGAGAGAAAGTTTTATCTTCTTAAAAAGAAGTCTATGGAGGTTGAAAGCACTACAGCCCATAAGAAATAAAAATAAATAATGGGTAGTTTTCTTGTATTTATTCAGAAAAACAAAGCTTTGCTTCCCCAAATTCCCAGTTTTTGAAACCTGGCCAGGATTGAACTTCCTTAAGAAGAGGTCTATCCCTGGTTTGACCCATCTACTTGTTGTACCGTTGCCAGGTACATTTGTGTTATTTTGTAAACTTAAGTAGAAGTGGGTGATGGTGGTCACTTTACATATTAGAAACTGTCTCTTTTGGAGGAGAGACACAGAGCGTGCTGCCTCTAACAATGAATCCATAAAGACATAATTGAAACAGCTGGAGGACTGGGGCGGAATTGGAGTTGGCAGATGATTTCTTATTTGCACTGTCATGTTCTGTATTTCTTTATTCACTTATGGAGAGAATGATGAATGTATCAAAGGTGGCGAAGTATAGATACACCATTGTTTCTTAAATCTCAGAAATTTTTCCTTTAAATAAAAAGGCCCATAAATTACTAAGAAATCCCTGGTAATAACTATTTTTATTGTGAAGTAGCTTCAGTATGCTGAACATAAAACTAGGCATGAACTCCTTATTCTTCCAGCTCTTACTTAACCATAAAACAATGACAAATTTATAGAGCAAATTCAAACAAAACTACAAAACCAATAAAATTCAAATTAATATTAATTTATCCTGATGGGTAATTTTATTTGACTAAAGTTAAACCTTGCCTTGAGCATGTGATTGTTTCTGACGGCAAGTGGGCCAGTTCTTCTGAGATCCTTGTGAAACTCAGTCCTTCTTTTGCGTCCCTGTCTTGTTAGCTTCCTTCATGTAAAGTGCCCTCTTCCAGCAGGAATGCAGCAGTTAGGGTTTAATTCTGCTACATTTATTTTTATTTGGCCTTAATGATTAAAGTTGTGCTAGTAGGTGCCGAGCTCAGAACCATGAATGCAGACCCACTTTTGGTCAAGCTAGATGTTAGGACTTGGTGCTACGGTTGTAGGGTGGTGGAGGAGAGAGAGAGGTCATTGGTGCCCCCAATTTGGGGTTGCAGATTTGGGGGAGAGTGACTGGTGCCATTTAGCAAAATGTGGAACAAAGGAGGAAAAGTGGGTTTTAGGGGAAGATGATTAGTTCAAGACTGATACTGCTTATGTTCCCAGGATAATGCTAGAGTCCAGCGCTTTCCACTTCAATTAGATCAACCAGCCATCAGAGGGTAAGGTAAAGCTGAAGCCAGGGGCTTTATGTATAAACAAATACAAAAGACAGGTTGCCTCAAGAACAAATGCTACAGGTTGAACTTCCCTAATCTGAAAATCCAAAGTTCAGAATGCTCTAAAATTCAAAACTTTTTGAGCTCTGACACATCCTCAAAGGAAAAAATGATCATTGGAGGTTTTAGATTTCAGATTTTCGGGTTAGGAATGGTTAACCAGTGTGCATTCTGCAAATATTCCAAAATTTGAATGAAATTTGAAATCTAAAGCATCTCTGGTCCCAAGCATTCTGGATAAGGAATGCTCAACCTGTAATGTCACCACTGTGGTTGGACACGGAGCCTTGGTCAATGTCGAGGTTGAAGAGCCTGCGTTTCCCTGGGACCTGTAAAAGGAGCTGATGTGGCTCTAGGTAGATAGTCAGTCCCTTTTGGCTTCTGCTGGAAGGAAATGCAAATGATCCATTCTGGAGGAGGGTATCCCCAGGGTAGTTCTTAGAATTCTACCCTCAGCCAAATAGGACTTCAGAATCAAAGATCTGTCCTTCTTGTGCCAATAGAAAACAAGCCACCAGGAGTGAGAGTCAGTAAAAAAATAATAGTTTTACATGCAACCCTTAGGACTTAAATATTAGGATTATCTGATACAAAATATAAAATAAACTATGTTTGAAATGTTTTATCATATAAAATATGTAACCACAAGTAAGTGCAAATAGCATGACATTAAAATGGACCAGGTGGATTTGGAAAATAAAACCTAAGGAAAATGTTAGAACTGGCAAAATAAAATCTAAATAAATTAGATTAGAAGTAGCTAAAGAGGGAATCAATAAACTAGAAAAAAAGTTTGAAGAAATAACCAGAAGTAGCATAAAGGAGAGGAAAAACGCAGGAAGGTAGTTAAAGGATGTGAAGGCTGCAGTGAGATCAGTTCAGAGTTCCAGAAAGATAATAAAAACAAAATGAAAGTAAGTAATATTTGAAGATCTAGTATATGGGTCATTTCCACAGGGTGTTTATGAATGACATAAATGACCAGTGTTCCTTAAATCCAAGTAGATAATGGGCAGATAAAGGGAGCACAACATATACCCTTAAGGGTAAATGCAAAGAAATTTGCACCCAGACATAAATAAACTTTAATACACTAAAGTAAAAAAAGATGATCTTAAGAACATCCAGAAAGAAAAGACAGATTGTTAAAAAGTAATAATAGACAGCTGACTTCTCGACAGCAGCAGTGGAAGCTAGAAATGAGTGACATTATCTTCAAAATGCTGAAAGAAAATAGTGTTGACTGTATGACAGCAGAACTGTTGTTCAAGAAAAAAGCAAAATATGCTTTTCTGAGAAACTGAACCTGATTTTGCCACAGCAGACCTTTACTAAGAAACTCCTCAAAGGCTGTACTTTAGGAAGAAGAAATTGATTGTAGGGGCTGAGTTGCAAAAGGGATGGTGAACCAAGAAATTGGTAAGCGTGTAGCATAAATCCTATTAGTGAAAATCAAAGTTGAGATTCAGTTCTTGAGTCTTCCTAGCCACATTTCACCACTGTAGCAGACAGCACAGATGTGGACCTGAGCCTGGCAATGTGGTCGACATTGCTCAGAAGGTTTGGGTGAAGTGTTAGGAGGGTGATATTGAACCGTTTGATGTTCTAGGGGTCAGGTACAAAGGACCCCGAAAAGCAGCTCAGGGGAGACTTTTCAGAGAGATAGGGGAGAACCAGAAGGAACTGAGGCAACCTGAGACTTAAAGGCTGAGGAGATACGATGTTGCAGAGACTGCCCAGATCAGGACTATGTATTATTGAATCAGATTGCTACACATGATGGAGAAGCAGTGAAAACCTCAGAGCCTTCAGGCATCTGGGAAGGCTTCGTGGAGGAAGTAATATTTGGGCTGGGTCTTGAAGGATGAATAATTGGTACGTCAGAGTAGTAGAACAGGGCAGTCAAGACAGAAGGAGTAACCCTAACAAAAGCCCGAACTTAGGGAAAGGTGTTGGTTCCTCAGTCGTAATTCCCAAGGAGCTGGGTTCCCCTGGGTCAGTCCTGCTGCCTTCTCTGTAAAGATCTGATGTTGATGGAGCCTTCTTTTCCCTGAGGTCAGAAGTTGGAAGGCGATTCAAATGACTGCAGACCTGACCAAATACTTCCCCCAGGCTCTGAGTAGACCACACTTAACATATGATTTTCACATCTTAAATTACTCAATTTATTACCAAAGTGTAAGGTTTAAGTTTGGAAAACTTTATTGCTGGCAGTATGTTATTAAGATGAGTGGCCATGTAAAATCATTAGTGGAAAAGACATGGGTAGCTTGCTGAAGTTCCTCAGATTGTAGAACCTAGGAGAGTATGGTGCAGATAAGACCTGGATAGAAACCCTAGACCCTTGATTTTGTGTACCAGTATTCAAGTCATTTGACTTTTCATGCCTCAGTTTCCCCATTTAAAAACAGACATAGTAATGGCTCCTAACTCAAGATGGACGTGAGGCTTAATGAAAAGAAAGCACTTAGCAGAAACAGTTGTCCATTATTATAATAAAAATATGCCAGTGCTTATTTCCAGTAAATAAATACAGCAAATCAGTGGTTTTCAGCCATGGCTATCATTTGCCAACATTAAAAAAAAAAAATTACCAGATTCCCAGACATGCTATACAAGACCTGCTACGTCAGAGTATTTGGGCTTTGTATTTTAGGGAGGAATCCGAAATTCAGGAGCCCTTGCTCTGGAGTTAAGTAACATCTTGGTCACTTTTACCTGGTTATTTGCTTTGTCATTGCTATGCAGTGTTTCTAACATTGGGCCTTAGATATTTGCTGGGTATGTGGGTCTTCAGGTTATTGGCCCTAGAGATTAGTGTGTGGGTCTTTACTCCCGTACCTGCCTTTCTCTTTTCCCATCCTTCCCCCCTTCCTCATCCTTCTCCCCCTTCCCCATCCTTTCCGCCCTTCCTCATCCTTCCCTCCTTCCCCATCCTTCCCCATCCTTTCCCATCCTTTCCTCTCCCTTTACCCCCCTCTTCCCCATCCTTCCCCCCTTCCTCATCCTTCTCCCCTTCCCCATCCTTCCCCATCCTTCCCCCCCTTCCCCATGCTTTCCCCTCCCTTTCCCCATCCTTTCCTCTCCCTTTACCCCCCTTCCCCATCCTTACCCCCCTCTTCCCCATCCTTTCCCCTCCAGCCCATATTGAATTTTGTATAGCAGGGTCAACTAGTCCTATCTTCAGGGCTTTTTTTGGTTTTTAATTAAATAAAGCATTTTTTTTTAAAAGAAACTTTGCTAAGGTAGACTTTTGACATGTTAAAATTGAACTTGAGTTTAGTTTCTAAAATAAATAATTCAACTTTTTTAATCTTTAAAAAAATGACTGCAGGAAATGCTTCTAAAACAGGAGGGAATCCGGCAGGTGTCCCTGTCCCTGGAGGGGAAGGAGCTGGGGGAGTGTCCCCTCCGGGCGGCACACACTGTCCTCCCTCAGCCCGAGGAGCGCCTTTCATAGGGTAGTGGTTATTGGGTATATTGTAAGATGCAGTCTGGAGATGAGAATAAGAAGTAACATATTTACTGTGTACAGATCAAGATCAGTTAGAATATTCCTTTTGATGTTTGTGTGTGGATACTTTGGTGAAAAAAAGAGTACATTTAGGCGGAAGCTACACTGCTGCCTGTGTCTGTTTTGTACACGTATTTTACATTCCATATGGAGGAGGAATGACTGAAATGTCAGCCCCATTAAAGTGGAAACCTTGTTTCGTGCTAAATCTCCACCACCTAGAATGGTACCTGGCACAAAGTCATCACTCAATAAAAGTGTCCTAAATGAATGAGGTTAACAGTTGACCCACTCTCACGTTAATAAATGCCTGTTACTTGTCTGGCGTGTTCCCATAGCCTAGTGTGCCTACCCACAGGCCACAGTGCCTCTTAGGTCTGTCTGTAAGGAGCTAAGTCTATCTTTTTTTTTTTTGGAGAAAGAGTCTCAGTTTTGTTGCCCTTAGTAGAATGCCGTGGCGTCATAGCTCACAGCAACCTCAAACTCTTGGGCTCAAGCAATTCTCTTGTCTCAGCCTCCTGAGTAGCCGGGACTACAGGCACCTGCCACAGCACTCTGCTACTTTTTAGAGACGGAGTCTTGCACTTGCTCAGACTGATCGCGAACCTGTGAGCTCAGGCAATCCACCTGCCTCTGCCTCCCAGAGTGCTAGGGTTACAGGCGTGAGCCACTGTCCTTGGTCTAAGGAGCTAAGTCTTCTTGTTCCTAATTCTAGGTCATGTCTGGCTGCATAGTAGTTTAATAGTAAATATTTGTGGAATGAATACATAGTACTTTATAGTTTCCATAATGCTATCATATTTGATATCAAGGTTGGTAACCCCTGAGATTGGCTGATAGTATCATCCTGGCTTACAGATGATGGAACAAACGTTAAAGGGCTGAGATAGTCATCTTAGAAAGCTCTGGGTTGTAAATGGCAGAGCTGGGACCACAACGTTTAAATCTGTTAATTTGTTCATCCGTTGTTCCAGAACTGCCTTTAAAACATTAGGGAGCATTAATTATCCCCCTGCTACCTCTCATAGGAAACCCTCTTTACTGGAGAGTATGACCAGGAAAGTTACTGTGTGAAGCTTTGTCCTCGTCATCAGCCACAGGCTTGTTGGGCGGCCATTTGAGTTATTCATAATCACTCTTTTTTGGTTATTTGTGATGAGTGCCTATGATAGATTCTTTCTGGAAAACTGAAAATTACCAAAAGAAGCAACTTGCCCTTATTCTTTGAAATAATTTATACACTCCTCTGCAAACATTTTAAAATGTAAATTTCTCAATACGTCAAATGTAAGGTTTTAAAATCAGCCAGCACTATGAGAGACCCTTGCTCAACATGCTCGATACATTCTTTCTTGTCTTGTCCGCCCTGTCATTTTGAGACAGAAATTTCTGCAGTGTTGAATTGGCTTGGCTGATGCTTTTGGAAGGAGAAACCTTCCCTGTGACATGAGAATAGAAACAAAAAAAAAAAGAAAGGCCAAACATTTAAGACTCTGAAATGGTGGCAGGACCTAGGTGCTCATTTCACTGAAGCCAAAGACCAGACAACACACAGCCAAGGTTCCAGTTCAAAAAGGATTTCAGAATCTATGACACTAATCTCATTCTAATTTCTCTGTAGTCTTCTGTTAAGAAAGATCATTTGCGACTTCAGCAAGATTTTATTCATTTTGTGGTTAGTAGGTCAGAGTTCATTTTACCAGAGGGCTACATTTAAACTTGCTTTTATTATCTTACAAATTGACTCTCAGAGTTACTCAGACAATCCTCAACAAATCACAGAGCCATGATTTCTCGAATGTGAGACATTCGAGAAGAACCTAATTCCTTTTGCCTGTGGTAGACATTAAGGGAATAAACAAACTGCGGCCATTGTCTCCCCTCCACGAGCCATCGTGGACTGTGGGTGGGGATTTCCCGAGGAGTGTTGGGTGGGAAAAAAATCATTTTCTTTTTCATCCAGCGCCTGGCTTCTCAGTCGAGGCGGGACAGAGCCTTTGTGTCTGTTCAGGCTCTTCACGAAGCTGGATGGCGTCACCCGTGGATGTGGCTTTTTGATCAGCAGCTTCACAGTTCACGCCTTTGTGGTCCAGTAGGGAAGGGTGACAAGGAGTGAGCTCAGTCAGGGCGTCTCTGCGTCTGTCCCTGCCGTCTGCCCTCCTCCTCTCGCTTTCCAGGCTTTCACCTGGTGTGCAACCCCTGCGTTTCTGATGGGTATGGCGTGGACAGCGAGGGCAGGTGCTAGGGAAGAAGTGGAGGTGAGCAGTCTTTGAGAGAAAAATTCTAAGCAGAGAAAAAGCCTGGTCGTTCTCTGAACTGTATACAACGTAAGATAAGAAGCCCTAAGATCATTTTATTTTATTTCTTATCTGTTTTCTTAATTTTTGAAACCGCTGATGTCTTTCTCTTAAGACTTGGGTCGTTTTGGAAGTAAGAGGCCCAGACTTGATGCTGTAAGTGACCCGTTTCTAGCTCGGGTGTGCACAGATCTTTGCTCTCGCAGGTGGGTTGGTGCAAGTGGCATTTTAACTTGTTGCAACTTTTTGTCCTGCTTGGAGTGAGCAGTGGGCCAGTGGTAGGACCAGAAAGCTTTCAGTGTGATAGGCAGTTTCTGTTCAGCACACCTGCTGCCCGAGCACAGTGCAGCCATTGTTTTCTTTGATGGAACATATTCTGGGCACAGCCATGTCTGTTTTGATCTAGAGTTGAGTCTTCACTTTTTATTTCTGCATGTATTTTATACTTGGTGGAATAAATTTCTTCCCTGTTCTTCTAGTTCTGCTGATAAGAATTTAGTGTGTGCATGTGATTCATGCAAACTTTATTTCCAAGAGTGCATGCTGGGATGTTGTCATGTTGGAAAGAGCATTAGGGTAAAGGGGAGGCAGGTGATTTGGACTCTGATCTCTGCTTCGCTGGCTCCGAGGCTGTGGGAGAGACATGGTACGTCTCTGGGTGTGGGCTTCTTGGAGTGATGGTTGCCAAGGCCTCTAGTGTCAGGATCCCAGCATCATTGTTGGTGTTTCTGGGGATGCCAGGAGGATCGGGAATGGAGTGTGGGAGGGGTCGTGTACACCCCTACTCCTGTGAAACCATTAAGTAACACCAGGAGGTGCTCTTTTAATTAAGTGACAGTTGCATGTTGTAGCCAATGATAGAAGCTTATTAAAGGAAGGAACTAATTATGTTCTTTTGTCTGTGCTAAGTTTGCAGCATAAGAATTTATTTCTAGGAAACTACTCTAGAAATGTTACTGGGCTCTCGGGGTTTGAACTTCTAAATTAAGAACTGCTGAGTTCAGATCAACAATGCTTCTTAACTTACTAGCTCTTTTATTCAGATAAGAGGCAAACCGCAGATGAGGCTAGGATAGCATAGACGTCTCATGTCTGATTTGTATTTTTCAACGTATATTCTTAAATAAACACTTTATTTTTTAAATATTGTAAGTCTATAAGTAATACATGGTAATTATAAAAAATTTGGAAAATACCAAAGAGTAGATGCAAACAGTTTCTAATTCTACAACCCAGAAATGCTCTGCCCACACTTGGGTGTCGTCAGATTAAACACAGTTTGTAGAACAAAGTTGGGATCGTACCATCGTGTGTAACTTGATATCTTGCTTTTTTCCTGCTGTGTTCCTTTTGAGATGATTTTGGGGCCTGGGGTTTCAAATGAGAATAGAGATTAGTGTAATATTATGCTTGGCACACATGTGGCAGGGAGTGTTTCGACTTACAGAAATAGAATTGTGGACCCAGAATCTGAGAAGAACATTTGTCCTGCTCCCTCTTGAATAGGCTTTCAATATTTGGCACATGTAGATGTTGTCATAATTATTACTGTCGTTAACAAATGAAGGCTTCCTAATCTATTAGCTCTTATTATTCACTAATTGCTTTCATAAGATTCCCTCAGTGAGTTTTCTGTGCCAGAATTTCTTGCTGCAGCATCGGTGAGCATAAGTTATTTTAACACTTTTTCTGAGTGTCCTGATTTCTTCCAGCCGAGCCGGGTGGCTACTGTGGGCGAGGCCGCCCATTTGGCAGTAGAATAGTTCAGAGATTCCTTTTGCCCAGATAGATTATACATTTGATAATATTTGTGATTTACTTGTTGAATGTTGGTTTTGTATATAATTTCCTCTATTAGGAAATGAAAGGTTAGTTTTCCCTTTGGATTATTTAGCCTCTGAAATTTTCTGTCCTACCCCATTCAAGTTGCATGGTGGACACAGTCTAAACCCTGAAGCCCGTTAGAATTTTGTATGGCTCCCCCGCCCCCACCCTGTCTTTTGGTGCTGCCCTTTGAAGTCCTGAAATGTTTTATACTTGAGATTAAATCTGGGTTTCACTTTACTTTTTTAAACATATTGAGCAAGTTAATTTTCTGTTTGAGTTCCTAAGGGGAATGACTCCAGCCCTCTGTGTCCCAAGAATTCAGACTGAGCCCTGCCAGAACATTCCTGTGGTTTTCCATGGGGCAGATCAGTGTGTTCATGAAATTTTAGTTGTAGCTTGTGCTTTCCATGGTTAATTAAAACATCTGGCTTTTAAATTTTCTACAAACAGAGCATAATCATTAGGCCAAACCTTTTCAATAATGATTAAATACTTTGCCCCCCGCCTCTCCCCCATGAATGGTCCAGACTTGGCTTTAGGATACCTGATAAGCTGTTGTCTCTGTTCATTAATGCTTTCAAGCATTTGGAAGATGTTTGAAGTTACCCCGCCCACTAGGCAGACCCTTGAGAGAGGGGAGAAAGGACGTTTGTGAATACAGAGTCCTTCTAACAGCTTCTGGCCTCTGCCCCTCCAGGTTCGGGCGTCTGTGGGTGAGCCGCTGTGGTCTGTAGCCAAGCATGCTGTGGTCGGATCTGCCCAGCCGTGGAACAGAAACATTCGCTGGATGGAAAATCCATAAAAGAAAGCTCCTGTGAAAAGCTGAGGCAATACGATAACTTAAGCAAAATCAGGTTGGTATAAGGTAGGAGAGGCTGAATAAAGGGAAATAGCGTTCATTCCTTTTGTAAGCATTTTGGAGACAACCCCAAAGAATCGTTCCCAGTAATTTGAGAGATTCCCAGCGTTGTGTAAATGGCAGAGGTCCCCTGACCATCTGTGTATAGTGGGATGCTTGTTCTCTTCCTTCCCTTCTCTTCTGCCCCATCCTCTTTGTTTATCTTCCTTTCCTCTCTCAGAGGAGAGGGTGACCTTCGGTACAAACATTGCAGAAGCTACACCTGGAGGTCGCCCTCAAGGCCTCAGTGATCTTGGCTTTATTTTGTAAAGAAGCAGAGTCTAGCCTGTGGAGTTGTGTCGTGCTCTCCAAGACCTGCACTCATTTGTATTTTCACACCATGCAGGGTGGGTCATGGAGAGCTGCTGTTTGTGCTGGGGTAATTCTAGCTGTGCACCCTTGGTTTGCTTGGCCAGATCTTGTATACTCTTATCTTCCCTTAAACAAAAGCTACCAACACATTCATTTTCTGCACGGTGTACATTTGGCAGTAAGATGCTCAGGTAGGACAAGGGAAGAGAAATGCTTAAATAAACGTAAAATAGCCTCACTGTGGAGCAGAAGAATGAAACAGCATAGATAACCCCATTATGTGGCAGGAAAGTGGAAAATAATTCAGTTTGAGGCCATGTATTGTACAGATACTACAACCAATTCCTATTGGGGATTCATTGGGTAATTCAGCTTTACATGTAATAAGCAGTTAATAAATACGAGAAAGGATTAAGTCAACAGTCTCTGAGAACCTCCGAGTGAATGTCTGTTGGCTTTGCCCACCCAGCGAAGTCCTTATCCTCCTCCTTTTTAATAAGTCACCTGGTTTTCCCTGGGCAGCTGCCCTTGCCTCATTCTCACTCTGCTTTGCTAGAGGAGATGACCCCAGTTGACTCAGTTGTGGACCTGTGATTTAAGAGTGGCCAGTAGAGTCACAGCAGTCCCTTACAGAGAGGCCCTAGTGCTCCTTTTGTGTTCGTCAGTGGCAGATTTTTGGTCCATTCAGAGAAAACCTTATTGAGAATGAAGTCAAGATAGAGGAAATCAGAGCAGGGAGGTGAGAAAAGGAGGTAGGAAGGAGGGAGGGAGGGGCACCCCCCCCACAGCTGTGGTCTCCAATTTACAGCGCCTAAAACCAGCACCTCCTGTTCCTTTCCCAGCAGTTTAGCTTGAGTTGGGTGTCTGTCACTTACATTCTGGCAGTGCCCTCCAGATGCAAGGTCTTGGTGTCAGGTGACTGTGGCATAGTCCCTGTCCTCCAGGGCATGGTGTGAGGGGTAGGCCAGACAGGTGCTCACATAGCTGACACCCAGCACGAAAATGGATCATCAGAAGTAAGAACAAAGATCTGGGAGCAGAGATGGAATTATGAGTTCTTCTGGGTGGTGGTGGGGCTGGCAGAGCGGGCTATTGTTTAACAAAGGAGAAATAGGATTTAGTCTTCAGGAACGTTTTAAAAAATACATTGAATTTGATTACTTGCTTTTGAGTTTAAAAGAAAGGGAGACTTAAAGAAAATTGCAGATAAGGAAGATAATTTCAGAGCCTTGCTAGCAGCAGAATCTTGTTATTTACTATAAAAACAATTGTTTAGGGAGCAGCCAAATGAGAAGTTATCAGAAAGCCATGCAGAGTTTATTTTAACACCACAGGGTGACAGCTGCCGTTCTCACCAACCTCGGTTGGCTTTCTGTTCTCAGCAGAATTGAATACATTCAGTGAATCTTCAAATGTTTATTTCCTGTTTTTAATGATAGACTTTATTATCACTATTTTGTATTTTATAGTCAACATCGTTTACTTGTTTTACAATGAATAGACTTTATTTGGGAGGGAAGTGTATGCTACAGAAAAATTGAGCAGAAAATATAACTATAACTCCCAAAGCTGGTTTCTCCTGTTATTAATTTCTCCAGATCTCTTTGGCTAGCAAGGCTCACAAAGATTCTCTTCTTTCTTTCTAGAACTTTTTTTGTATAGCTCTTACAGCTGGTCTTCAATCAATTTTGGGTTGATTTCACTGTGTGGTGTGCGACGTGGGGGTTCGTTCATTGTATCTTATTTTTTTTGTGTGTGACCACCAGCACCGTTTGCTGAAAACACTGTTCTTCACCCACTGATGTGTCTTGGTACTGTTGTAGACAGTCAATTGACTGGAAAGGCAAAGGATTGTTTCTGTATTGTTAATTTTGTTCTTTTGGTAAGTATGCTTATCCTTATGCTAATACTACACTGTACTTAGGTTTCTGCAGTGCCATTTTTATGAAAAAGTTCGTTCAAGAAATGGACTTAAGATGAATGAGGGAGGGGGAGGTGGAGGGGAAGGGAGGAGGTGGGTAGATAGAGGGAGGGTTGGTAGGGGGACCACACCTATGGAGCATACTGCAAGTATAAGTTGGATCTATCAGGTGTAGAGCGTAAATGTCTTAATCTTGTAATACGGTAAAAGTGGTGAAGGCTGTGTTGTTTAATAGGATGTAAACATTCCAATTTGTACAAATACTCATCACATTGAATCATATAATGACATAAATATATTTATGATCTGTATACGAAAGACTTAATAGTAATAAAAAAAACAAAAAAAAAGAAATGGACTTAAGATGCGTAAGTCTCCTTTAAAAATATATTTATATATGTGCGACTTTTCCTTTCTATCCCTCTGTGAGTTACTCTGTAAAGCACTAGTCGCCAGTGATTTCTCTTTGGAATAATTACGGGAATCTTAAATGGTAGAGAACAGTGTGGAATCAATCCAGATGCATTTTCTAAGTCACTGTATATTTTCCTTTAAATCTATGCAGTAGTAGCAGTTCTATGTCCATTCTATGTTTGAGTAGAACAGGTTCAATTTTCAACCTTTATTTTAATCATTGCCGATAACTACTAAGTCAAGGATTTACAACTCTGGTATACTGTATCGAGAATTTTCATTGGTAGTGATGTGAATTGGGTCTCATACAAAAAAATAAGAATTTCATAAAACTATTATTTTACAAAACATAGAATATGAATTAAAGTTATCTTGGTTGGGTTTGATAACATAGTGTGGTTCTGTATGTTCTAGGAAAATTGGACATTTTCATAGTGAAATTAAAATGTTAACTTCCTTTTGTGCTTAGACATTAAGATAATTGTATTAGGAACATGAAGATTGCGAATTTATATATTTTCCTTAGTTACAATCATGTAAAAAATATGAATCCATAAAAATTGAAAAGGAAATTTTCAAAAAGTCAGAGCTCTGCTGTGTTGTTTGGATTCTTGTTGACCATTTCTCTTATTTTGTTTCCTAATAAAGTTATAATTTTATTTGGCATATGACTTTTTTTAATGTGAAAAAATATCTAAACTTGGTTCTGGTGAAATGCAGACGTTTCCTTTCTCTGGCGTGAAATGAAACGGGCTTTAATCGAGGATTAGAATCACCCTGCCCGACGTGAAGCCTGTTTTCTGCAGTCCCATTAGTAGGTCAGGCCCTGCCTCCCAGCTCCCGGAGGGCTCAATTCTCCGGCAGGCTTATCTGCTTCCTGCTTTCTCTGTAATCTTCTCATTTCAACCAGAGTAGACCAGCGTGATGGAAACTGACATGTTTCCTACCTGGCCTCTTTACTTTTCTGGGTGCTCCTTTGGCTGATAATGTCACTTCATAAAAATACATCCAAAGAGCAACATGGAGCTGTTTTTTTTACTGTTCCTTTTTTTAAAAGGCACCGGTTAAGTTTTCGTTTATATCTCCAGGACCCTGGAAATGGGTGTTATGATCTTTGAACCCGGTGACTTTAAATTATCTTTTCTTTCTCTTTAGTGCCCTTTTCAACATCTTTGTGGTCTATTCACAGAATGACACTATGGGAGTATAGTCTGATTTTTCTTTGGGAACTAAAACAAAATTTATGGCTGGGTGACTGTAAGCCCTTAACCATAGTTTGCTATGAAGAGAGCCTTTTGCTGACTGACGTTAGGGCTGCAGAATGACTGAGTCTCTGAAGCTTGGGTTGTGTTACAATTGCACTTCTGAAGGCTCTGGCCTGTTTATCATTGTTTGATTGGAGGTGAAGCGAAATCAGACCAACTTAGACACAGTCACCGAGCCAACACAGGAATGACAAGAGTGGCTGGAATTTGCTTTCATTAGTAGAAACCACATTTAGTGTGTATAAAAATTTGCAATGAGGATGTTCATGATAAATACATTAATAGAATTTAGAATATTACATCTTTTGATATTTTGGTTGTCTTTACTTTTTTTAATGTTAAATAATCTGAAGCAAAGTTTTCCTTTAGAAGGGTTCTCAGATACCATTTGTGAATGACATATATTCGGTTATTTATTTTAATGTAGTTACTGGTAGAAGAATAAGTAGTACTTTCTCAGTTTCCTGTGGATCTATGATGAATAAAACATTTAATTTGATTATGCCATCCAAATAAGATCTGTATTCCTGACATGGTAACTATTTAAAATTTTTGAAATTTCCACATTGATTATTATCTGCTCAGATAAGTATTGATCCTCTGCCTCATTTGTGAACAAAATTAGTCTGTTGGATGTTTTTACATAGACGGTTTGCAATCCAGTAACTTATAAAAAATGAATATCAATATCCTTGTAGCTTGCAATAGAAAATTGTTCTGTGCAGGCTGCTGGTGTACGCTTTGTAAGAATGAAAGAAAATAGTTTTTTACTGTATTCATCATGAAGCGAGGTCCTTTGAGGACAGATTGTAGAATCTTAGTAATTATTCTCTGCTGGATTTCCTGAGGGTGATGTTTTTCTTGAGGGTGCTTAAGGTAACAGGTTGTTTCTGTGGTGGCTCTTTTCTGGTGTCTGGTTAAAGTGTCAAAGTGCTTAGGAAAGTAAGATGGTAACTAGTGACAGTATACTAAGGATTTATCTCAGAAGTAAAATGTCTGTAGTCCCAACCACGCCTTTAGACTAAGGTGACCAGATTTTAACATTGGTAAAGCGGGACACCATTGACCAGGGGTAGGGGTAGGGGTAGGGTGGGGGGGTGGAGTTCTTAATTAAAAATTTGGTCTATATGGAGCAACAAAATTTTCATAGAACACAAAAATAGTATTGTAATATATATATTTTTAATTTCAACATAAGTACAATTTACAAATATATTAAAAAAAAATTATGTATAGGGCAGCGCCTGTGGCTCAAAGGAGTAGGGCGCTGGTCCACCTGGGTGACCTTGCCCAGGAGGGGAGTAGGGAGTTTACATTAGCCTTTTCATTTCCA
>NW_003852576.1:2125845-2129476 GCF_000181295.1 Otolemur garnettii | reverse complement strand
CCTTCCTGTTATCCCTCTGTTCCCTAGCTTGTCACGCATTCTTTCCAAAAATTGGGACTTTTTAAAAATGCCATGGGACGCGGGACAAATTGTGAAAAATCAGGACTGTCCCGCCACAAGCAGGATGTCTGCTCACCTTACTTTAGACCCTTGATTCTGAAATAGGATTGAAAACAACCACTGGACTTAACAGGCATCAACTTACCAGTGGTAAAGGATGTTGAGTTAGTTTTACTTCAGTGGAATTGAGTTAAATTCCAAGTGAACTTGTTAACAGTATCTTGTGTGGGAGGCCCAGGAAGACCGTGTGGTAGTTGCTGGAGAGAACAGAGTAAAGTGTCATGGGGCAAGATAGCCAAAACATTACTAGAAGCCCTTTTTGGAGGGGCTAACGTTTTATTGCATGAACGCAGTGTAGCTGGCTGCAGGGAGAAGGGGATTCATGGCATCCTGTGTGAGAGGTAATGTTATCCTGCTTTATAAGTAGAGAAGGTTATAGAGACCAAATGATTTTTTTGTCCAAGTTTTATATCTACTAATTTAAATTTAAATCTAGATTTTACCCCTTAAACTCCACAATATACTTGTGTAAGTAAAAGCACTGCCTAGAAAGTGCTTGACCTATAGCAAAGTTCTGTATGCATCTGTCTTTATATATTTTCATCATTATTATAACTTGTGAGATAATAAAGGTCCAAAGTGTTATAGAAATACAGAATTTTAAAAAGAAATTTAAAGAATTTATAAAAAAGAATTCTTTGAAATTTCCATGGAGGCAATGTTTAATTTGAATTATAGGTTAATCCGGAGAAGTGGCATTTTGTTATTTTTGATGAATTAGTAGGAGATAAGAGATAGTTGGTGGGTGACGACTGTGGCTCAAGCGGCTAAGGCGCCAGCCACATACACCAGAGCTGGTGGGTTTGAATCCAACCTGGGCCGCCAAACAACAATGATGGCTGCAACCAAAAAATAGCCGGGGGTTGTGATGGGCGCCTGTAGTCCCAGCTACTTGGGAGGTGGAGGCAGGAGAATCGCTTGAGCCTACGAGTTGGAGGTTGCTGTGAGCTGTGATGTCACAGCACTCTACCCAAGGCGACAGCTTGAGGCTCTGTCTCAAAGAAAAGAAAAGACCTCATTAGATCTTCAGAGGTGGTGCTATGAAATAGCAGGGCATGTTTGGGAAGTTAAGCTAGGTTTTATTACCACAGTTTGTGGCCCAGCCATCCACTTCATCAATTTGGCTGGGAATTACCTAGAGGCATTTTGGTTGCTGGGAGTATCAGAGTCTCCCAAATAGCTGCTTAGAGAAGGTAAGCCTTGGGCGTTCCTGGACCCCGCACCCCCCTTCTGCACTCCTTGTTTGGGAGCCCCTAGAATCTTTCATTGTTGAGGGACCCAACTGTTTAAACGATGGTTTGAAACCCTGGTCAGAAACCCTGGTCATTCTGTTGCTTTCCTAGAGTTTTGAGCTATTCTTAAGTACTTAGCAGGTGTTGAACCACCCCTGCTTTCTTTTCCTGCTGTTGTGTCTGCCTCTTGGACAAAAAATAAAGGTTAAACTGCACAGAACCCTTTGCGAAGCCGCGATTGCCAACCTCCAGCTGAGCTACGGTATGATTCATGGAGTCTGTGTTGTCTAGAAGAGCTTGACTGGGTCTGCTGTGGGCTGGTTGTCCTGCAGTTCTAGGATACAGTTTGAGAAAAAGTGGGTTAGTTGTAATACTTACAACATATCCGGAAAAGGGACTGTTGTTCGAAATTAAATTATCTTCTAAATTAGGCCCAATTTGAGGGCAATTTGATGATTTGTGTCAGAACTTAAAATCCCCAGCAATTTCATAAATAGGTTCACTTAAAACTATACTGAGATATTTGTACCAGTTACACTGCAGCATATTTGTAAAGAATGAAGTAGCTCTGTATGTGTGCTTTTGTGGAAAGATCTCTGAGACATACCCACACATGTACATAAACATACACACATATAAAATGAAAAAATGTTTTGTGAAATCATTTGATTACTATTCCCTTCTGTGTAAATTTTTAAAAAGGTACACATGTTGCTATACACGTGTTTTTCCTAAATAAAAAGACACACAGTATAACTATTAATACACTGCAAAACTTTCCTTTTTCTTCCTTTTTTTCCTGTATTATTTGAATTTTCCAACCTAACCATGTTCATTTATTTTCTCTCCTTAAAAGAAATCAAGAGCTAGTTGAGCAGTATAATATAGCATTTTGCTTCATTATATTGTGGGGTTTTTGTTTGTTTTGTTTGTTTGTTTTTAAGAGATGTCTTTCGCCCAGGCTAGCCTACAGAGGTCATAGCTCATTGCAGCCTCAAACTCCTGGGGTTACGCCATAGCTAGGACTCCTGTTAGACACCACCATGCCTGGCTGATTTTTTAATTTTTTGCAGAGATGGTCTCAAACTTCTGGCCTCAGGAGATCTTCCTGCCTTGGCTTCCCAAAGTGCTAGGATTACAAGTGTGAGCCACCGTACCCAGCCTTCATTATGTTTTAATGCATTCTATAAAAACCCATGAACTGTTTTAAAAACATTGTGATCTTTTCTTCTAATGTTCCTTTGTCAGTTTTTCTTGTCCTCTGTGGAAGTAGGTAATTTTTATGGAAAGAGGGGCAGAGGATGTGTTAAGCTAGCAAACGTTCCATGAAAGCTTATGAGTTAAAACATTGAGTTGAAAAATAGAAAGGAAAGCCATGTTTACAAAATGTGACTTGCAGGACAGAGAACCCCGCCTGGCTGGCGTGCGTCGGAAGGTGTACCTTTGTGCTCAGTCTGTTTGCTTTGAAAGGAGCTTTGCACTGAATTGTACTCGCTTTCAGACCACAAGGCTAGAGGAGGCCATGGACGTCTCCCAAGTCTGCTTGCTAATCAGGAAGGCTGTTTGCTGAGAAAAGCTGCCTGTTTGGATTTGAAGTGAGGGCTGCTGCACAGATAAAGCCAGTGCGACTTTTAAATATCTTTTGGCAAAAAAAAAAAAAAATCTTTTGGCTTCTTTGTCCACATTTTGCTTTTCTCTTAATTAAAACCCCTAAACAAAGGTCACAGGTCCAAGGAGATGACTCCCTTAAACTTTTCCAATACCAGTGGCCGCTAAACTCTTCAATCTAGATAGGCTTGTCTGGTACATTCTGTTTGTTTTTCGATGATGTGATTTTAATCTTAGTTCGAATGCTGAGATTGACTGATAGATATCAAGAGGAACGTTTTTCTTTAGCATGTAGGCAGCAGTGGTCCAGGGAGTGAGCCCATTGTGACATCCCTTACCTATGGGATGTGGGATGTCCTGCACTGCAGTCGCCACACATGGGGAAAATGGGAAGTTGTAGCTAAACATACCTTTATTTACAAAATATGCATTACAAAATTTTGCAAAGCGTGGCCAACATGTAGAGAATATTTTATAAACATTTTAGAAAATTTTGTAATGAATACTTTGTAAATAAAGATCTATTTCTCTGGGCATTGCCTATGGCTCACTGAGTAGGGCACTGGCGGGTGGCGGGTCCAAACCTGGCCCAGGGCCAAGCTGCAACAAATAAATAGCTGGGCATTGTGGTGGGTGCCTGTAGTCCCAGCTACTTGGGAGGCTGAGGCAAG
>NW_003852576.1:2123572-2124926 GCF_000181295.1 Otolemur garnettii | reverse complement strand
ATTTGTTATACAGAAAAGTCCAAAACAACACCATTGCCGCTTGATGTCATGAATGAGAACTGATACTATCTTCAGTGAATATTCAGTTCCTAAAGGACTCTGATAATTTAAAAACTCAGGGTAATCCATGTCTAGTTTGGGGATCACATACTCCAGTGCCTACAAGGGCTGGACAGAGAAGCACAAGTAAATCAGGCCTGAGGGGAGGGGGACGGGCACAGCTGCTCCTCGGCCGCACTGCTCCTGTGGCTCTGGAAGGAGGGTTTGGTGTCGCAGGAGATCGGCCAGTGTTTCCAAAAGAAGGCAGAAGTTTGAAGCTTTTTTTTGAGACAGAGTCTCAGTATGTTACCCTGGGTAGAGTGCCATGGCATCACAGCTCACAGCAACCTCAAACTCTTGGGCTGAAGCGATTCTCTTGCCTCAGCCTCCCTAGTAGCTGGGACTATAGGTGCCCACCACAATACCTGGCTTATCTTTTGGTTGCAGTTGTCATTGTTGTTTAGCAGGCCCGGGCTGGGCTGGAACCCGCCAGCTTTGGTGTATATGGCCGGTACCCTAACCACTGAGCTATGGGCGCTGAGCCAGGAGTTTGAAGCTTTCTATGACAGCCTCCGGTCTCCAAGTGTGGGAAACACATTGAAAAAAATTAAAACGTTGTGCTCTTGTGTCCTTTGCTGTGATGTTCTTTGTCAGTATCATGAAACTGCTTCCTGTGTGGTGGGGATCACGGGGCTGAGAAGCGAAGGGGTAGCTCTTGCTTTCTAGGGATGGGTTCACGTGGAGCAGGGGAAGGGTCATTTGGACTCTAATTCCTGGCATGGCTAAGTTTAACAGGGTCCGATATCAGTACAGAGGTTACAAAGAAAGAGGAAGATAAGGCAAAAATAAGTATTACTGAGTTGGACGAGCTACTTACAAACTAAGCAGCGTGGATGGTAAAGGGCACAGGATCGCGAGGTGGTGGGGATTGGTGTGAGCCGGACCATCCGGGAGGACTTCACAGAGGAGGGGTCTGCAGTGAGACTTGAAGGGCTAAAGGGCCTTAGGATTCAGGCCCATGGAGAGAAGGGAGGGCTGATGGGGAGCAGAAGTGGATGAGGTCGGTGAGGTCGGTGAGGTCGGTGAGGTCTCAGGGCAGCGGCAGGCCCCCGAGACTGTCCTCGGTGGGTGCTGTGAAGGGAGCAGCATTCCAGCACCAATCCCACTGTGGTTTGTAGGATGAAGGGAAAGCAGAGAATCAAGAATGGGGAGAACATTCTAGACTTCACAGCTGTATATGAATGAGGAAAAATGTCAAGGATAGGGCTTAGTTTATTAAAGAGAAGGAAGAAGCATAGATGTGTTTCCATGTCCC
>NW_003852576.1:2120005-2122859 GCF_000181295.1 Otolemur garnettii | reverse complement strand
AAAAAAAAAAAAAAAATTCCTAAAGCAATTTCTGTAAATATAAACTTATACATATAAATTCCAAAGGCAGGGATTTTTGTTTGCTTTTGTTCACTGTAGTATATCCCCATCACCTGGAATAGCGCCCAGCGGGGAGTGGGTACTTGGTAAATATCTGTTGAAGGAAAGAAAAAGTAGCTTTCAAGAGGCACTTGAGATATACTAGTGTCACACACTGGGACTCAAAACAAAAAAAGGTGATGCAAGCCCTGCCCTCAGAGCACACGGTCTGGTGGGAACAACGGCCAGGAAAACAAACAGTGTGTTGATTGATTAGAATCTGTCTAAAACACTGTACAAACGTGAGTAAAAGAGCAAGTAATTCTTGCTTTTCTGAGCTGGGTCTGGCATGTTGATCTGGGCTTTCCCAGGCACAGGCAGGGAGAAGGAGCAGTGAAGGCGAGCGTGGAGGCAGGAATTGCTCTTGGGCAGCTGAGGGCCTGTTGCTGGTGGGCGGTGGCTAAAGACAAGGTGGGAAATGGGACATAGAGCTGGGGTGAGAGGGGCCTTGAATGTCACTCACTGGAGCCTTGGCTTCGTGCCGTGTGCTGGGGGCTGGACATCGGAAGGTGCCCAGAGGGCTCTGCACACCTTATGGGTTTCATCTTCTAGTGAGGATGTGGTGTTAGCCCAGGAGAAGAATGAGCAGGATTGGGAATGGAGAGGCCTTAAGAGATGGGGGAGAGAATCCAGGGGTAGGATTTTTTTTTTATTCCTACAGAGAAATTTACTCATCATGTATAAGGGTGTCAACCTCAGAAGCCCTTCAGCAGAGAGGGGAGAGGTAAAGAGTCGGTGCAAGTCTCATTCTCAGACACTGCAGGATTTGGTGGATGCCAGGGAGAGGTGCGGGGGGAGAGCCGTCAGTTCATAGCTGGAGCTGTGGCGGGTTGGTGGTGATAATGCTGCCTGTGTTAGGAAAGGCAGGCAGAAGAGGCGAGGGCTGGAGATGCTGATTAGACACCCAGGAGGGTTTGAAGGAGAATGAAGCGTATAAAATAGCTCCTAAGGTTTGTCTTTGGGAAGTCAGAAGGCTGGAGAAACAAGCGCCCCAACAAGAGAACTTGGGAAGGGCAAGGTGATTGTGGGACGGTGGGCAAGTGATGTGGGTGTGTCCTGTCATTTTGGGATAGTCCAAGCCCAGCAAAATGGATGAGATTTCTGCTGAGCCTGGACAGCTTTGTGCGCTGCTGTCTCTGGTGTGGAAAGGACTGTATGCGTGGTGCCAGATTGCAAGCCACGCTGGCTTTCTCAGGAGAGACTGTCCTGGGCAGCTTGGACTTTACGTGAAGCTTAGTATAGTCCCTGTTTTTCATAGTCTGTACAGCGTGTTACTTACAGCAGGAGTTGGAAAACCATTGGCTTTCTGTGGCCTGTTTGTTTGAATTTGATTTACTTCAAAATTCTTCAAGACACAGAGCATTTAGAGTTCTTTGAAAGATTTAAAAATTTTTCCTTTCACATTCCAAAAGATCTGTTTTCAAAATGGGAAGGGCAAGTGGAATCTGTCATTAATTTGGTTATAGTAAATTTGGTTTTGTTCAAAGTCTCTGAGGCTTAGAAAAAGTGAGAAGCCTATATGTTGAAAACGTTTCCTCTTGAATTTTATCTTGATTGGGCTGTTATCATCACCCGGCGTCATGATATTTAAAGCATCTGGAGACCTAAAGCAAGGTGTTCTCTGCTGGATCAGTAGAGGTATGCTTGGTGTTAATCACATCTCTCTGCTTCGTGCGGGTCACTCTTCTGAGTAATACCAGGAAGAATGTTTCTTCAAATCCTATATTTTCACATTGCTGTTATATGAGAGGCTAGGATTATCATTATATTTGAGTGAAATTTAAAATCTTCTGCTTCAAATTTTGAAATAACATGTCTTGGCTGTGCTATCCACTTTACAGCAAATTTTATAGCTCCTGGGGACAGATGACCCGGAATTCCAGCAGTACCTGTAATCCAAATAGTTCTCATTCCAGGGCCCACACAACAGGGTGTGTGAAAGTAGTTGAAAGCAAAGTCAAAGACACATGTCGTACTCTTAGTCATAAAATGTTATGCTGGCATCTGCTTTGCCCCAAAGCCTGGGAAGCCCACCACTCTCTCCTACCTAGCCTGAGGTTTTGTTATAGTTCTCAGCTCTGATAAAGGAAGGAGGAGTATGATGGAATTTCAACACTAGGGCAGCAGATGACTATTCTTAAATGAAGAGTAGGTACTAACAGAGCTTATGTGAGATAACCAAAATCTGAGTAGAAAGAGAGGCTTTGATAAATGAATTAGTGACGTTTATTTAACCAAATAAATTTTTTTTAACCCACCCTGTTATTTGTTAACAGATAAAGTTATTCCATGTTTAATTAGTTGTAGAATATCCAATAGATTCACAGACCAGAATGTATTTTATCTACAGAAAAAAAGCCACCTGCAGATCAGGACACTGTAGTTTAGAGGCCAAATCCTGCTTTCCACACTGTTTTTCTGGTTTTAGTTTTTGTCATATGGCCCATGAACTTAGAATGGGTTTTGCTTTTTTTTTTGAGACAGAGACAGAGTCCCGCTTCACTTGAGTGTTGTGGCGTCATAGTTCATAGCAACCTCAAATTCTTGGGCTCTAGAGCTCCTCTTTTTCATTTTTAGTAGAGATGGAGTCTCACTCTTGCTGAGGCCAGTCTCAAACTAGTAAGCTCAAGCAGTCAACCTTCCTTGGCCTCCCCGAGTGCTAGAATTACAGGCGTGAGCACCTGGCCATGGGTCTTACATTTTTATTTTATTTATTTATTTTTTTTGTGGAGACAGAGTTTCACTTTATCGCTCA
>NW_003852576.1:2117227-2119073 GCF_000181295.1 Otolemur garnettii | reverse complement strand
TGTGCTGAAACCCTCATTGTTCCCATTAGGTGAGAATTTGCCAGTCACCCTCGCTCCTCCCCTCCTTCTTACCTCCCCTCCCCCTCAGTAGAATATTCTTGAGTTTTCCTTTCGTGTAGCTCTTTATATGTTGGTTTCATATTAATATTGAGCACATTGGATACTTGTTTTTCCATTTTTGTGATACTTTGCGAAAAAGAATGTGTTTCAGTTCCATCCAGGTAAATACAAAAGCTGCACAGTTTCTATCCTTTTTTATGGCTGGATATATACTCTGTGAGATATATATATATGATATATATATCATAATTTATTAATCCATTCATGGGTTGATAGGCACTTGGGTTGCTTCCAAGTCTTAGCAATTGTGAATTGAGCTGCTGTAAACACTGTTTACTATATACTGTGCTGTTTTGATGTGCAGTGTGGAAATAGCTGTATGCTGGATGGTGGGTTATTTCGTAAACTCACCTTTTAATTTAAACAGAATCCCTTCGATGTAGGTACCAGGGGCCACTGGACATCTTTTTGGTCAATGGAAACAGCCTGCAGTCCTTAAGAAAGCAGACCAGCTCTTCTTTCTTTTTTATTTTTTCTCTCTCTCTAACCAAATCATTCCTTTATTCATCAAATATTTACTGAGCACCGGCTGTCTACCACCCACTGCTCTAGGCCACGAGGCTGTACCTTGATCCTAACAGACAAGGTCCCTGCGTGGGGACCGTGGGAGGAGGTGGATCATAAAGTGATCGATTCATAGTGGGGTGATAAACACAGTGAATAAAGGGAAGGTGAGCTGGGGGCAGGGGGGGCTGCGGGAGATGCTGTCACGGTCTGAGGCTGCTGAGCAGCGACAGGTGAGCAGGAATTAGGGACATGAAGCCCCAGGAGGTGGCATTCTAGGCAGAGGGAACCGCAAGGGTGAAAGCTCTCAGGTGGAACCAGGTGGCACGATTGAGAGACGGGGAAGCTGTTCTCTGGGCCAGCGTGAGCAAAGGGAAGAGTGGCCCAGAGGTGAAGTCAGGAAAATACAGGGTGGAGTGATGGGCACTGCAGGGCACAAGAAGCCTCGACATTTTCAATTCTGAGAGAGATGAGAGGGTTTTGAGCAGAGAACTGACTTGATCTGACGTTTTTGAAATGATGGCTTAAACTACAAGACATTTCCCCTACTGTGTGGTTTATTGCAGATAATGGCATTTTGTGGATTAAAAGAAACAAAGGGCATGTCAGTCACCTTTGGCACAGAGACCGAAACATGCCACAGAAATGGAGTCAGAACAATAGGTATCACAGGGCAGGATCTTGTTAGGGGAGTGTTCAAAGGTTTTAGGTCCCCGTATCAGTTTGGGTCCCGTAAAGACACAGCACACCCAAATCGGTGACCACAAAGGACAGTGTGGTGTCCTGGGGCTATGGCAGCCAAGCTTCTCCTACATGTAGGCCTGCTGGGGGAGGGTGGGAGCAGTTGTGGGGGACTGAGGACTCTGTGTAGACACCCAGATAGGACCCCGGGCACTCTGCAGGGGGAGCCATCTCTTCTGTCCTTCTGGCTGACCCACCTGGGAGCCAGTGGGTAAGAGAACCTTCCAGAACATATAGCAGGGTGGAATCGTGAAGACACAAATTGAAGAGAACCATCTGAGGGGACACCTCAAGATTTTTGTCTGAGCCCCAACTCTGTCTTTACCCTTCCCCCAGACATGCCACAGATGTGCACTCACCAGCCTTGTCACATACACTTCAGGGTCCCCTCTTGTACTCTGTGATCACTCCTGACCACTCCAGGGTCCCCTCTGGTACTCTGTGGTCACTCGACCACTCCAGGGTCCCCTCTGGTACTCTG
>NW_003852576.1:2111523-2117148 GCF_000181295.1 Otolemur garnettii | reverse complement strand
GACCACTCCAGGGTCCCCTCTGGTACTCTGGGGTCACTCCTGACTAGGGCAGAGGAGCTGTTAAGTGTGAAACTTGAGACCATTTCTCATCCTTTCTGGGGCATTTGCCTGTGCAGTGGACGTCACGTGGGGAAGGTGAGGGGAGCTCTACATGTCTCATTTTCCATTCCGGATTAAAAAAAAAAATTCAAAGCACATGTGTTACTGAGTTAAACTTTTCATTTTTATTTTTTAAAAGTATCAATTTGTAGTTGGACACAGATGGAAAAATCCGGTGAGGAGGAAATTAAAAACCTCGGGGAACTCTATTCAGTTTTGGTTATTCTGGTTAAAAACAAAGCAAGCATTGAATTTTCATCGCTTCACTCCAAATGGTTTTCATTTTCTGGAGCTGGACATATTAAAGCTGTGAAGAGACAGGAGTCCCATTTAGCAAACTGCTGCTTTCAGCAGCTTCTGTGGCTTCCTGGTGCACTGAGAGCCCTGGCTGTTAACACTCTGAGTTAGTCACTATCTGTCAAGGCAGAACTTTGCATTTCATACCCGGGGCAGAGCTGAATTTTTAAATGATTTGATCTTTTAAAGATATTGGACTCTTCATTTGAGTTAGATTCTGAGAATCAGAAGTTCTATTAACAGGATGGTCAACGTGGCTGACAAGTCTATAGCCAGAGAAGTGTGAAGAAGCAGATTTTAGGCCCTATTTGGTAGGGGGTACGCTTATGAAAGCAACTCAAGTTGCATGGATAGCAAAACTCCTAGGTTTCTCCCCCGTTTTTTCTGAGATCTGGCTGAAAACCAAGAATTGTAGCCCAGGCCTGACTGAGGACCCTTGGGGAAAAGAAAACTATTTATGGTTATCAGCCATGTTATAGAACTTAAACATTATTTTAAGATCAAAGAAGAAAGTTACCTGGAATTTCCTCTAAGTTGTGGAGCACTGGAACAGGGTCTGGTTTTGTTTCGTGGCATGAGGTCGTTCACGTGGGTATGAGTCGTGGGATTAGGGAGCTCCCACTGTGTGGGGCGTTGTGCTCATGCAGAGGGGTCTGAGCATGAGTGAGCCGGTGTGCGAGTCCTGAGTTGGCTTGCATAATTCTGTTCAGGAGATTGGATGCACGAACAGATATGTAGCCTGCAGAGGAGGAGTGGACCTCCATGATGCAGGGAGGACGTGGGAGAATTGTAAGAGGAAAGACAGCTCGGAAACAGCTGGCTTGGAGCTGGGCTGCGAAGGATCCCAAGAGCGTCAAAGTCAGCTGCTGTGGATTTGACTGAGTTCTATGTCTGACTTTAATTCATAAGCCTCTGTCTTCTTCCTTTATAAAGTAGTGATAATATCTTTACTACTCATGTCATGGTGTTTTTATGAGGTCATAATGCTTTTATTTATTTATTTTTCCTTTCTTTCTTTCTTTCTCTCTCTCTCTCTTTTTTTTTTTTTGGAAACAGAATCTCAAACTATTGTCCGAGTAGAGTGGCGTGGTGTCACAGCTCACAGCAACCTCAAACTCCTGGGCCTAAGTGATTCTTTTGCTTCAGCCTACCGAGTAGCTGGGACTACAGGCGCCCACCACAATGCCCCGGCTATTTTTTGTTTGTTGCAGTTGTCATTGTTGTTTAGCAGGCCTGGGCTGGTTCAAACCCGCCAGCCCCAGTGTATGTGGCTGGTGACCCCCCACTGAGCTATGGGCACCGCCCCTCTAATGCTTTTACTAATTATTATTCTTAACATTATGAAATGGCATCTGTCCAGCAGTTAGGAATTTGTGATGCTTGGTCTCAGACCTGTAGTTTTCTGCGAGTTGATCTAAAGAAGAATTCTGGTCGTTCATGGTGATTATTAGGCTGGCAGCCCCACACAGGAAGGTTTTTATATGTGGCTATGTGGGAGTGCAGCGGAGCTCCTGAGTATGGTGTGGAGTCATCTACTGTGCAGAGAAGTCTCTGGACGAGTATCTGAAAGGCTGTGCTCCCTTTTTAGGGGGGAGTCAGGTACAGTACTGTGAATGAAGCTAGGGGTTGAGATTGTCTGTGGAACTTGGGACTTGTGATTTTTAAGCAAAAAAAAAAAGCCAGTACTTTTTTCTTTAATTGGAAATTTTAGAGCCTGTCTGAGACTTACTTGACTTATAGGAGTAGGAGGTGTGGTGAATGCCTTCCTGGGCATGTTAATTAAAACATAGTGAATTAAGCTGGAGAGCTTGGAGCCTGAAACATGTTAATGATCTATGCGGGGAGGAATATAAATGTATGAAGTTCGGTTTAAAAAGCACATGCCACACATTCAGTATGGTCGAGCAGATCCCAGCCCAAACACGTCCCCCAAATGGACCCCCCTTGTACGTGCTATGTGCCACCGCCCCTTTGCTGAAGGTGAGTGACTGCTCTTCTTTGGAATTGGGTGAACAGCTACTGTAGTTTTTGAGCCGGTCAAGAAAACCAACCTCATGGTCATGCTTTAAAATAAAAGAGACTTAAGGAAACCACTGAATTTTCCTTGAATGCTTTTAGATTTATAGAAAAATTGAGAAGATTGTACAGATTACCCGTACACCTTCTTACCCCTTTTCTCCTTTAATTAACATCAGAGATTAATATGGCGCATTCTGTTACATTTAGTGAATACATGTTATTATTATTACCTGAAGTCTGTAGTTTGTCTAGATTTAGTAGTGAGCTCGGTCCGACACTGTCATTTTTTACTTGCCACTTTATCCCATCCCATTGAGCAATTGCTGCGTAATGTGTACTGACTTTGCCCAGATATTTACTGAATGAATAAATAAGATGCTGTGAGTGATGCTCTTAGTGATGTGATAGGGAGGGACTAGGCCAGGTGCAGATGACACCCACATAGTGCTTAAGAATTTGGAACCAGATAGGGCTGAGTGTGAGTGGACCCTGCTGCAGCTGTTCCCAACCCTGTGACTTGGGCAAGTCACCCAGTTTCCTTACCCGTCAAAAGAGGATAATCATAGTTGTTACCTCATTGAGGAAGGAATAAAATGAGGATTAAAAGAATGCCTGGGAGGGGATGTCTCCAGACTCAGGCCTCTCACAGGGGAACTCTCAGGAAATGCAGGCTCAGATTTTTACCTTGCAAGATAGAATGTGATCCCTATAATGAGAGGCGCAGAGTGTCACGGGGAGTCAGAAAAGGGGAGATGGCCTAGAGTTGGGGGCAGTGGGTCAGAAACGTTTTCCTAGAGCAGTTGGCATTTGTGATGGAACCAAAAGAATGGGTCTGCTTTTACCAGAGGACAGTGACCAGAGAAAAAAATGCCAGATTGAGACAACATTCCACAAAGGTGCAGGAGAGTGGGAAGGTGTGAAAATGTCTTCTGGAGGAAAGAAAATTACTTAATATAGACGGGCTGTGATCTAATAGCAAGATAGTGTGGCAAGAGCGATAAAGCTGTACAGTCGGAAATTCTTTAGATGGATATATATTTAAGTTTTTTATTCTTTTTCTTTTTTTTTTTTAAGAGACAGTTTCACCGTCACCCTCGGTAGAATGCTGTGACGTCACAGCTCACAGCAACCTCCAGTTCTTGGGCTTAGGCGAGTCTCTTGCCTCAGCCTCCTGAGTAGCTGGGACTACAGGCACCTCCCACAATACCCAGCTGTTTTTTCGTTGCAGTTTGGCAGGAGCAGGGTTCGAACCCACCATCCTTGGTATATAGGGCTGGTGCCCTACCCACTGAGCCACAGGTGCCGCCCTGTTTTTGTTTTGGAGGCAGAGTCTCACTGTGTTGCCCTCAGTAGAGCACTGTGACATCACAGCTCACAGTAACCTCCAGCTCTTAGGCTTAGGTGATTCTCTTGCCTCAGCCTCCCAAGTACCTGGGACTACAAGCACTTGCCACAATGCCCGGCTATTTTTTGTTGCAGTTGTCATTGTTGTTCAGCTGCCCTGGGCTGGGTTTGAACCCTCTAGCCTCTGGCACAATAAGCACTGTGCTACTGGTGCTGAGCCCCCAAATATTGTTAAATATTAACCCATAGTCAAATTTCCGAATTTCATCCTCCAAGTCTGTAATGTCATCCTGGATAGAATGCTGTGGTGTCATCACAGCTCATAGCAACATCAAACTCCAGGGCTCAAGGGATCTTCTTGCTTCAGCCTCCTGAGTAGCTGGAACTATAGGCATTCACCACAACACCTAGATTATATGTTCTATTTTTAATATAGATGGTGTCTCACTCTTGCTGAGGCTGGTCTTGCACCCCTAAGCTCAAGCAGTCCACCTGCCTCGGTATCCCAGAGTGCCAGGATTATAGGTGTGAGCCACTGCGTCCATCCTCTTAACAAAATTTTAAGCCAGAATCCAGGCAGAAGGCCATGGATTGTATTGCATTTGGTTGTTATGCCTTTAATGTCTCTTTAAATTTGAAATTGCAGCTAAAATATTGACTTTTAGGCTTTAGAGAATTGAAAAAGATTATGGAGCTTTCCCCATCCCTGCTCCTAATATCGATGTAATTAAAAATAGAAACAATACAGAATTTCAAACAAATACATATGAGGAAGTAAGAAGAGTCAGATTTTTTCGTTTCACCAGGGTGATGACCTTGATGACTCGCTTTAAAATCTCAGGTGATCGCATTTTTAATGATTTGGCATAGACTTACGTGTCTTGAACAGTACAGCACCAGATTCAAGGAATTCAGGAGAGAAACAGCACTTTTCTTTTTGGAGACAGTGTCTGGCTCTGTCGCCCCCACAACATTGTTTTCTGTTGAGCCACATGTCCAGCGTGTCTGAAATCACAGACGTGAAACCACATCCGTAACAATACTATGCAGACTCCATGGAGGACTTTTGACTTCCCTGCACTTACAAGCTTCTGGACACTAGGTTTGTGACCTTGCATGGAATTCCTGGTAAGTTTCATGATTTTTTAAAAGTTCAGATTAATTATGAGGGTATAGATGTTTAGGTTACATTGTTTTCATCTCTAAGGCAAAGTTCAAGTTGTAGTTGAGCCCTTCATGCAGGGGAGGTGATGAACACCTCACATTGTGCACAGGAGGTGAGATCCCAGAATCCCTCTCCCTCTCCTACCCCCTTTCCCTCCCCTCCCTCCTCCCCTCCACCTCCTCCCTTTCCCCTCCCCCTCTTCCTCCCTTTCCTCTCCCTCCCTCCCCCCCCAACTGTCCTTCAGGTCTCAGCTTTCTGTGTAACTCCCACTGAGTCTCCCTCCCTGACCCTCAGTCAGCTCCCCTTCGTCCCTCACTTTTTCTCGTCAATCTCCCCTCCCCCTCCTCTCCCCTCCCCCTCCTTCCTCTCCCTCTGTCTCTCCTTCTCTCTCCTCTGTCTCCTGCCCCTCCCCTCTCTTTCCTCTCCCTCCTTCCTCTTCCTCCCTCCCCCTCCCGTCTCCTCCCTCCCTCTCTTCTCTCTCTTCCTCCCCTCTCCCTCCATCTCCCCTCCCCTCTCCTCCCTCTCTCCTCCCCTTCATTAGACTAGACCTGTGTAGTATAGGCATGTAGTTGTTTATATATTGGTTTCATATTAGCATTGAGCACACTGGATACTTTTTTTCATTCTTGTGGCTTTTTTTTAAAAGGCCAGACATCCTTCAGACTGGGTGGAGATATAGTGTGACTACCCAAAGCCTGAGA
>NW_003852576.1:2105079-2110134 GCF_000181295.1 Otolemur garnettii | reverse complement strand
GGAGGCAGCTCTCACATCCTTCAGACTGGGTGGAGATAACAGTGTGACTACCCAAAGCCTGAGTGGAGGCAGCTCTCACCTGGAAGAGGGAGGAGGTGGAAAGCAGAGGTTGCCGGGCCCTGTTCTGCTCTAACCAGGAGTGCACTGTGTGTGTCATGGGCTGGTTGGGCTGCCACTTCGATTTGGCCCTGGGGATGCCAAACAAATGTCTGGAATTGCTGCAGCCTTGGGGCTGAGTGGGGAATGCCCACCAGCTGGGGCTGCACCTTCTTGAACTCAAGGAATGTCATCTGCCTTCCCTAGAACTGCCACTGCAGGGGAACCAGGTGCTCTCCTAGAGTTTTCTTGTGTATTTTTCCCCCTCTGGTTGCCTTTTCCTGAAGATCTCTCCCTGCTGTGCTTTGGAAGTGGGCTCCTCTGAGGATTACTTCTTTTCATCTCACCTGCAGATGCACAGAGCTCTGCCTTGTTTCGGAACTGGCTCATGCCACCTCTGTCTGAGAGTGGGCATCGGTCTGTCTTCCTTCCAAGTTCCACGTGGTTCTGTTGACCCACTTGGAGGAGGTTCTGTGCAATGCCTGTGTGTTTTTTCCCTAAGTCCTTAATTTGGCTTGTGTTTTGTTGTATTTCAACTGAATGGATTCTTTCTCTTTTCTTTTGAGGAAAAGGAACCTGAGAAAAACAATACTTGCGGTAACCGCTTTTTAAGGGTAATTGCCGGTTGATGTTAATTTGCATGTTAAAATGAGAAGATTGGGAATTGCCAAATTCACCAACCTGTTATCTCCTAAGTCTGGTCCTTTTAAGTGTATCTGTTGCTTAAATAAAGATGTAGCCATGCAGAATGGAAATGTCCAAATATACAGGTTTTTTTGGGCGTGTATGTATATACAGTGTTTAAAATTATTATTTCCATCAGCACGAGTCATTATAGTGGACTTGGAAATTATAGAAAAGCAGAAAAAGAAACCCAGAGTCAACTAGCTTTCATGTTCTGTGAATTTATGTCTAGTCAATTTAGTCTATGTGTAAATGGGCATAATTTCATCATAACTAGAACGTTTTGTTGCTTAAAAGTGTGGTCCGTGGATCGACAGCGTAGATGTCTCTTGGGAAATTGTCAGAAATGCAAAGTCTTGGGATCCACCCCAGACACCCTGAATCATAATTTGTATTGAATACTGTTATGCATACATTGAAATTTGGAAGCATTGCTTCCAATTGGACACGGTCTACCCAGCAGCAGTGAAGGAGAGAGGACCCAGCGGGGCCAGGACTCTCTGTTACTCTTCCCTAATTTTCCTCAGTGTATGATGAGGATAAAAAGAGGCCAGAGTTTTTACCAAGGCACAGCAGTCCTGTTGAGAAACCCGGTGGTCTCATACATAACCATTTCATTCAGTAAACATTCACCAGGTGCCTCCTACATGCCGGGTACACACGCCGAGCCGTGGGCCTGGGTCGGGCTGGCAGAGGCCGCAGCAGAGGAGCGAGGGCAGAGAGGAGCGAGCGGTTCATTTTGCAGGGATGGGGTATAGAAGTCAGAAAGAAATACAGTCTCTGGACAGAGTCTTGAAATACAAATCAGCGAGAGTGAGTCACAAGTATCACTCGATTCTGGAGAGAGCACAGAGATGGATACAATGGATCCCATCCTTCAAGGATTTTATGTTTGGTTTAAGGACGGGAGGCAGTGTTTAAAACCATAAATTATACCAGGCACCTCGGTATTAGGGTGGGACCAGAGGACGTGGGTCTGAATTTCAGCTTTACAAGGCTGTGACCTTAGACAAATTCTTTCACATATCTGGGCATCCATTTCTTCTGTAAAATAAGGATAAAATGATACAAACGATTTCACAAAATTACAGAGGCATCTGGCCTTAGGGATGCGGCTGAGGGAGAAGGGTGGAAAGAGAGAGACGCTGATGAGGAAGCTGCAGTTTTGAGCCTGGTGGGCTGAGAAGGGAGGCAGGAGGGGGTTCTGCTGTCTCAGACACGTCAGGTGGGGCGACTGCTGAAAGGTGCGGGACTGGGCTGCGTGTTTGCATTTGTGGGGTGTTACTCAGATGAGGCCCCTGTTCCAGGGACAGGCAGGAATGAAGTCCTCAGCCCTCCCTGGGCAGAGCGTTGGGTTGGTTTAAATGTTGAAAAGGAATTGTTTAAATGTTAAAAAAAAAAAAAAAAGGAAAAAGAAAAGGGACTCTCTCTTGCTCCTTGAAAGTGTCTCTACCTACACAGGGTTCCTCACCAGGATGGGAAATGAAGGTGAGGTTTTTTAACCCTCGAGATCTGCCTCTTCTTCAGAGTGGGTGGAGGGGACCCAAACATTTCTGTTGGTAGTTTCTACCCACCGTCATCTTCTTCCCTGGGTTTCTTTCTCTTTCTCCATGTTCTTCTTACTAAGGACCGTTACTCGCTTGAGAAAAGAAACAGAATTCAAAATTGTATTTTGAAAAATAGACTAAAGTTCTGTCACCCAAGAATTGTATGTGTTTGTCATTTCTTTTCTATCTTAAGCCCTTTTGCGATCTCCATACAGAGTGGGCACAGCCTGCCAGCAACCCTGTCTGTTGGGTTTTGCAGGTTGTGACTAGTGTGCTATTTTGGTTAAGGTTTTGCCCAGCCTGCCTTTTCTCTTTCTCTCGCCCTGGTTCTCTGATATCTCTGTCTTTCTACACAGACACACACACTTGAACATTTTTTTGCTGAACCATTTGAGTTATTAATAGTTGTAGAGATCATGACACTTTTGTCCTACATATTTCAACACGCCTCTGTCCAGCACCGATGTTCTGCCACGTAACCTGTAATACTGTTATCACCAAGAAATCGTATCTGATCTATAGATAATATTTGAATATGTATTCAGATCTCACCGGTTATTCTAATACATAGTCTAATTATTTTTTTATAGCCCCTGACCCAAACCAAGAGCAGTCAACAGTTACTGGTTCCATTTTTCTCTCTCGTTTCCTTTGATCCAGGAAACTCACCCCATACTTGCTTTGGTTTTGCCATTCATAGCACTGATCTCTTGGAAGGTCCCTTTGTCTTGTAGAATGTAGCACAGTCTGGATTCGTCATTATGATTAGATACAGATGAAGCGTGTTTGGCACTAATGCCACGGGGCGGCTGTATAGGTGGTGCCATTCGATTGCTGTGTAACTGACTGTGCCAAGCATCACTGGAAGGAAGCGGCCTGCGGAGCCTGGAGCCCGTCATGTAAGGATACTTCTAGTAAATGGCACGTATTCTGTGGGGTGGTAGCTGAAGCCTGAGAGTATCCTGTTCTACAGCAGCTTTTATCCTAATGGTTTTGGCATCCACCGAATGATCATTGACTGAATCAGCTATTTCCCTGTGATTGCAAAGTGAGATTTTCTTCTGCTGTTTTTTTGATGTTTGTTAGCTGGCATCCTTTATGTAGAAGGGATTCCCTTTATCCTTGCTATCATGAATATCCATGGGTTTATGGTTTCTTTTTTTATTCAATGTGTTATCATTTGTCAATGTCATTTTTTTTTTTTAAGACAAGAGCACTGTGCTGTCACAGCTCATAGCAACCTCAAACTCTTGGGCTTAAGCGATTCTCTTGCCTCAGCCTCCCACGTAGCTGAGACTATAGGCGCCTGCCACAATGTCTGGCTATTTGTTGTTGTTGTTGCAGTTGTCATTGCTTTAGCTGGCCCACGGCCGGTTCAAACCCTCCAACCTGGGTGTATGTGGCCGCTGCTCTACCCACTGAGCTACAGGTGTCACCATCATCATTCTTTTTTGTTGGTCAGCCCACCCCATATTTCACCAGTGGGAGCCCCTTCAAGGCAACTGCTATGACCTTTTGTCGTTAATATTAATATCTGAGCACTCTCTTGCTTTCTTGGCATAGTAAGATGTTCTCGACTTACCTTGTTACTTTCTTTGACCCATACCTACTATTTGCCTTGAACCTATTTCTCTAATGAATCAGGATCTGGGTACTAGGGCTTTTCTTTAAAAGTGCACATATTTTATAAAACGTTAAGTCGTTAGTCATTTAAATCCCTCTCCTCCCAAGATTAATCCCATGGTGGCATTGAGAGTTTAGATGTTGGACGGTTGAGGATGCCCTTCAGAGGGAAGGTCTTTGAGCTTTTGACCGGAGATGGCAGAGGAATGCAAAAAGGGAAATGAGATGGTGCTACAAACCAATTTAGATTACATTGGAATTCTGCCCCGGGACTGACTAGAGTGCCTGAGAAAATGCTTATGGCTTGTTTTCCAGGTAGACTCTGAAAATTGGTTGCTTTTTTTTATATCTGATAATGGCAAGGGAATGTATTCCCCTGAGCTATACATATGCTAATTTTTAAAGCAATTTAAGAAATGTAGTTTCCATACCGAGTTCCTAAGTGCTCTGTGTTTTCAGAGTCAGTGTGAGGTCTGTATCCTTGGGTGCCACTGTGTCTTTTAAACATGAAAATTCTTAGTTTTTTATTTTGAATACTTACAATTAGATTATAGTCTCTGAATCTCTTTGCCAATTATAACGTTTAGTTGTTAATTATTAAATGTGCATATGTGCAGCATTTTAGGCAGTAATATGTGAGACATAGAAACCAAGAATTTCAAAATTATTTTCCAGAGTAATCGGCGTGCATTTGATAGCATGATCGAGTCTCTGAGGAGGATCTCGACTGAAAACTGAGTGATTTTTCTGGAGTTCAGTATCTCTTTCATGATCTTTTTCTATATCATAGCATGATTAAAATGTTTATTTTGCCTTTACTGTTCATTAAAATAAAACATGAAGCCAGTAATTTGGTAGGAAGTCTTTGAAAATGCTTAAAAATACAAAAGCAAATTTGAAACATAAGGGTTTTGTTTTTGTTTTTCATTTATGTCAGCGTTTTTTGAAAAACAAATAAAACGAAATTGAAAAAACACAACAAAGACTGCTTACTGTATCTGTGCCTTGCATAGATGGTTATTCTTCAGATGTGTATAGTGAATGTTAAAGATGCTTTATAATGTTATGAAACAAACCACCCACTCATACACATAGAACCACTGAC
>NW_003852576.1:2096190-2104338 GCF_000181295.1 Otolemur garnettii | reverse complement strand
GGGCTGGGGATTCAAACCCGCCACCTTAGGTGTACGTGGCTGGCGCCTTAGCCTGTTGAGCTATAGGCGCCAAGCCAACATTCATTTCTTATGTGATGTCAGTGTGTGGGATTAAACTAATGACTAAAGAGTCATTATTTTTGACAAGTGGATTACTTTCAAAGTCAAGTTTTGTTAAATGGCCTAAATGCCCACCAACCCAGGAATGGCTTAATAAGCTATGGTATATGTTTACCATGGAATACTATTCAGCCACTAAAAAAGATGGAGACTTTATATCTTGTGTATTAACCTGGATGGAAGTGGAATACATTCTTAGTAAAGCATCCCAAGAATGGAGAAGCAAGTGTCCAATGTATTCAATTCTGATATGAGGACAACTGATGCTAGTGCATGATGGGAGGTGGGGGAAGGGGAGAGCAAAGAGAGGGGAGGAGGGAGGTGGGGGGGGATCACAGTGTGTGACACCTTTTGGTGGTGGGGCACAATTATAAGGAATTTTCCTAACAAATAGAATCAGTGTAATCTGCTTCTTTGTACCCTCGATGAATCCCCAGCAATAATAATAATAAAAAAAAAGTCAAGTTTTGTTATTGGGAGAATTTTAATATAGCTGAGTTCTTTTGGAGGTTATAAAGATCAGCCTTTCTTACTTTCTATTTAAAACTCTTTGGATTAGAAGTTCATCCCCCTGCCTGAATCCATCCCTCCTTGTATTTGTTTAATCTTGATCTTGTTTGAAAGGAGCTTTATATAGAACACAATTTCCTTATTCAGAATGAAATTTCTTTCAGACATTAAGACAGCTTGAATACAATTATGTAATTAAAAATCTTTCATCTGGATTTTACTAAATCCATGACTGTTTTTGCCATGTAAAGAAAATTATATTTTGGCCTCTCTGATGGGTTTAAATCCTTTAAACATGCTAGTATTTGTCCTTGAATTATGAGATAGAAAGTACTTTTCAGAAGTTTGACCGTGTGATTGGACCCATCAGGACTTGTGGTTGTTGAGACTTCTGCTGTTCCTTGTTCCTAGGCCTTTGTTCTACTGGCTGGATTCATGTGTGAAATTAAAGTGAGGGCAAAAAGAGAACTTTCCCATTAAGTGCAAAATGTAAAGAAAGTAAAAATGACTGTTTTAATTCTCCTGTCTGTAATTAGGAGCTTTTGAAATGTTGGCATTTTTTTCTTGATCTTTTTTTCTACATGTGGATACTTTTAAACAAAACTGGGATGATACTGATCATGGTGCTTTATAGTCTGATTGAAAACATTTACCCATCTTATTAAATATTCTACAGATGTTGAAAAAACTATCCATTGTGGCTTGGCGCTCGTAGCACAGTGGTTACAGCGCTAGCCACATACACCGAAGTTGGTAGGTTTGAACCTGGCCCAGGCTAGCTAACCAACAATAACAACAACAACAAAAATAGCTGGGAATTGTGGTGAGCATCGGTAGTCCCAGCTACTTGAGAGGCTGAGGCAAGGTAATCACTTGAGCCCAGGAGTTTGAGGTTCCTATGAGCTGTGATGCCATGGTACTCTACATAGTGAGGCTCTGTCTTTAAAAAAAACAACAGAACAACTATCCATTGTTGGGTATTTATGTTTTCAGAATTATTTGCAATGATGTTACTTATAATAAACTTCTTTGTATATCTTCATGCATGTCTTAAATTTTTTTTAAAGAAAATTCAGAGTCTGTTTTGAACTTTTTAGTTTTGAACTTTTTAGTTTAGTTTGAAAAGTTTTCATTCATTTTATCTTTTCCAGCAATAAGGTTGAGCTCTTTTGGCTGCAAGAGTCGATCTTCATAACACTATCACCTTGGTTTGTCCAAAATGGTGCAGTAATACCTCAGTTTATCTAATGCTAGGCCTGGTATGGTGGCTCACACCTGTAATCCTAGCACTCTGGGATGTCATGGCAGGGGGATCCTTTGAGCTCAGAAGCTCAAGACCAGGCTAAGCAAGAGTGAGAACCTATTTCTATTAAAAATTGGGAAAGTTAGCCAGATGTTGTGCCTGATTGGTACCTGTAGTCCCAGCTACATGGGAGGCTGAGGCAGGAGGATCGCTGGAGCCCAGAAGTTTGAGGTTGCTGTGAGCTAGGCTGGTGCCATGGTGCTCTCGCCTGGGCAACAGAGTGAGACTCTGTCTCAAAAATAAAAATAAAAAATTATTTAATACCATTAGGGAACTTCTCATAAATAATTTTTCACATACTTGAAAGTGACCCTTAAGTGTCTGTACTTGGTAATGGTAAATATTGTGAATGAAAATCTTTTTAAAATTGTATTAATTGTATGTATTATATCACCATACTCTTAAACATGACAAAACATGAAAACCTCAGTCTAACCCCTTCTGACTAAATCACAAGCATCCTTATACACTTCAGCTTGGTACAGCCAGTTCTGCTAAAATTTAATGTATTTATTATTTAATAATATACATTATTAATTATATACATTAAACAATATACATTATTTAATAATATACATTATTTAATGTATTTATTCCTTCAAACCACCATATTATGGCAAATCATGTAGAAAACCCACAGTGCTTATGAGAAAAATGGGACTGAGGACATAATACTCAAGAAACTATCAGTGACACATTACGAAGAGATGAGGACAGAATAAAAACAATAGCATAATTTTTAAAAACATTCTATAAATAGTTAAAAATAGATAAATAGTACAGTAACTATGACACTTTATCTTGAAAAAAATCTTGACATTTGCTTTGGAAGGGCTGCTGCTTCTGTTACTGGGACGAGGTACAAGATGGGTGACCTGAAAGCTGGCAGACTCAGGACCCTGGATGAGGACGGGGGTGGCTCATAGCACACTGGAGGACACCAAGGTAGCTGCTTCCTATTGGGGGCGTGGACCGTGTGCGCCCTGGGCAGCTGGGTTCAGCCTGGGTGCAGTCTTCTGCGATTACCTAGTTCTCACAATGAAATTATGTACAAACAAACACAGAATTCAAGTTACATTCAAATTGTTCTTTTGGAATAAACGCGAGTGTTTTAGCAGAACTGAACGTACTGTGTGATATACAGTGATGTCCAGGAAGATTTAGAAAGTATTTACAAACTGAAATACGGAATACGGGGCAGTGCCTGTGGCTCAGGGAGTAGGGCGCCGGCCCCATAATTGTTGGGTTCTGTCTGCTTTCTAGTTAGTACGCCTTGCTGTAATGGTGCCTTTCTCAGTGGACTGATTTCTTAGTCTCTTGTGGGTTGTACATGAGCTTATCATGTTTCTTAGAATTACATCTAAGGTAAAGTCTGTAATGGGAGAAGATGAGGGGTGGGGTCGTTAGGCCACAACATTAGATTATAGGTTGCCTGTGGTATCTGTCTCGCCTACTTAAGCTATTTTATCTTATTAATGAGTTATTACCTGTATATCCGTCTTATTAATGAGTTATTACCTGTGTATCCATTGGCAGGATTGTTGGTGAACTCATTTATGTTTTAAGTGAGATTATTAATCATGCAGAATTTTCAGATTTTGTGTTTTATTAGAAAAAAATGAACACCCTCTTATTTCCTTCTGCAAAAGTGAAGTGTGCATAAATCAATACATTTGAGGAATGTTTAAAAATGGTTGATAATTTTCTTTAAAAATTGTTATGGTTTGCTTCTGTTTATAAGCACTTTGGGCTTATGAGATGGGCTCATCCTAGAAAGGGGGGCTGGCAAGTGTGATTTTGGAAGACCTTCCCTCCCAAGTCACAGTATACTTAGAACTTAGCATTTTTAAAGCTTGTTTTTGTGACTCTCTGAGAAGGACGTTTTTAACAGAAGTGGTTGCCAGCAAGCCTTGCTAGTTCCTCCTATAGGAACTTTAATACGAAGACAGATTGAGATGCCATCTAGATTTGGAAGGCCTGGTTCGTATAATATGAAAACAAGAAAGAGAAGTCTTTATTACAATTATGCAGATACTCTGAATAGCAGTGGGGTATTGGGATTTTTAATTTATTATCTGAATTTTAAATTTCTGTCTTTATACAATTTCTAGATCTATTTGGAGTGCCTGACCTCCTTGGTGATCGCTGTTCATTAACAGGCTTCGTGGGGGAAAGGGAGCTTGCCTTCTGAGCTTTGTACCAAAGACCTGGGAAAAGTAAGTCATTTACAGCTTGCTTTAAAATAAATCCGTTATACTGCTTCTCTCAGAATGTTAGCAATGAGCCCGTGGCTTTTCTATGGACTTTTATTTTTGGCTTAATAATTTTTTTTAATGCTTTTATGGATTTGTAATTTGCAGAGGACTTAGGAGACCTCTTTGTAAAAAAACAAAAATTCCAAGGGATGAGGGTGCCATTTCTTTTGAGTTTTATAAGCTGAGTCCTCAAGGTTGTGTATAGGTTTGCAGCTGCTGAGTTAAACAGTGAAGATAAGGCAGTGTAGTGTGATGTAACAGAAACGCCAGTCCAGTCGCTCAGCTTCACATACTTCAGACTTGTAGACATTTTGGATGTGCTCTTTGATTCGGGGTGTTTAGAGTAGGAATAAACTCTACTTGCTTCTTTTTTGGTCTGAAAGCAAAACAAGATTTAAAAGTGCTTGTCCGTTAAATTCCCCATGTAGCTTGGTCTTAGAAAAATTGATACAACTCTCAGTTTTATAATTTTTTGAGGTACTATAAGACATTATAATTGAGACACTTATATGAATTGTTTTTGTTTTTAGGAAAAAAGTTGATTGAGACTAGAACGTTCGTTTTCATTTCTTGATCTTTTAGAAAAGTAAAAATGGGTCTTACAGTTAATAAAGCCAGTTCTTTTTTTGTGGATACTGCTTGGAAGCATGAATGATCAAATGCCCGTAACAGTGTATGCAAAACAGAACACAGAACATGCTTGTGTGGGTGCACACACATGCACACAAATCTCCTTTCTGGCATATTCCAGAAACCGTTATCATTGACAGTGGGGACTTGTTATCCCATTAAATTCCTGGATATTTTTCTAAATTTTTTGTGCCTTTTGTCTTACAGCTTCTTTTCCTTCCTAACAATACAGATGAACTAGTTGGTACATTTTTAAAATAAAATAAGACAGAATTTCATTGTAGAAGTTCTATAGAAGCATTAAACAGTGAGATCAGATTTTATAGATTTTTATCATGTTTACTATAAGTTTTATTATGATTAGATTGCATTATTTTGTAATAATTACACGTAAGGTCTTCCATTTTGGAGCTCATTTGAAGTCACGTATTTGTACTGAAAAATTATTAACATATGCAGGTATACACACACATTCATATACACGAATATTATTTCTGTAGGCTTTTAATTCTGTGCTAGAATATAAATCTACTGAAAGTAAGGACTTTGAAAATTTTCACCAAAAATAACTTTTTTTGTTACAGTGAAATAATTGCAATAATGAATATTATTGTCAGTGAAATTTTTAAAAGTTATAGGAATGAGTTGAATTTTGTTGTCTTATAATCACATATTAATCTTAAAGGAATTCTTTTGTGTTGTAATTGTTCTTCTGTCTTGGAAGGATTTGTGTTTGAAAAGGGTTTTATTGGAAGCCGTCAATCTGTCCACAGAAGTGGAATGAAAAGGTCAGAAGACTAATTCTCTGGGCTTCAGGATGTAGATATTCATAGTGATGTTTGTGATGTTTTTAGATTGGAATATAACTTAGCCTCAGAAAGTACACTATTTAAACTGCTTTGCAAATAGTGTAGCATTTCTTTTTTTTTTTTTAGAGTCAGAGTCTCACTTCATTGCCCTCTGTAGAGTGCTGTAGCTTCACTGCTCACAGCAACCTCCAGGGCTTAGGTGATTCTCTTGCCTCAGCCTCCCAAGTAGCCGGGACTATAGGCGTCTGCCACAATGCCCAGCTATTTTTTTTGTTGCAGTTTGGCTGGGCCAGGTTTGAACCCACTACCCTCAGTATATGGGGCCAACACCCTACCCACTGAGACACAGGAGCTGCCTGTGTAGAATTTCTTTTCTTATTTTTTTTTTTAAGACAGAGTATCACTGTGTTGCCCCTGGTAGAGTGCTGTGGCCTCATAGCTCACTGCAACCTCAAACTCTTGGGCTGAAATGATGCTGTTGCCTCACCCTTCCAAGTAGCTGGGACTACAGGCACCCACCACAGTACCTGGCTAGTTTTTCAGTTTTAAGTAGAGGTGGTGGCATCTTGCTTTTGCTCAGACTGGTCTTGAACTCCTGAGCTCAGCTGAGGCCACCTGCTTCGGCCTCTCAGAGTGCTGAGATTATAGTGTGAGCCCCTGTGCCTGGTCATGTAGCATTTCTTTAAAATTCAGTATAGTCTCTAGTGTAATATTTTTCTTCCATTATACCAAAATATTCCCTTTTGGGATATACCGTGGCACTGATGTAAACATTATGTTTCCATTTTGTAGAGGTAAAGCATCTGTAGAACTTGTATTTACAATAATAAGCTAAAGACACCCACTGTTACTGCATGAACAGTGACAGATAGATCTCTGCTTCCTAAAACTGATGTCAGCTAGTATTTATATGCACAGAAGAATGTTCACAATTTACCCTGAAGTTTATACTAAAAGGAGAAGGTGTAATGCAGAAGTGTGCTGCATATAGGTCTAGTCCTGAAGAACTAATTATATGGAGTTAACATGAGGGGATGGAGGGGGGCGTCTTTCCTGAAATCTATTGAAGTCATTAGAGACTTTTTCTGACAGTACCTTGAACACTAAGGAATTTGTAAATGTCTTGGTGATTTCTGTTTGGGAAGGCAAACACAGTTTTAGAGAAAATTCAGAACTCCAAACAACCTCCGTACTTCTTTTTAATCTCTGTCCTCTACTTTCATTGTTTTTTTTAACCACATACATGTTTTCAAAGTCCTTGCTTGATGCATTTTATTTAATTATTTGAGATAGATTTCTGGAAACTTGATTCCGTAATGGTGACAAAATGTAAATGTACCTTCATGAAATTAGCCATGGGTTATTACAAAAGAAGTAAATAAAACCTGCTGTCATTTTATTCTTTATAATACATACAGTATAGCAGCAGTTTTCAACCTGTGGGTCGCGACTCCTTTGTAACAATGGAAATACATCGCGACATTAGGAAGGTTGAGAACCACTGTTAAGTATAGGCTTATTTTTACTTTATTCCTAAAAAAGTAGTGTATGCTCCAGACTGCTTGGTGACTTTTCCACCCAGCAATAAATAATGAGTGTCCATGCTAATACATGTTTTTGCACAGCCTCATTTTTAGTGAAAGAGAAATAATAGGATCTTAGCCTTCTGTTTAATTTTAGGCCATCCTGGCTTTCAGTTAGAAAGGAGTATGTAACATACTTGGTGTGGGGTTTTTTATTGGTGACAGACACAGTTTGAATGGGAGGCTTGTGAGTCTATGTATGTGAGTCTATGTATGTGTCACTTGTTGACAGGTTCAGGAGCTTTGGTCCCTTTGTTATATTAACAGAATGCAAGTGACATATTCCTCCTGTCTGTCTGTCTTAATCAGTACCTAAAGGAGGATCCTACCTACAAACTTCTTCTTCCAAAGAAACTCTAAATATATCAGTTGAGGTGATTGATACAGAAGGAACATTTGATAGACTTTGGAATATAATTTATTTATGGAGACAACTACAATCCAGATTAATTAGAAATGCAAAGTACTTTGTAGATTTTTGTGTACTTTCCCAATTTTTAGTTCATTTATTAAGCCAACATTTATTGAGCAACTACATTTTGCTGGGTACTGTTAGGAGCTCGTGATTCAAATATGAATGAAATACGTCCTTGCTTTGAGAGAATTTGAGTTTCAAATTCATATTTGAATAGTATTTATTAAGCAAGTATCACGTGACAAGTGTGGACTAGATGATCTTTGAGGTGCTCAGCAAGTCAAATTTAGTAATAATATTTATCGAGCCATATCCTTAAATCAGTCAGGAATGCAACTTTCCAATCTTAAGCGTTTTTCTCTTATAATATTTTCTTAAACTTTTGGCACCTGCTACTGCTTGTTAAGTAAAATTAGCAAATGGAAAAAGAAGTTAATAGACAAATAAACACTTAATAGATAGACTTAGGGCAATGATTTTGAAAACGTGAGTGGGCGTTGCATATACACATTTGATATTTGGA
>NW_003852576.1:2082621-2095721 GCF_000181295.1 Otolemur garnettii | reverse complement strand
TAATTTTGGGGACTCTCAGGGGAAAGTCACTTATATTCACATAGCTGGGAGGTGTTTTGTGTTGGGATTCTAGTTCTGATCCATCTGACTTTACAGCGGTGACGTGTCCTCCAGACTCCCGTGAGGTGGTGGGGAAGGCAGACCACGAGGCTATGGGAATGCCCTCAGCTGAAATGAAGGGCTGGTCATTTCAGCTGAGAAATCAGGACATGAACTCGCCACAGTGAAGAGCAGATGTCGAATGCTGAGCGCTGAGTTAGAGAAAGGGAGAGAGCGGTTGGGGCTGGAGAGAAAGTGTATGTCAGGGCACCGAGGAAGGGTAGCTTGGGGCATATTCAGAGAGTGGCCAGAACGCCCCCGAGGCTGGGGCCTGGGGCCCGGTGAGCATGGAGGAGGCTCTAGGGTTGAAAAGGCTGCTCCGTCCCGGTGGGGAGGGCCACGCGTGGGCCATGCTAGAGACCTGGGGTTTCTAAACAGTGGCCATCCAGAGATTTACAGTAGGAGAAATAACATAAGATGGGAGTTTTATAAAGACCAGTTGGGAGGCAGCATGGAGTATAGTTTGGAAAAGAAAAAACTGAAGGTTACGCCCCAGGGTCCCCGAGTGAGGTTGTATAGATTGTTCACTGCACAGGTGTGTGTGGGCCGTGGGTGGGAGGACAGGCAGTCCCCTGGCACGTTACTCTCCAAGCTGTGTACTTATGGGGCTGGGCCTCTCTGGGGAGAGAGCCTTTTAAAATTTGCACACTAGGATTCTTTACTTGCCTTTTAATTGTATTTGAAATAATCAGAGGGATTAGACTGAGATTGTATTTGAAATAATATTTCAATTCAAATAATTGTATTTGAAATAATCAGAGGGATTAGATTGAAGAAATAACAGTGTACCCTGGGACCTAAGGGTTTGGAGGTGGGTATGGGGGCTGCTTCCTGCATGTCACGGGGCATATTCTCCCCCCTGAAAGCCTGTTCCCTCAGCTTTAAAGGAGAGTTAATGACAGATTCTAGCAGGCCCTGGACGGGCCAGTGAGGGGACTGGCAAAGAAGGAGCGAGGCACGAGAGGTGGGGAAGTGACAGGTCTGGGGCTAGCGGCTGCTGCTGACGACACTTGCTGGACCCAGACAGGGCGCTGGGAACTGCAGGGAGTGCTTTGCCTGCTTTATTCTGTTTAATTTTGTTTTCGTTGTGAGTGGTAGATATTATTACCCCTTTTTAAAACTTTGAAACTGAGACCCAGGGAGGTTAAATTATTTGTCTGATGTGACACAGCTAAGGAGGGGTATCGTCAAGACTTGAACCCAGGACTGTGTGACTCTCTGTGCTCTTGAACCACTTTGCCGTGCTTAGAAATGATCTTTTCTGTGTGTTGAACTCCCTCAATACGGTCCTTAAACTTCTCTGATAACATGTCCCGATTTTGTCTTTTATTGTTGTAACTTGAATTGGGTCATGGTTATTTACATCATGTTTTGTTTACTGTGTTACACTGTAAGATGCTGAGGGCTGGCATTAGGCCTCTTTAACTTTGTGGTCTTGTGTAGCTCCTTGCTCAATCGAACAGGATTGATAAGACTTAAACTATGCTTGATCAAATGAATAATCTGTCTTCTAAAATTAAATACTTTTTTATTAGATAGGTACAGCTTCAGCCGCAGTTATAGTCCAGCAGAACTTAGAAGGGCTTGTTGGATGTGAGCTCGGCATTTGCATCTATGGCTAAGCTTTTGGATAGTCCTACTTGCTACTTTATCTGAAACAGAACTTGTGACTTGTTGTCGGAGGCTGAAACGCATGTCTTGCGAGCCCTTTTGTAGGCTTATCAGAAGCCGATGCTGCTTCATGGCTGTGCAGGTGTAAAACTCAGATGTTCCACATGATAGTTTTGAGTCTGTGAAAGCAACTTCAGTCATTCCTATGGTTAAGGACCTCAGTTTGTAAACTCAGGAGCCCTTGTGCTAAAAGTCACTTGTTTTTTTCCTCGTTATATATATATATTTTTTTTTTAATTGGCAAAGAATATATATATTTATGATCCACAATGTGATGCCTTATAATACACATATGCTGGAGAATGGCTAAGCCGAGGGAATTAATGTAGCATCACCTCAGGCCACTGACGGTCACTCTGGTCTCTGCTGGACTTGGATTTAGACACCAAAGAGACAGTTCAGGGCAGGCATTAGCAGAGGCCCCCGGGGTCAGCCTGCATAGGTTGGTATTCTTCGCCTGTGGCCCTTGACAAAAGAATAGTCTGGAAAATGAGGAACAGGTGGCAGTCATAGGTTCGTGGATCTAGTTCATCCGAAATTTAGGAAGAAAAAAATCCTGCTCACTTGGGATCTACTTTTGCTAAGATATCATTCAACAGAGGCCAAAATTGCCAGCTTGTAGGATGGAATTTAACACTTCAATGTTGGGGCCCGTGTTTATCCCAGGGTCACCTTTGGCTGTTTGTAAAGCAGAGTTCACATTCCCTTCTGACTGCTGACGGCATCTGCCCTCATTAACTGTAAGGGAGTAGCTCAAGCTTTGCTTCACACTCTGTGGCCAGGTAGAGTAGGAAGCGATGGCTTTTAAGAAAATGGAAAATGATATTTGAGATCAACTTTGCTTCTAGGCTTTGAAAAGCTTTGGGTTTTTTCGTTTTGCTTTTGGTTTTGTTTTTTTCATCTTCAGTGGAATAGCACAAGGGAGAAAAGAAACCAAAGCCTAGGAAGGTTCTGTAGCTTTTTTCTGCCAACGTTACTGGAAAAGAGGCAGGGAGGGCCTCTGAATAGCTCCGAAAGCCTTGGTGGACAGTGAATTCAGGTGTTCCGAAAATAGAACACAGAAGCTTCTCTTACCCCCACTGGCCGCTGCCTGGCCTGAAGGAGCAGTGAGACAGCCCAGAGCGCGTCTCTTAAACACTGTTGTACAGCCAAAACAGAGCTACTCCGTGACAGAGGTTTTCTTTCATAAATTTAAAAAATTTATAATTTCTAAAATTAAATTTATAATTTAAAATAAAATTTATAATTATAAACTTAAATTTATAATTTAAAATAAATTTATAAAATTCTTTCAAAATTTATACAGAGCCCCATGTTCCCTCTTTTGAAGCTTTACATCTTACATGGCTCGGAGAGCAAGCACGGTTGGATAAGAACTCTGTTCAGACTAAATCTTGTAGTTGGTGGCGACTTGGTTTTTGGACTTTAAGGGCCACTTTGTCAGTGAAAAGCAGGAGCTGTCAGCAAATGCTGAGTTGAAAAACTCATTTCCAGGGTTGCCTGGCCCCACTCTGGGATCCCTGGAAAAAAGCTTCAGTCAGCTGTAAGCTGGTAATCCTTTAATACTGTGATACTTTGGTAAGGAAAATAAGATTGGATTGTACACCTTCTCTTTTACTTGTTAACTAATTACTGTTTTCCTACATTTAAAAGCAGATGTTAAACTCTTCCTTTAATGTTTAACAGCAGACAGACTCTAGTTGTGTATTATCATATCTGCTGTTTGAATGAAGATGAGCTTTGGCAAATTAGATCTTGATGGTTACATTTTGATCCGGAACCACAGAACAGAATGGCACTTTAGTCTTTCAGTCAACATTTATTACTTTCTTGCCTAGCTCTTTACATAAACTGTGTTTAAATCTCACAAATACCAGAATGTCTATTGTGTAGATAAGACAAATGAGGTATTTAGAATGATCAGGACCATTTGGTAGACGAGAAAAATAAGGCATAGAGAGTGCACAGAAAACTCACTCAAGGTTATATCGCTATTAAGTGACTGGGGGCTGAGCTGGAGTGTTGGGCTGACCTCAGAGCTGTTAGTATAAGGGCTCTGCCTCGTAAGCAATGAGCAGATAGCTTGAGGAGTTGGGATCAAGAAAAAAGTCGTTACCCACAAGCCCTTCATTCATTCATTCATTCATTCACTCAGCAGATAGTTATTGAGTCCCTGCTTTGTGCTAGACACTGCAGGGTGTCGCTGATTTGGGGGTGGGCAAGACAGTCAGTTCTTCATCCGCTTCAAAGAGGAAATAGGGGGGCAAGAAAGAGTATATAATACGTTGTGCCCCCAAAAGGCTGTAGTGTGTTGGTTGGGAGAGCTTTTATAGAGTTTTTTAAGATGTAGAGATTTTGAGGCTCAGTGCCTGTGGCTCAAGTAGCTAAGACGCCAGCCATATACACCTAAGGTGGTGGGTTCGAATCCAGCCCAGGCCGCCAAACAACAATGACAGCTGCAACCAAAAAATGGCCGGGCGTTGTGGTGGGCGCCTGTGGTCCCAGCTACTTGGGAGGCTGAGGCAGGAGACTCGCTTGAGCCCAGGAGTTGGAGGTTGCTGTGAGTGTGATGCCATGGCACTCTACCCAGGAGGACAGCTTGAGGCTCTGTCTCAAAAAAAAAAAAAAGAAATTTGACGCCTTAACAAAAGTTTGTTTCTCATTATTTTCTATAAAAGTATCTGCAAATAGAGGAGGGAGTTCTCTAGAATACTTTGCTGTTCTACTTCTTTGAGGACCTGCAGAAGTGTGGAGCAAAACTGTACTGAGTTTTAAACAAAGTCTTGCAAACACAACTTTTGAACAATTACCTGGGCAGGACTGTGTCTAATTCAGCTTCGGATTTCCTGTTTTACGTAGGAGGTAACTCAGCATAGTGCCTGGTGCACGACAGGTACCCCCATAACTGTGGCTGTTGGTTCAGTGATGGGAAATAGAATAAGGAAACCCGGAAAGAAGATTTGCAGATGGGGAGATAAGTTCAGGTGACATCAAGGAAGAGTGTGAGGGTGACAGTACCATGAACCAGTGAGTGAGCCAAGAGGTCACATTTCGTCGGGTGGCTTATTTCACACAGACAGACAGTCTCGGTAACTCAGAGAGAAGCAGTGTTTAATCTGAAAATGCCGTTTGGTTCTGATGCTTGGGAGAGACTTTAACCTTCTTTGACCTTCTAATTGGACTCTTCCAGGTTTTCTGCCCACGTGTGAAAACTTCACGCCTCCTTCCCCTCTGTGGACTCCTTTCTTTTAGCTTCTGAGAGCAGTTTTTGTTTCCCTAATAAGCTGAACAGCCATACGTGTCATTTTGCTGGGACTGTCTTAGCTGTGCCTACTGTTGCAGTATAATTTCTGATTCTGACCCCTCTCTGTGTTAAAAGTGTCCACATTAAATGACCCTCCTCCTAATAAAGGAATTCTGTAGCTTTCTGTATATTGTCAGAAATCTTTACAACGTGCAGACTGCTTTGATGAGTTAACGTGGATGTAGTACCAGTAAGATTACATATTAGACCAGTATCTTAGTATAATGGTCAGTACTAAGTAGAAAAGAGAGAAAATAAGTGGTAGCGGAAATGGATCAGATGTATGATAGAGAAAAACCAATTGATTTCAACAAAATGAACCTTAGTTACAACTAGGCGCTGGTGTAGCCATATGAGAAAGGGGGTTTAAAGGTTATCAGGATGATAGGTAGTACCTGGGGAACTAGCATCCTTTGATAAAATCTTATGGTCATTTTTATTTAGAATTTCAGTGTTTTCACAGCAATTGTAATTTGGGTCAGTCGCATTTCTACATAGAAAGGAAAGGAAATAATCTCTTGGAACAGAGATTTTGTCAACAGCTTAAGGAAATGATTGGAGGGTAGATTGTTAAATTCAGACTTTTCCCTTAAATCTTCTGATTAAGTGTCTTTTGATGAAAATGACAATAATGTTTTAATCAAATAGATACTCATATAAGGACTCCAAGGACATTAATATAATGTATGTTTTTCTCTTTATACTTAGGGTTAAACTGGCTTTATGTTTCCTATACATGGATTTGAGGAAACAAATTAGTGTTTTGTTATACAAATATACGTAAAAGCTTTTAGTGTTCAGGTAATGCTTGACACAATTGCAGTATGACAGTTGGGTGTAAGATTAAAAACATACTTATGATCAGTCTTTTCTTTGCTTTTTTTTTTTTTTTTTTTTAGACAGAGTCTCAAGCTGTCCCCCTGAGTAGAGTGCCGTGGCATTACAGCTCACAGCAACCTCCAACTCCTGGGCTCAAGCGAGTCTCCTGCCTCATCCTCCCAAGTAGCTGGGACCACAGGTGCCCGCCACAACGCCCGGCTATTTTTCGGTTGCAGCCGTCATTGTTGTTTGGCGGGTCCGGGCTGGGGATTTGAACCCGCCACCTTAGGTGTACGTGGCTGGCGCCTTAGCCGGTTGAGCTATAGGAGCCGAGCCAATCAGTCTTTTCCATATTCATATTTTATGAGGTAGTGATGCATTTACCTTCGGGCCCCACAGTTCCTTGCTCCCAGCAATATTAGCTCTTTAAGGAGATTATATTTGTAGAGGAGAGGGAATGTTTCTGTGTATTCCTAAAATTCTGTTCATCTTAGAGTTAAATTCTGGCTCTGCCACTGGCTATGTGTTAGTAAGTTCTCCCCGAGTCTCAGACCTTTAGCTAATAAAATGGAAATAGTCATATCTACTGCTTAGTTTATTAGTAGGATTTTTATTAATTCCAAAGTCTCAAATGGATAAATACCGAATATATCTGACCAAGGTTGATGTTCTTCCAGGCTCAGGAATCAGTAGCAAGTACTGAGGATGGAGAGACACGTGATTGTTGGAAGGGTGAGACTTAAAACGTAGGTTGAGCGTTCCTAATCCAGAAAGCTCAGATGCTTCAAATTCTGAACCGCTTTGAGAGCCAAGGTGGTGCTCAGCAGAAAGGCTTAGTGGAGCATTTCAGTTTGAGGTTTTGGGGCCGGGGGTGCTGAACCAGTAAGTATATAATGCAGATATTCCAAAAATTTGAAAAAAATCTGGAATCTAAAACACTTCTGGTCCCAAGCATTTTGGATAAGGGATACTCAGCCTTCTGTTAACTGCCAGTTGCTGGCCCATCAGAAAGGATGCCGACTGCAGACACTCTGGGTGTTCATCACCCACTGATTATCGGCCTGAATTGTCTAGAAATCTCTGTTTAACCTGTGATGATGCTTTGCAAGGAAACCCACTGGGACTCCGGGTTAAATTAATGCCTCCTCTGAAATGATCAGGAAAGGGAACCATCTGCACATGGTGAGGAAAGCCTGTACTTCGTGCCTTGATTTCAAAGTTTCCCCTTTCCCTTGGGAATCTTGCTGATCGTTGTGGCCAGTACTGTGTTGGCTCTTTGGGCGATCTGCTTTCCCATTTTCGGCTCTATCCCTTATTTCGAAACACACCCTTAATTCCCTACAGAATACAGAAGTTCACTTTATGACATTGGCTGCTGACTAGGGAGGTCTGGAACCACCCCGCACTGGACCCTCTGCACAGCTACCTCTTCAGCCTTATACCACCTAATCTCCACCTTCGCAAGTGACTGTCAGCTGGTCACGGTCACTGCTGACCTTCAGTTGTGCTCTTATCATCTGTTTAATTTCCGTGAATCGGTAGTGGTATTCCTTCTTTCAGTTCTGATTTTAGTTATTTCACTCTTCTCTCTTCTCTTTTCTTTTTTTCAAGACAGAGTCTTAAGCTGTCACCCTGGGTAGAGTTCTGTGGCGTCACAGCTCACAGCAACCTCAAACTCTTGGGCTTAAGCAATTCTCTTGCCTCAGCCTCCCAAGTAGCTGGGAATATAGGCATCCACCACAACACCCGGCTATTTTTTAAGTTATAGTTGTCGTTGTTTGGCAGGCCCAGGCTGGATTCCAACCTGCCCCTCTGGTGTACGTGGCTGGCACCGGGCACCGGGCCACACTTTTCCCTCTATTCTTAGTCTACCTAATGGTTTGTCAGTTTTGGACTTTTTGAAGAAGCAACTCTTGATTGTGTTGATTTTTCTCAGAGGTTTGACTTTTATCTGTAATCGTTCTTACCCTAAGCAAATTGGTATTTTAGATTAGTGTTGGGCTTCTGTATTTTGTTTTTGTAGTTAAGCAATACAGAAGACTCTATTGCCTGGGATATATAGATGTACAGGATGGCCATAAAGTTTGTGTGCAATTGGAAATTTAAAATTGCACACAACATTGATGGCCACCCTGTAGAAAGGGTTTCAATAACCAGAGCTTTAAAATAATGAAATTGAATGTGTCTGCTGCTTTTTTTCCCCTTTGTCACACTGCCCATTGCAACTTGTTCTTTTTTCTTCTCTTTCTCTTTTTCTCTTTTGGAGACAGAGTCTGACTCTGATGCCTGGGCCAGTATAGTGGTGTCAGCCTAGCTCACAGCAGCCTCAAACTCCTGGGCTCAAGTGATCCTCCTGCCTCAGCCTCCTGAGTAGCTGGGACTACAGGTGCCCACCACCATGCCCGTCTTACTTTTTAACTTTTTGTAGAGATGAATTTTTCTGTGTTGCTTGGGCTGGTCTTGAACTCGCAGCCTCAAGCAGTCCTCTTGTGTTGGTTTCCCAGAGTGCTGGGATCACATGTGTGAGTCACAAAGCCCGGCCTTGTCTCATAATTTGTTATATTATTGTGGTTACTCTCTTATAAACAGTTAATTAGTGTCCTGTGATTTGATTCTTTTCTTGAAAGTTTCTTATATTTTCTTCATGCTGAACTGGTCTAAGTTCAGGTGAGATTAATTCATTGTCATTATATTAAATGGAAAGCTAATAATATTAATAAAAAGGGGTGATTTAGGGAAGTTTGGAGGACTAGAGGATTGAAAATTCCAAATTTCAATTTGATGAACTTGCCTCTCTCTACTCAACCTCCCCTAGGTAGAAAAGCTGACAGTACCATGATTTAGGGAATTGTCCTGTCTGTGATTATGAGCCATAGGCAGTTTCAGTATTAAAACAATTCAAGGAAATGCCATTCAAAGCAATTCATATCATGACTTCTTTTATACAGAAGCTGAGAATCTTGTTCAAGCCTCTTGGTATAGTTTAATTTCTCCCTTGTTCCTTTACTTCTTTCTCATTCTCCTTTCCCCCTTGTAAATCAGGAATTTTCTAGCTACATATTTTTAAAAAAATATTTAATTAACAAAGATTACATCCTATATTCAAAGTGTACATCATGATGATTTGACAGACATATCAAATGCTGATTAAACATATAGATCACTTCACCAATTTGTATGTCATTCTTGTGCAGGGGCCATGCTAATCTTCTATAAAGTTCGTCTGCAATTTTAAATTATTGCCAAAGTAAGCGCTTTTAAGTTTTGTAGTTTTTTTTTTTAAATTCTACATGGTATACACCTGCATTCTGCATTCCCAACCTCCTTGTGTGTTTTATTGCCCTAATCCTTAATCAAAACTTCTTTTTGTAAATCAAATCATTTATTTAAGAGACTTCTGCCAGTTTTTCCATAATTTGTTGTTATCTAATCAGTACTAAAGATTAATTTTATTTCACCAAAAAAATTTCTTACATTACTGTTTTAGAATATGTATTCCATTTTATTGATTCTAAGACACGCATCTTTTCACATTTTAACATCTTTGAAATTTGATGTCTCTTGTAATTGCTAACATTTTACAACTATTACTGGCAGCACTTGTGTTTTTATTTTTAATACATAAAATATTAGTGCATCTTTCAGTTAACAGCAATTAGATCTGATGAAACGAGTTCTATTAATGACCATTGTAATAATTAATAGGATCCATAAATGACCATTAACATATTTACAAAAAGTTTAGAGTGGAAAAAAGTTACTTATAGGCTCTAAACCTTTATACTTAAGTATTTTTATATATATTCCATTCAAGTCTTTTTTTTTCTATTGCCCGAGTACTTATTTTTGGTTCTAGTTATAGCCTATATCCTATTTTGCTTCTCTTAATTTTATTACTGTTATATCTTAATTCCCTTCTGCTGTAGGCATTTGTATTGGTCATTTTCAAAAACTACCCAATCTGGCCAGGCATGGTGGCTCATGCCTATAATCCTAGGATTCAGGGAGGCCGAGGTGGGTGAATTACTGGAGCTCACAAATTCGAGACCAGCCTCAGCAAAAGTGAGACCCCATCTCTACTAAAAATAGAAAAACTGAGGCAAAAGTATCACCCAAGAGTTGGAGGTTGCTGTTGGCAACAGCTTGAGACTCTGTCTCAAAACAAAACAAAAAAAAACAGGCTCAGAGGCTAGGGTGCCAGCCACATATACCAGAGCTGGGGGCTCAGACCCAGCCCGAGCCTGCCAAACAACAATGACAACTACAACTACAACAATGAAAACAAAAGTAGCTGGGCATTGTGGCGGGCACCTGTAGTCCCAGCTACTTGGGAGGCTCAGGCAAGAGAATTGCTTAAGCCCAAGAGTTTGATGTTGTTGTGAACTGTGATGGCACAGTACTCTACTGGGGGTGATATAGTGAGACTCTTGTCTCTTAAAAAAAAAAACAACAAAAAACCACACATATACACAGACTTCACAATCTGTCTGGTGTATGATCATAACAAAACTGCCTACTGTCCAACATTGAAAATTTAGATTGTTGCCATTTTTCCTATGCCTATGTTGCCATAGGAATGCTTCAGTGAACAACTCCTTTGTGTTTTTTTTGGTTATTAATTTTGACCATTTTTTAATGAAATCTAACTTTGTAGAAGACCCCTGAACTCTCTTTTCTTGTGAAGAATCACCCTTCATATTTAAATAAACCACTAACTAAATAGCTGTTGTAACACTGTTCATTCATTCATTTGTTTATTTACTGATCTGTCTGTCCACCAAGAATACATTGTATTATTATGTGTTTGGTAGTTTCCAACAGCTAAGGAATTGCAATTAAAGAGGATACCTGTCTGACTTTGATAATCTCATTGTCGAGTGGAATACCAGGACTTATCAAAAATTATATACTGCAGTGTGATGAGGGATGCTGGAAAGAGATGGGTAAAACCCCTTAGTTATATGACATTGACTCTGGCAGCCTTGTAGATCGCTGTCTTTTAAAATGCAAGGTGAGCATACCATGTCACATGTAATAAAATAAAATAAGTTTTGCCTGACAGAACGTGGCTCCACCTGACCCGTCTAACCTCCTTTTTCTTCTAGTCTACACCTGTGTCCTGCGAGGTCTGTGATCCAGATTCCACGTGTTGTTTCTTTAAAATACTGAGCTCCTCGTGTCCGTTAACTGTGTCACACACCTCCTTCCTCTTCTCTGCCTGCTACAGACTGTGTTCATAATAGGTGCAGAGTATTGGCATTTGCTTCATTTGACTGACTTTCTAGGATACTTCCTTTTCAAATGAATGACAGTACTTTGCTATTTTATGATTTCTTTAGAACTTCACAGTCAATTTACATTCTGTGATTTTGGTGACATCAATGCCATTTTAATTCTATCTCGTCATATTTACTGAGTTAGAAAAATTTCACGTTGAGAAGGTATTTGAGAGATTATAGACGCCAATAAAGATTTTTGTAGTAACAGTTTAAAATTCTGCTACTTGTGATGGGTAGAAACAGAACCTTCACTAGATAAAATAAAGCCCCTCTCTATAAATTTTTGGAGGGTCTAGAAAGCCTTTGTAGTGGGGAAGAAAACAAAAAATATTTCTGTATCACTAAGTATCAACAATTCAGGCATTAGATACCATCAGTCTGCTTTGTAAATAGCTGCTTATTATGGTTCTATCATTGCAAGGTCATTGGCTACCTGTGAATTTGCCTGCTTTATACTTGCACATTAAAAAACTGACTTCGATTTATAAGCTTGTCAGAAATTGGAAACCGCTTTTGGGAATGACTTTTTGAGGTTTTTTGGGGTTTTTTTCCTATTTCTTTTTCATTTCTGAAACCTAAAGAGAGAATTGTGCCATGTTCTTTACAGACCTGCGGTGATTAGACCACATATTTTGATAGACACACAAAACTCCTGTGCAGAATCCCTGTCCTGAGATCCCCAAACAAGGGGGTAATTTGAGGTTGACTAAGACAGATTTGAAAGACACTATGTGAGCATCGTTAATTCCTTGGATGACTGTGGATGAAATGAAACTCTTGTTTTAGCAGCCGGTAGATATTTTGAGGGACTCGACTGTGTAAAAGAATACGTGGTAAAGATGATTTGGCAGTCGGTGGAATTTGAAGGAGCATTTACATCACCAAGTAAAATAAAATTAATTTTTTTTCCCCCAATGTGATTTATGGTCTTGAGTTTGGTGACTGAGGGATTGATCTCTTGGCAAGCGTCTATGACATAAACACCGCAGGAAGAGAAATTATATGCGTGCATCAAGCTTTGCAATTTATCTTCTAAGCTCTCTTTTATGGGGTGTGTGTACTCTTGTTGTGTTCAGCTAACAAAAGGTAACTGTTCTTTGTCATGAAAGGCTTTCTCAGTTTCCAGAGACCAGGGGGCCCCACAGAGAGAGACCGGCTTTCTCATTTGTGTTCATGCTGTTACTTCATTTGACTATTTTATGAAGCCTTTCTGGTCCCCGTCAACAGTTCCTTCTCATCTATCTTAACTTTTAGCTTCGTCTGCAAAATTTGTGCGGTTAGCCCGAGACATAGGCAGATAAATTGCCTGGGTTCAGCTTCCTGAGACTTGGGAGTAAATACGTTGCAGCACACTGATTTGATGGATGGATGCAGCTTTTCGGCAATATTGATGTTTTTACACTTCAGTATAAATCTTTGGACGCCTTGGTTTGCATTTCTGTAGTCATGGGTTGTTCTCTGTCACTGATTTTCAAACTGCCTCATCGCTTAGAAAGCTGAGCTTAAGTGGAAAGACACAATTTTTCTTCTGCACCCACTGTTCCTCTGCCCACTCATAGCACTAAGGATTGTGGGCGCGAGTCTCTGGCCAGATGTGAATAGTGGCAGCTCCCAGTTCACAAATGGTTATATTCCCAAAGTAAAGTCCATTGTATAGTCAGTTTGTGGTTTAAAACTTGGAATGTGTTGGTTAATGGTAGAAAGCAGTAGAGTCTAAGAATTTCTGTAACCCGTAATAGAAACATAGTTTTATTTGGACTTTAAAACATAAACGTGTCATCCTTGAGTAGACAGCCCCGTCTGTACCCGTGTATCCTGGGCAATGGACCCATCGGTTTTTTTTTTTTTTTGAGACAGAGCCTCAAGCTGTCCCCCTGGGTAGAGTGCTGTGGCATCACAGCTCACAGCAACCTCCAACTCCTGGGCTC
>NW_003852576.1:2075599-2082582 GCF_000181295.1 Otolemur garnettii | reverse complement strand
CACAGGCACCCGCCACAACGCCCGGCTATTTTTTGGTTGCAGCCGTCATTGTTGTTTGGCGGGTCTGGGCTGGGGATTCAAACCCGCCACCTTAGGTGTACGTGGCTGGCGCCTGACCCATCAGTTCTTACCCAGAAGCAGTGGAGAATGGCTGAATGGTTTGGAAGAGTTACGTTATTGAGAAGACGCTGGGTAGGTTCTGAACTTGCCGGAAGTTAAGAGAAAGGTAAGGAACAAAAGGAGAGGACGCAGCCAGATTCACAGCCAAGGACACACAGTCTGCCTGGGTCTCTGTAGGGTGGACCCTGTCACCAAACCCTGGACATTGGTGTTCATGTCGACCACCCCATGGGGACCAGAAACTTGGTCCCAATTCTGTCACCTCAGCCTTTGCTGCCTCTGGGCATTGGGGATTATCACCAATGCCCTGACCTAACTCTTCCTCTATCTCTAGATCTAGATGTGGGGTTGGCCAAGGCTAAGTTGTGTGCTCCTATCTTAGCTGTAAGAGACTCTGGGAAGGTGAGCGTCCATCCATTTTTGCATCTATCATTTTTTTTTTTTTTTTTGAGACAGAGTTTTACTTTGTCACCCTCAGTAGAGTGCTGTGGCATCACAGCTCACAGCAACCTCAAATTCTTGGGCTCAAGCAATTCTCTTGCTTCAGCCTCTCAAGTAGCTGGGACTATAGTTGCCTGCCACAATACCTGGCTATTTTTCTTTAGAGACGGGATCTCTCTCTTGCTTAGGCTGGTCTCAAACTCCTGAGCTCAGGCAATCCACCAGCCTCATTTTTTGCTTCTATGTTGAAAGATGCATCTCTCATCCAGAATCACATGAGGAAGAATTCTCTAAATACAGACAGATGGAGTCTAGATGCTGGACATTCCCCCATCCTTCTTCTCCCACAAGGATGAAACTCACTTATAAGAAGCCCCAGTAGGAACTCTGGACTGTAATCCCTGGAAGTTACAGTGTAACCAAGGTGTTTTTATCCATATGGAGCTGCAGCTAATGAATTCTGTGATACCAAGATGACTGGTTCTTCTTGTATACTGATTTCCAGGGACCCTCCTATGTCTTAATTAAAGCTAGAGGCATGAAGATTTAGGAATGTTTGACCTCTCAGTGTGGTCATTAAAGTAAGATAAAGTGCATTAAATTGAATTTTAACAACGTGATTACCTAGAGGCACAGATGAAGATCTGTGTTCTTGTTTATATAGAAAATGAAATTCACATTATCAGTTTGTCTTACACAGCTGAGTAGTTTTTATGTTTCATTGATCAACTTTTACCCTTATAAAAATCCATTTTTAATTGCAATACTGCATGTATGCATGTAGCTTACGAATTCCTGCCGCACTTGATGTGCATTGACTTTTTACATTTCTTGAAAGCAATTTCAATTCATTTAGTTCTTCATGCATTTACTTCCATGTGTTTGTATTGGTATCTCTTTAATTTTCTTGAAAGCAATTTCAATTCATTTAGTTCTTCATGGATTTACTTCTATGTGTTTGTATTGGTGTTTCTTAAATTTTCCTTTCAATTTGAGGCATTAAACTTGACTTCCCATTGAGGAAGCAGAGGGGTTAGCTTTCTTGAGTTCTCCCTCCTTTAAATACCTGCCCTTTACACTTTAAGATAGTTCCACCTCTTGGCTCGGCGCCTTTGGCTCAAGTGGCTAAGGTGCCAGCCACATACACCTGAACTGGCGGTTCAAATCCAGCCTGGGCCTGCCAAACAACAAAGATAGCTGCAACCAAAAAATAGTTGGGTGTTGTGGCAGGCACCTGTAGTCCCAGCTACTTGGGAGGCTGAGGCAAGAGAATCGCTTAGGCCTAGGAGTTGGAGGTTGCTGTGAGCTGTGATGGAACAGCACTCTATCCAGGGCGAAAGCTTGAGGCTCTGTCTCAAAAAAAGAAGATAGTTCCAGCTCAATTTGTTTTCACTGTAAATACTTTTCACAGCTGAGCTAATCTTGTGTAGCATATTAAAAAATCTTTTTTTTCTTTTTTCTGCTTAGCATTGTATTTCCATTCTGTGTATTTGTCTTCAAATTCTGAAACACAATAAAGCACAATGGCTCATCCCTTGGTTCTTATAATTATGTGTGCCTGACATGTTTCCTGGAACCCTCTGCTTACCTGCTCCATTGTGGACTGTTTATTCTTTTTTTGAGACAGGACTTACTGTGGCATCGTAGCTCATAGCAACCTGAAACTCCTGGGTTCAAGCAGCCCTCAGCCTCTCAAGTAGCTGGAACTACAGGTGTGTGCCACCATGCCAGGCTGATGTTACTATTTTTAGTAGAGACTGGCTCTTGCTCTTGCTCAGCCTAGTCTCAAACTCCTGAGCTCAAATGTTCCTCCTGCCTCAGCCTCCAAAAGCATGAGGATTATAGGTAGGAGCCACCACACCTGGCTGGGACTGTTTGTTCTTGAGGCCTGATACACAGCTTTGGAACTAGGATTTTCCCTCACAGTCATATTGGGAGTTTTGACTGATGATTTTTCTTGATGACATTTGTTTTAGTTTTGACTCTTTTTCTTTTTTTGAGACAGAGCCTCAAGCTGTTGCCTTGGGTAGAGTGCTCACAGCAACCTCTCCAACTCCTGCACTCAAGCGAGTCTCCTACCTCCACCTCCCAAGTAGCTGGGACTACAGGCGCCCACCACAACGCCTGGCTATTTCTTTTTGGTTGTAGCCGTCATTGTTGTTTGGCAGCCCAGGCTGGATTCGAACCCGCCACCTTAGGTGTATGTGGCTGGCGACTTAGCCACTTGAGCCACAGGCGCCGAGCCCTGGTTTTAACTCTCTGGGGGCATTGCCCGATTGCTTTGTGACAAAGTGCATGGATTGTTTTTTGTTTTTTTTTTTTGAGATCTAGCATCTGTGAAAATATCCTTTAACCTCTCTTATGATTTATATTGAATTTAAAGTTGCAGATTCCTTCGGAGACGTTTAGAGGCTAAGTCGTCGGATACTCTTCCAATTCTGTTTACTTTGTATATAACTTTTTTTTTCTTTTTGGGAAGCTTTTAGGAAACTGTTTAAAGTCTCCCATGTTCTGAGGTCTTGTCATAACGTGCTGTTCCCTTTCTCCTCCATGGGGAAGGTTTGTGTGGGGAGGACGGGAGGATAATCCTTCCCCCTGTTTTCTCTGCTCCCTCTTTTCTGCAACTGCTGCTCGTCATTTGCTGGAAGTCTTGGGGTTTTCCTTCCAATTTAATTATTGTTCAAAAAAATCCTGATACTCATCCTTGTATCTTTGTATTCTACTTTTGGGGCACATTTACCTTTATTATTCTAACCTTCTATTGATTTTTCATTTCTGTGGTCACTATTCATTTCTGGGAGCCTTTTCCTATTCTCACAATACGGTGAACCTTTGTAAGCAGACCCCCCCCCCAAGGGACTGTGACAAACTGGTCAGCACACAGAGGTGGTCACCATGAGGAACTAGCCTGCTGTACTGATACGCACAGTGGTACGTGTCTGGTCTTTGAAAATTAGGTTAATACAAGGAGGTGGTCAATGTAGGGAGGCAGTCGACTGTGGAGGTTCTGTGTTTCTGTTTTGTAGCGTCCTGTTTGTTCTTTATTCTCTTGGGGTTGTTAAACATGTTTATTTGAAGTTTTCTTGATGTGGCGTCTTTTATTCTCTTGGGGTTATTAAACATGTTTATTTGAAGTTTTCTTGATGTGGCGTCTTTTATTCTCTTGGGGTTATTAAACATGGTTATTTGAAGTTTTCTCCCTGCACTGACTCTCTCTCCTCCTGAAGTTTCTGTCTGTCACACTGGACCCTGTGTCACATGTCTGACGCTCACATTGTCATTTTCTGTTTCTGAGACGCCGCTGACCGAGGCTTTGTCAACTGGTAGCCTCGCCATGGGGTGACCACCTGCTTGCAGAAGTCATCTTGCCTTTCAATTTTAGTAACTGTAGATGTCTTTTCTTGGGCTGGAGTTTCTCCAGAAAAATCTTCCAGGCTCCTCCTATCCAGTGCCCTGGGAATCGAGCAGGGCAGGGGCCAGTGTGCACACTTGCCCTCAGCCCTCTCAGTCAGTCTGGCACCTCCTGGCCTCCCCAGTCCCCATCCTCTCTAGTGAGTTGAACTTTGCAAGGAGCAAATGTAAACATTCTTCTGCTGTGTTGGGAGGAGGGTCTTTACCAAGCTTCATGGTTTAGGAACTATACCATTGGGAGGTTTGCGCCTTAAACACATGTGAGCAGTCCTCTGCCGTCCCTTCCACCCGCCGAGTCCCGCCTTACCTTGCACTTTCTTCCAGTTCTGTGTCCCTATTTGGCTCATGACTTTGGACAGTTCTGCCTACGGATGAGTAAGCCTTGTCTGCCCTGCTTGGCAAGTTCACGCGTCTGCTTTTCATTTTCCAATTGTTTTCCCCGTTACTCTGTCCTCTTCCTTCCTCTTCTCATGAGTTTGTCTCTGCCTCTCACTCATTGTTGTTGAGTGGAGCTTTGGGAGGGAGAGGGGATGAGCCCAGGATTGTGACCTACCACGTGTAACTGGAAAACGTTGAGGTTCATTTGAATGTAGGTGCGCAGTTGTCTGGTCCACTTCAATGGGGGGTGAATTTGATCACTCTTCACTTCCATTCAGAGATTGTTGCTCTCACTGTCAGGATGAACTGAGCGCTACCCTTTCTTGATTTGAGAAAATAGGGGGAAAATGGACAGTTACCTCTAAAGTGTTAATTCCAGGTCTGACCTCAAACCCAGTCACAAGTATAACAAGATTTCCAGTGTTACAAAAAACCCAAAAAAATAGCCCCATCCCTGGAGCCGTGGCCGCACTTGGGTGGGCTTTCTCAGCTCTGCGCCTTACTTTCCAAGAGCTTTTCTGTCCAGGGATTCCGGTTGTGTTCTGTAGGGAACTGAGCTTCCATGATTCCTTAGATTCTATCAAAAAATGCTGCTAGATCGTGACATCTTTCTGATGATAAAAATCACTCAGAGTTTCTTTTGCAAAATGCAGGTTTCATCATGTGCTGAAGGTTTGCATCAGCCAAACAGGTAAACCACAGCAGAATCAGAACCAACATTCTCTTTCAATTTTTCTCCTTAATTTCATTAGTCCTCCAATTTCAAGATTAACAACTGACTTGTTTTTTATAGTGTTTAATATATTGTTAAGGTACATCAAGGATTACTTTTGAATTATTTTGGGTCTTACCCATCGTAAGCAAAAGGGTAGTTAGTTCAAATCTTGAAGGTTTTATGTCCTCCAGGGTTTGAATGAATGTAAGGCAATCTGATCTGATTTCTTATCTAGAGTTTACAAACTCTTTGTTTAAAAAAAATTGTTTACTTTCTCTTGGTAGATATTTTTCTGTTTCAGACACCTCACGTTCTTTTGTTGATTAAGTAAGATGGACAGTATGCGAAGTTCTCAGAGGAAATGGGAGGTTTGAAGGTTCCTGTTGTCATCGTGCCAGATAAAAAGTGCTGGGTGTCTGTTTCATGCTAAAGCTTACTACTGGAAGTGTGGAATACTTCTGTTCTTAAAACCACAAATAGATGCTTCTTCTCATTCTCATAGCTCAAGTGATCATCTTTTTTAATGAGATGGGGTATACCCCGTTGTGGTTTTTGCGGATGGAATGATTAGATTACTTGATGCAGAGCTTGGGGAAGAGTAGCCCTGGTGAGACAGATGATGGAAATTTTACTGGAAGCTAAAATAACAGTAGTTTTATTCTTTTCCTTTTTCTTTCTGCCTGTTTTCCCCTCTTGTTCCTTTAACTTTTCGTTTGTTATTTTTGATTCTTAAAGGGATTTGCCTGTATTGTTTTAATATGTTGGTACATTTATGCATTTCTAACTACGTTTTTACTTAAAGAGATAATTACCTGGGGAACTTAACTATTTGCAAAGAGTTGGATGGGGCAGGATTAGGTGTGGCGGATGTAGTCTGACTTGTGCTAGGTGGACTGCAAAGTATTGTTTTATTACTTTGGAGGCAGTTGGTGGAAGGAGAAAAATCACTTCTGTGCTGGTTTTAGAATCTTCTGTGTTTATGAAAGTGAGGCAAGAGAAAATAAAGAGAAGAAAATAAAAGAAATTTAAGAGAAATAAGATAATATTTTTGAAGGTGCTTTGTAAACTGCTAAATAACATGCAGGTGTTACTTTTTTTTGGCAAGGATTGAACTTAAAGTGAGAAAAAAGATCCACAAAGACTGCTATAAAGAAAAATGAGGAGAAGAAATAACTTGGAATAAGAAGTTATAGGAAAATCCTGATGGGACATTTTTACGTTTCAGTTATTTTTAAAATTTGAAAATTCATTAGTACCTGTACTTCCTATTTGAGCAGTTAAGTGAAAAATATTTTATTAATTAGCCAAAGCAATGTTCTGTTGAAAATAATTTGGAAAAGTCTATCATATGGGACAGTGAGAGTCGCTACGGATAGAATCCACTAGGCGTGTGACCTTCAGCTCTGAACAATGGTCTGCGTGTTGTGGGGTTACACTTTTTCTCCTTCATTAAGGTTTAATTCACATTTGTTGATCTGTCGTGCACCTTCCATCTTGTTCTCATTCAAACCTTTGCAAGGCGGGCATCCTTAGCCTGTTTTACAAACGAGGCACAGAAAGCTGAGAAATTGGTCCAGAGCCACTTACATAAGCAGTGTCAAAACTGTCCCTTCTCCAGGTTTCGAGCTTGGTCCCACTTTTTCCAGATACTTCCCATCAGAGCAATTGGTTCTTTTCGTGGCTCCAAAGATGGTGCTTATTGTATTTCTCTAAAAGGTCTTGTTAAATAACAGTAATCCCCTCCTACACCCCCATGTTTTAAGCTTGGCTGTGTTTGTACTAATTGACTTCAAGTGAAAGTTCTGCCTGGCTCAGCGCCCATAGCTCAGTGGTTAGGGTGCTGGTCACACACACCTGAGCTGGCGGGTTTGAACCCAGCCTGGGCCTGCTAAAAACAATGACAACTCCAACAAAAATA
>NW_003852576.1:2062289-2075487 GCF_000181295.1 Otolemur garnettii | reverse complement strand
AAAAAAAAAAAAAAAAAGAAAAGAAAATAAAATTCTGCCTAAGGAATACTATTTGATTTCCTTAAGACTGGAAAATAAACAGAAAAGTCATCTCGGCAGCCTAAGTTGGTATTCAGAGGCTGTGTACTATGCCCTTCAGATCTCACCTATCGCTGGTGTTTTAAGTCTAGTTTTCTTAAACTTCATTATTTTATTTGGTTTCCAGAATCATAGCTGACTTGAAGAAGGGGTAGGTTGGTACTCTAATAGAAATGAATTGTAACTCTTCAGGGCAAGGGAGAGGCATAGACAGACTATGAGAGGCAGATAAAATACCTCAGAGCCTTTGAGTGGAGGGGCAGACAGACCTTTCTCTGTGCCTGGAAGGTTCCAGAACAGCTGTCTCGCCATGGGTCCTCAAAGGGCAGGCTGAGCCCAGCTGCCAGCAGCACACACCTAAAGCCAGCCTTACACCCTGTCCCTCTGTTTCCTTTCAGTTTACCTTTCACTCAAATCCCCACTCTGTAAATCTTGGCTCTGGACCTGACTCTAGCTTTGATTTCACGTTTGGCTTTTCAGAGTCTGTTTACACCCGTGCTCTCCTTGCTGTTTGAACTTCAGTGGGCTCCTCCTTCTGACTCTCTGCACACCCCCATGCTTTGGTTGGGTCCCCCTTCAGCTCAGTCTGTAGAGGCAGAAAGCCAGCCCCTGCCTGGTGACTCCTGGGCCAGCACCTTTTCCTTGGAGTTAGTGCTCTCATGCTCCAGCAGAGCAAATTAATGGATGGTCGTGCTGATGATCTTGTGTCACCTAATAGGCGTTAATCATATTCCAGAATCTGTGCAGAAGGCAGTACCTTTTAGAAAAAAAACGTAATCCACTGTGGTTGAAATTAAACCCATTTTTAATACTTACATGGGTAGTCCTTCAACTGTTATGAAAATGTTGATCATTTTCAACGTCTTATTCCTTGAGTTTTCTAAAAGACAGAAATTAAACCGTAACTACAGATTGATGCAGAGATTATAATTAGCAAGTTATAGAATATATTATTTCTGAAGCGCATAAGCAGCCTTTTAATAGCCTGCACCAACTTCCTATAAAAACCATTGCTCTAAGCAATGCCGTTTTTAGAAGTGTTTACAAATTTATCTTTTGTGTCAACAGCAGCAAATACTTCTGCAGAGCTATTACATTGTTGCAGAATAGTGAAGTGCAGATAGTAGCACTGGTGGCTATTGACATGTTTATTTTGGAGAGAATTCTTGGCATTTTTGCCCCACATCAGCATAATAAGAATTTGTAGGAGAGGAGGGAGGCATCAATGTATTTGGTGAGGATTAATGACCGGGTAGATCATTTGCAGTAGTGAATATATTACGGATAGTGCTGTAAATGGAGTAATTACAAAGCTGCACAGTAAACACTTTATGGGCTGGCACGGATATTCCCCTCCTTTCCTGGATGGCTTGTGTTCAAGTGAGCCGTGTGGAGTTTGTCTCCGTCTCTTAGCTTTCTTAAGACCGGAAAGAGGACTGAGAGTTTCAGAGATTTGTTTCTTTGATAATATGTTATGAATCAGGGCGGCACCTGTGGCTCGTATACGGGGGGTGGGGGGGGGGGGGGGGGGGGGCAGGTTCCAACCTGGCCCCAGCCAAAACTGCAAAAACATAAAAAGATGTTATGAATCGGAGGAGCACAGTCTATTTGATGTTTTTAGGATCAACTTACTTCTTAGCAGTTCAGGAAAATGTCACATAGTACATACTAAGAGAGAAGCTATCCCTTATTTTTGGAAATTCTGTCATTCAAGTTATTTCTAGGCAGATGCTGTAGTGTGTGTGCCTCTGCGTAACGTAGAAACTGTATTCAGTATGATGCCTCACAACTTACGCGTCAGAAGAAGTAAAATGGTGCATAGCAGACAGATATACAGAGGGTGCCAAAGAAATCTGTACACATTTTTAAGAAAGGGAAGAACAAGGTAAATATTTCAGGTGATGGATATCCTAAGTACACAGATGTGATCTTTATAAATTACATGAATGTATCAGATTACTACTTGTACCTTGAAAGTACATATACCTATTGTGCATCAATAAAATAACCCTAAGATATTTCTATCAGACAATTTCAGAAATTAAATGATGAAAAACAGTATAAATCATAAAAAGGAAAGGAAAAACTATATGCAAATTGTGACGCTCACATCACGTTTGACCTCTGCAGTTGCAGGTGATGGATATACAAGATGACAGGCGTTACTGGTGTATATTAATACAATTTGCATTCAGTTTTTTTCCTTTCTTAAAACGTGCATGTATTTTTTTATGCCCTCTGTATATATTAGGACAAAAACAAAGACCTGTAACCGAGGTGAATTTTCAGAATTTTCTAGAAAGTGAGACCTGGTTATCTCGTTACTATGTATCTCGTTGCCAGCGGGTCCACCCTGAATAGGCTGTCTCTGAGAGCAGAGAGACCTCTCTGTGTGAGTGATGACGGCCTGCCCTTCACAGGGAGGGGAACTCAGAAGGCAGGCAGATGTGAAGCCTGCAATGGCTGAGTCTTTGTATGCTCAAAATGTTCAGACCTACCTATTCCCCATTTAAGAGGCATTTTATGTTTGCATATCTTCAGGGCCCTCCAACTTAGCATGTCGTATTTACTTATGAGTTCATAAAGATTTTCCTGTGAAAAGTAAATGCAGCTGAATGTGATTTGTAGCTTTGCTTTGAGACAATTAGGGTAGGACAGAAAGAAATAGTAAGACTGTTTCTTTCTTTCTTTTTTTTTTGAGACAGAGTTTCACTATGTCACCCTTGGTAGAGTGCCGCTGTGCCATCACAGTTCACAGCGACTTCAAACTTTTGGGCTTAATTGATTCTCTTGCCTCAGCCTCCCAAGTAGCTGGGACTACAGGCACCTGTAGGCGCTCGCCAAAACACTTGAGCTTTTTTTTTTTTGTTGCAGTTGTCATTGTTGTTTAGCAGGGCTGGGCCAGGTTCGAACCCTCCACCCTTGGTCTATGTGGCTGGCACTTAACCACTGTCTGTGCTACGGGTGCTGAGCCAGAAAGACTATTTCTGTTCTCACCATTTAATTGGCTTCCTTACCCCTTAGTTTTGAAATCTCTTCACTTATGTATGGGTTTGTTGATTTATTATATGTTTGTTTTTTATTTATTCTTTTTGGAGACAGAGTCTCACTTTATCACTCTTAGTAGAGTCCATGGCGTCATAACTCTGAGCAACCTCAAACTCTTGGGCTCAAGTGATCCTCTTGCCCCAGCCTCCCAAGTGGCTGGGACTACAGGCACCCACAATACCCAGCTGTTTTTTAGAGACAAGGTCTTGCTCTTCCTCAGACTAGTCTTGAATTCCTAAGTTCAAGCAATCCACCCATCTCAGCCTCCCAGAATGCTAAGATTACAGGTGTGAGCCACCATGTCCTACCTTATTATACATTTATTTATTTAATTTTTTTTTTTTTTGAGGCAGAGTATCACTTTGTCACCATCAGTAGAGCAATGTGGCATCACAGCTTACAGCAACCTCAAACTCGTAGGCATAAGCGATCCTCTTGTCTCAGCTTCCTAAATAGCTGGGACTACAAGCGGCCAATGTATAACAAGGCAGGGCATGGTGGCTTCACATCCTGTCTGTTTTTAGAGACAGGGTCTTGCTTTGGCTCAGGTAAGCCGTCCACCTATCTCGGCCTCCCAGAGTGTTAGGACTATAGGCCTGAGCAAAGCTCGTAAGATGGTGGTAACAAAACTGTATAAATCTCCAGAAAAGTTGGCACCCCAAACCTAAGATCATTTTAAGAAGAGCCTTCTTCTAAATCTTTTGCTAATTTTTTTTGATCCTCCTGAGTTCTACTCTGGGTGTGCTTACCTCACAAATGCTCTTTTCTCCCTTGATACAGTCTGGCATGCGTGTTTGTTTACCTTGAAACAGGGTTGGGCTGCTTTAATTTTGCCGGCTAGCATTCCAGAAACCAAGAATTTCAAGATCTGTGTCCTCAGTCGTTTCCTTGTTGGTTCATTGTCAACAAAGAGCCTTGCCAGCTATTTTCAAGAGCACTGATGTCATTTTGTCTGTTGCCTCCAGCAGTCCCAAGGTGTTAATTATAAAGGTACTGTAGCCAGATTTATCTTTACAGTAGTACCTTGTATCCCTGGTTTCATCTTGCCTAGTTTTGATCACTTGTGCTGTGGTACAATAAGATATTCTGAGAGACAGAGACCACTTTCACGTAACTTTTATTACAGTATTTTGTTGTTGTGTTGTATTTTATCACTGGTTACTGTTAATCTCTTACTGAGGGGAAGTTATAAATTAAAGTTTACCATAGGTATGGCATAGTAGATGTAGATAGAATTCGGGACTACCTATTCCAGTTTCTGGGGGTCCTGGAATGTCTCGCTGTGGATAAGGGGAGAAGCTGCGAATGTCAAAGGGTTGTAGGTTCCCTTTCCTCTTCAAGGCCAGCCCCTTCCTCTGTACTCCGGATCCCTCCCTTGCTCTCTTGAGATCTGAGTCCATCTTCATGTCCTCCCTCTTACAGTCTCAGCCTTTCCCTCGGTGCTGAGTCTTCAGCCCACGGCCACGCCTGGCAGTGAGTGCTCAGCCTCCCCGCAGGCATCTGTCTTCCTTCCTGGGTCTCCCACCCGCTCCGTCATTTCTGTATCTCCGCCACTCTATCGCTCACTACCACCCTCAATTGGGGTGGCCAGTGCCTCTTAAATGTCAGGTCCCAAGGTGCGTAGTTCTCATTTTTCATCTTTGTTCATCTCTTTATATCCTGGGTACCTGTCTGCCATCCTTCCTGGGTTCTGCTCTCAGCACCAATTCTGTGATCTTCTCCCTCTGCCGTGTTCATTCTGCGATGTCCCCCACTGACACGGTCTCTGTCACTTCTATGTCCTAATCCCTTCTGTGCCTCAGGCTTCATACTAAAGAATATGTGGGTTGGCTGCTTGTGCCAAACGCCCTTGGTGCCCGAAGGTGGCTGCAGTGCCTGGGGTGGGGGCAAGGCAGTCAGGAGAGAACACCCACCCTGTGCAGGTCTGCACCTTGGGGTGATGCCCCAGCCGACCCCCTGCCGAGGGGCACCCACTTCTCTGGCCATGAGGCTGTGTATCAGCTTGCTGTGGGGCTGGGGGCTGGCAGCAGGTGCTTGAGCCTCGGGGTTCCCTGGCAGCTCCTGCCTGCCCTTCACCCCCTGCCCTCCACCGTGCTTTGCTTCAAACAGCATCATGGGGGGTTTTGTTACGTGAACATTTCCTGGAAGTAAGTAAATCTTTCTGTATCAGACTGAGGAAAAAGACAAGAAGAACATGTGAGTCCTCCCACCTCCAGCTCCCACGCTCGGTCTCTGATGCCCTCACTGAACCGTCTGAACCTGCCTTCCCTCCTCTCCTGTGTTCTTCACCTCCCTCGCCACTGCGTCCACCCATGTGTAGTCAGCCAGGTTCTGCTTTTAGCTTCTGAATGGTTCTAAGAGCTCATTCTTCTCTCCCCTTTCCTACCTACCTCCACCCTTCCTGTCCTGTCTGAGTGATTGTAACAACCAAATGTCCTAGCGGACCTCCCTGCCTCCACTCAAACCCATCCCAGGAATACTGATTCTGAGTCCGTGGCTCTTTGCAACCAAGATAAAGTCGGAGTTTTTTGATACGTGTATTGGGCTACATCTGGCTCCAGCTGTCTTGGTTCACCCTGGACGGTGTCCAGCAGTGCTGCGTGCAGTTTCTAACCTCTGCCTTTCCCGTTGTCTTGTCTCAGCCCAGCTCCCACCCTAAGAGGACATGCCAGGCATCCCTTTTCTTGGAAGCCTTCCCTGGCCTCTCCATTTCCAGGCGAGGTGCCCCTGCTTGACGTGAATCTCAATCATTACACTCATCCTGCCACACGGCGGGGCCAGTTTGTACACATCCCTCGTGTGCAAAGGAACTGACTTTCCTTGGACATAGAGACGGTGTCTTGCTCATCTTTGGAGCTCTAGTACTTAGTACAGGGCTGGGCATATAGTGGGTGTTTAGAAAATGGTTTTGAAATGAAAGATTAACTAGGACGGACAGTAAGTCAGTTTGATGTCCACAAAAGTGGCCAAAAGTCATCTACGTATATGAGTCACACACATGTACCTTCAGTAGGGAGCATGAAGGGGACTCCTGTGGCGCCAGTCATGTTCTCGTTTTTTGATCTGGTGTGTTCACTTTAGGAAAATCCATTGAGCTGGCAACTAGTGGTGTGTTGTTTTTTAAATCAACTTGATACCTAACCTCTCCAAGACAGAAAATTTTCTTTTTTCAAGCTTTTAGGATGTTTAGGATATCCGTTCAGATATCACAGCAAAGAGCCAGGCTAGTGCTTTTCCCTGACCTTAGGAAGAATGAAATTAAAGCGCGTCAGTGAAATGCCGATGGGATTGCCTGGACTTCTAACAAGGGCCAGCCCGCATCGAGAGACTCGCAGTGACCTGTGCGCCTGTGACACTTGTTCCAGGGCCTGCATGCTAATCACCAGCAAGCTCCGGGCCTGCCTGCAGGGTCAGAGAGACTGCCTCTCACATGTGACTATGAATAATTCATAAACACGGTTATCTGGAAATTTGTGGTCATCATTAGCATTTTAATGAAAAACCCGCAGCCATTATCTTAAGTCTCTGTTTTGTTTCTACCTTTTTTTTGTCTCCCCCCAGCGCAGCTAACCACCTCAGTCTTTCCCGAGTACTTGGGAACTTCCGCGGCACCTGTGCTGACTGTCGCTATGGGCAGACGGTACCCGGAGGCCCACTGTCATCCAGGCCACTCTTGTACGTATGCGACTGGTCTCTGTCTTTTTTTCCCCCTTTGATTTTCACTGTAGAATATTGTAGTGTATTGAACAGGTGAAGGTATATGGGATTTAAGCAAGAGTGGTTAGAAATACAGGGGAATGGATTGCTCCAGGGTGAGTTGTTAACATGGGATGGTAAGAAATGTCGTCTAAATGAGGATTTTTGTAATCCAGTGGGCCTGTGAGACCGGATGTGTCTATCAGCAAATTTCCCTTTTCTGTTTCAATGCATCCATTTATATACAGGCTCTTTTTTTTTTACAGCTTTCCTTTTTCATCACAATATATAACCTTTGAAACAATAGGAGTGCCATAAATTAAAACCTTTCCCAGTGATTGGGTTAATTCTTTTGAAATAAAAAAATTCATAGACCCAGAATACAGGTCCTCTGGGTATGTCTTTGTTGATCAGTATTGGGAGAGAGTTCCTAGCTTTTATTTCTTAACATTCTGGAAAGAGGGACTCTTGGGAATCTCGTGGGATGCCTTTCTCTGTTTCCCAGCACTTCAGTTTTCCAACAGTCTTTTGGGAACTGTTACAAATACAGCCTTTTCCGATTTGCTGTTAGCTCTAAGTAACGTAGGAGAACAATGATTACTGCCCATTTATTGCTCTTTTTTTATATAAAGGGAATTTGTCTTGGAATTATTTTTTGCTTCCTTTAGTCTTTCAGCTTTGGTCCAGCTGTATAGATAATTTGTTTGTGTGGCTTCCTTTGAGCCCTCTGGAATTTTGGGGTGTAGTGGGGGGAGCTCCTCACAGGCCCTTTGCCCCCAGCTGTTTAGTCACGTTCACCTTAAGTCCCATTCCCTTGTACAGCACGGATTTTTTTTTCTTTACAGAAAAGTTAGGCCCACTGTTAAGCCCTCACCCAAATAATTGCTTATAAAATAAACCAGGTCATTAAAAACATTTTGTAGCAACAGGGCAAAATTCTTGACAACAGAATAGGGATTCAGACCCATGACTAACTTCAAAGCCAGCAGACTCAGGTAAACAACGTTTTCAAATGTAGAATCTCCAAGGGTATTTATTGCTGTTTTACTCTGAATTAGCTATTTTCATAGTGAACATAATTGGAATAAAGTTTATACTTTTACACTGTAGAATAGAAGTGGGCAAATTGGCCACTGGGCCAGACCCAGCCCATGCCTGTTTCTGGAGGAGCTGAGCAGTAGATTTGATATTTTTAAATGGTTACATCTTAAATGGTTATATAAGTACCAGAGTGCTTTTCCCTCTATATAATTTCAATTTTATCTCGTGGCCCTCAAAGCCTAAAATATCTGTAGGAGACAGTTGGAAGGCACCTGCTGCGGTTGACCAGGTGGAATGCTTAGTACTTGACTACTTTTGATCTACAAAAAATGTTAATTTCCCATGGTTCAGTCTGGTATATTTTGAGGACCTTTTCCTTTCAAATGGTTAAAATGCTAACACGTGGAGGAAGTAATTTACCTGGAAAATTCCCAACTGTGGAAATGCTCATTTTTCAGTGTTTTGGGGAATGACATATCTACCATCAGTCAGGTGAGTTTCCAGAGTCACATGAGGGCCCCGAGCTGTGGGGCCCTATGCCAGTTGCAAGGAAGCTCTTCTTTTGACTTATTTTTCACCAAGAGCCCTCTGGGAGAAAACTCTTCCTCTTTTTCCATTGCTGGGTACTAGGAATGTGCCTGCCTTTCTCAGAACCAGGAATGTGGTGGTTGTTACCCTAGGTCCCTGCCGAGCTCGTCCCTGGTGCATTTTTCTGGTGGAAAGGAGACAGTGGCTGCCTTTCCCAGGGGCCACTTGTCTGTGTAGCACTTTCTCTAAACTAGAGCGTGGGTTACACTCTCTCGTAGTTTCTGTCTTTTATTATTTTTTTTAAGCAGTGTTGTTGATCCCCCCCGTCCGAGGCTGTCATTTATGTTGTTTGGTTTGTTCTCCATTTCCCCTCCATCCCCTCCTTGTCACCTCACTTCTTCTGGCTATTAAATAAGGTTCTATAATGGCCGTTCCTAAGCGGAAGGAATCTTTAGCCTCAGTGGCTCTGTCTGCTCGCAAGTTGACTTTGGGCACTGTGCTAGGCTGGTGTGAAGAGGGACATACCATTCCCTTCAGAAGGAAAGCTAGTTAAGAAAAAAAAAAAAGATTCCCTAGAGTGTATAATTTTGTTATTAAATGTGGTCAGAAGCATTGCTCCCGGGTTGGCAGCATGTGGTGCTGGGTCTGGATGGTTTTGGGGGCTCATATGTCACATTGGAGTTTTCATTTTCTTTCTGTTTGAGGATCATCGTTCAGCCTTTCGGGGCCCTCTCCTGTCAGGACACGATGCTGTTCTTTGATGGGATGTAGAAAGGCATCCCAGGGACACTAAAATAAGAGAGAGTCGACCTTCCCTGACTTTTTGTGCTAATGTTTGTGCTCGTGTTAATCCCAGATTTTTAACATTAGAGTCACGTGGGGCGTGGCGATGTTTCACACAGTGACAGATTGCAGGTACTGTGGTGTGTGTGTACCATGGAACACTAATCAGCCATAAACAGGTGGAGACTTTGCATCTTTTGTATTAACCAGGATGGAGTTGAAACACGTTCTTCTTAGTAAAGCGTCACAAGAATGGAGAAGCAAGAATGTAGTGTACTCAATGCTACTGTTAAGCCAGTAGATGATCTCATACATGCCCACATAGGAGAAAAACTCAAATCAATTCGGGGGGGGGGAGGGGAAAAGAGAGAAGGAGGGGATGGGCAGAAAAACATTTAAAAAATTCAAAATTAAATAGAAGATTGTAATACTGTGTCTTTACTGTAACTTTTTACATTTAGACACGGTTAGTTACCATTGTGTTACAGTCGCCTGCAGTGTTCAGCGCAGGGATGCACCAGGCGGGTTTGTGACTGAGGAGCAGTTGGCTAGACCATGTAGTGAGGTGCCTGGTGGGTGATGCCGTCTGAGTTTGTGTCAGTCATTCTACGATGTCCGCAGTGAGAAAATCACTGAACGATGCATTGCTCAGAATGTATCCCTGGGAATTACTAATAAAATTGTGTCCTTGTTTATTATTATTTGTACCTGTTTATTCCTAGAGCAGCTGCTGCTCTCGCTGTTGGGATCTGGACTGATGCAGTAGACTCCAGACCTCGGGCCTGTGATCTCTGTGCCTGCACATTCCACACCCGCACAGCGGCCAAATTAATCTCACCACTTCCCTGATCACGCCACTTCCCTGCTGAGAGTGTTCCCTGTGTCCCCCCAGTTCAAAGGCACTGCGTTTTCTGTCACTCCTTCTTATTTTTAATACCAATGATTCCCGGTCAGTATTCATCATGTTCTTGTTAGATTTACAGCGATCTAGCAGGGATCTCTTGCAGCCTCTGTGGGCTCTCTTGCCGGGGGTCACTCTCTGCCTTTGCGTCACTGTCCACTTACTGAGTTGTGCTGTCCCCTCTCTGGAATGCTGAGCCATCTTTTGATAACCTGTTGAAATCCTGCGCCTGCTTTAGGATGGAGCAGAGTTTCCCTCCTCCTTAGGAAGTTGCCCAGCAGGAAGCAGCTCTCTTAAATCTCACTCCTATAGCTTGTGTCCCAAATTCATCTTGTATTTGGCATTTGTATATACTTTGAGCATTTCTCTCTTCTCTCCTGTACACTGTTCTGTCTGGGCTAAGTGCTTAAATATTGATGGCCTTCCTTGGGCTTAGGGCTGGACCCATCTTTGGGAAGCTCCTGAATAGCGTCTCACAGGGAGCTTGCTGAGCCCACACAGCACAGGAGTATCCGGGGCAGCTACGGGCCGTGCAGCGGGCCGTGCAGCAGGCCGCTCGTCCATCCCCCTCGTCCATCCCCCTCGTCCATCCCGCTCATCCATCCCAGCTTGCTTTCTGCATTTCCTTCCCTTTCTCTCAGAGAGTGGGTACTTCGCTTTCTACGCTTTTAAGAAAGTGCTGTGAAAAAGTTTAAACAGGCCAGGTGCAGTTGTTCACACCTGTAATCCTAGCACTCAGGGAGGCCAAGATGGGTGGATCACCTGAGCTCAGGAGTTCAAGACCAGCCTGAGCAAGAGCGAGACCTTGTATCTGAAAAATAGGTGGACACTGTGGTAGGACCCTATAGTCTCAACTGCTTGGGAGGCTGAGTTAAGAGGATTGCTTGAGCCCAAGAATTTGAGGTTGCTGTTAGCTCTGATGCCGTGGCACTCTACCCAGGGCAATGAGTGAGATTCTGTCCTAAAAAAAAAAAAAAAAAAGTTTAAACAGTGGGAGGCACATACAATTGTTTCTTTGACCATTCCTTGTTGACTTTCTTGCTTTCTCTGATAAAAGGTTTCGTTTGAAGTACCATTCCATGCCACATGTGTCCTGGAAGTATTTTACTTCAAATTAGATAAACTTTGAAAAGTTCCCTGTATTATTTCCCTTTCACAGATGAGGAAGCAGAGGCTGGAAACAATAGCTTGTCTTTGCAGAGTTGCAGTCTGAGTCTGGGTTTATCCACTCCCTGCCTCCAGTCTGGGTTCCTGTCCTCCCGCCAGGCTGACAAGGGACATCGTGCTGCTTGGGAGTCTGGGTTTCTCTCCTCCCGCCGGGCTGACAAGGGACATCGTGCTGCTTGGGAGTCTGGGTTCCTGTCCTCCCGCCAGGCTGACAAGGGACATCATGATTGCTTGGGTGATCATGTTTTGGTGACATCCACTCACCCATGTCCTACAGCATGGCCTTTGGTAATGTGGGTCTCAAAGGCTTAAAAGATTGAGCGGGAAAAGAATCTGGCATTGATCTTGTGTTTCTTCTCTTACTTAACTAAACCCCAAAATCACAGACAATGTGAAGGCCCGCAGAGAATATTGATTATAGAAAGAGTAAAAATAATCAATACAGTAATGGTAATAATACTTTAAAATCACATATAGAAAATTAAGAAAATAAAAGAGGGAATAAGGTCTCAGAACCCTACACACCAGGAGAGCCCCTTTTTAACACTTTGCTGGGGACTTTCTGTACTTCAGTTATCCTGTTTCTTCTCTGTTGATAAAAATGGAAGAATGTTGTACAAGTTGTTTACTCAACAAAGTATGATAAATATCTTTCTAAGCAGTCTATTGACTTTCATAGTGAAAGCAGCTGTGGCCTGTGGTGAACTTACTTCTGTGACATTCCCGAGAGAGGCAGTGGAAGCAGTTCAGAGCAGCGAGGTAGATTCATCTTGGTAGAAGGAGGAACTTTTGTTGTTGTTATTATTATTATTTATTTTTAGAGGCAGAGTCTTGCTTTGTTGCCCAGGCTAGAGTGCAGTGGCCTGATTGCAGCTTACTGTTGCCTCAAACTGCTTAGCTAAAGTAGCTGTCCCCCCTCAGCCTCCCGAGTGGCTAGGACTGTAGGCTTGCACCACCACGCCTAGCTACTTTTTTTTTTTTTTTAGATCTAGGGTCTTGCTGTGTTGCTCAGGCGGGTCTCAAACTCCTTTGCTCAAGTGATCCTCCCGCCTCAGATTCCCAAAGTGCTAGGATACACAGGCACGAGCCTCTGCTCCTGGCCAAGGGGGACTTTTATCACGGTTTAAAACTGCTGCTCGGGACCCATTCATTTGATTTTCATGAAATTGTCATTTCGAAAAGCAGTGGCCCAGGGGTCACACAATATTGAGGGGTGAGCTTCAGCAGAACTGGAGGTCTCAGACAGAGAGGGAGTTCTGCACTCAGCCAGGGTTTTGAGTGAAAAGCAGGACCCTGGGTAGCACCTGTGGCTCAAGGAGTAGGGAGCTGGCCCCATGTACTGGAGGTGGCAGGTTCAAACCCAGCCCTGGCCAAAAACTGCAAAAAAACCCCCCAAACCAGCAGGACCCTGAGACCTGTGTTCAAGATGGTTAATAGCCGAGTGGGTCTGACCACCTGGCACAGTCCAGATGGGGTGTGGTTTCCCAAGAGGGGCTTTCTGCTCTGGTTTTAATGATCTGCCAGATTGCCCAGATTTGGATGGTCACAGCACAGGGGCTTTGGTGGATCTCACAGTTTGGGTAGGATGATTCCATAAACGGAGAGTAGTTGTGGGAGTTGGGAAAGGTTAACGGCAACAAGATTTTAAAAATAGCACATATTAGATTAGATTTTTCTTCTGCCCGAGGAAGAAGCAAAATCCATTTATTTTGGAAAATGTGTAAATACCAGAACGCAAGGGAAAAACCCATCCTTAGTATTTTGCACGTTTCCTGACAGTTACATGTGTGTGTCTGGACATCTGGATTAAGCGCTACTGTGAAGGTACTGTCTGTCCATCTGATTTTATAAACCACCTTTTGGTTACTTAATCCACTGTAGTCTCCTGATATTCCGAACTGTTCTTGTACACTTTGTACACCTCGTCTGTCAGGACCGGACTTCCCCCGGTTTCCT
>NW_003852576.1:2055643-2062178 GCF_000181295.1 Otolemur garnettii | reverse complement strand
CTGCCATCCTCCCTGGGTGGCTTTGATATGAACCCCCAAGTTGTGCAGACTCCTTGATCCTTGTTTCAAGATGGGCTGGGTGGGTAGCCAGCAACAGAAGGACTGTTCTTCCCCCTGTAGGATCAGCTTTTCAGTTTATTTCTGAAGATCATTGTGAGGAATATTTCTGTTTTAATAGTACTAAATCTAAGCTGGGTGAGGTGGTACGTGCCTATAACCTCAGCTAACTGGGCAGCTGAAGCAGGGAGGATCACTGAGTGCAGGAGTTTAAGGCCGACCTGGACCATAGTGAAGTGCTTTCTCTTTAAATATAATAATAATGATATTAAGTCTTCAGTTTATGAACCTGAATATCTTCACATTTATTCAGGTCTTTATTTTTTTTCAGTGACTTCTATAGTTTTCAGTGTTCAAATCTTAGACTTCTGTTGTTAAATTTCTTTCTTTTTTGGTTTTTTACCTTTATTTGATGTGTCTAACAGTCACCAGTTGTCTTTCATGTTGACTGTGGATTTTTGAAAGTGGTAACAGGGACACAAGTAACCAAAGTATAGAGCTTCTTCGGTGAATCTTCATCTTCATTTCGTTTTCTGGACAAGCACACGTGGGTACAGTGTGGGGCATTCCTTCCGCCTTTGGCCCCGACAGCTTTGCTAAACCTGGAATCAGTGTACACATCTGGAGCCCCCATCCTTTGATGGCAAATTTCTGATCTCTTTGAGTGCCCGGGGAGCACGCTGCTTGAAGCCGGCTCCATGGATGCGCTTGTGAATGCTGATGGTGTGTTCTGGAGTCACACCTCCTCGATGGCAGAGTGGCCCTTCTTCTTGCCACCCCTCTCTGCGGGAGCCATTCTGCTGGGCCCAAGTTGGAAAGAAAGAGCACGGGATTGTGGGAGGAGAAAAGGGGTGGTTGCAAGTACAACTTCCAGCTCGTCTCTCTTATTTTCTTTTAATTTAAGTTTATTTTTTTTTATTTCAGGTTAATGTGAGGGCCCAACGAACCAAGTAAAAATATTTGAATTTGTTATGTAGAGTCCTTCCTGTAGTTATGTCCTGCACACAGAAGGGGGTGCCGAACACAATCCCGTCTTTATTTCAGGTTAATGTGAGGGCCCAACGAACCAAAATATTTGAATTTGTTATGTAGAGTCCTTCCTGTAGTTATGTCCTGCACACAGAAGGGGGTGCCGAACACAATCCCGTCTGCCACTTTGGTGCTAACATAGAATTGATTTTTTTAAAAAAATTTGCCTTTGTGTGTTCATTGCGTGTTTCAGTTCAGTGAAGTAAATATGTGTGCATATATTCTATCCAGAGTCTTTTCTTCCTTCCTTTCCCCCTTCACTCTGGGAATTTATAGTAGTTTTTCTTCAGCTCATCTGCTGTCCTTTCAGACTGTCCTGTTTTTGCTCTTTTTGATTGTTTGAATGTATTTTTAAAGTCTCTTTAGACTGTTCTGTTTCTGGCCCTGGGACAAGATTTTCCCACTTCTGTTGGCTTATTGGCGAATTGTTTTCTTGTTGGGTGTTAAACTCTGACCAGGAGGATTTTTTTGGTGGGAGTTGTTGGGTCTGGGAGTCCTATGGCAGGAACCGTGAAAACCCAGGGCCCTTCCTCATTTGCTGAGTTACTGCCCCAGGGGTGTCGTTACTTAGATGTTTGTATTATTTTCTGGATGTGACAACCCGGTGCTACATGGACATTCTGCAGGGGGTGCAAAGAAAAAAATGTGTACACATTTTAAGAAAGGAAAACACTGTGTTAGAATCGGAGTACTCAGTGTACACTGATAACAAAGATGAATGCAAGTCATGGTCGAGCATCTCTTAAAATTGCAGAAGACAAACGTGATGTGGGTATTACAATTTTTTTTAATACAGTTTTTTTTTCTTCTAGTACGTGCACATTTGTTTTTTTGGGGGGGAGGGGTTTACTTTCTCTATATTGGATCCCATACCTCTACTTAGGAGCTGTCTTGAAATTGTGATTTCTTCTTAGTGAAATGTGACCCCCTAATCTCTGTAGGTCATCAGAACCTTAGCTTTTGGACACAAAGGCTGTGCCCTGTTCTAATGGCCTTTGTATGTCTTCAAAGCTTCAACTTTCCCTCTCCCCACTTTTGAGTTCTATCTTCAGTTCGGGCCCAGGTATTTATTCCTTATGATTTGGAATTGTTTTTTATTTAAAAGTTGTTAATTATCTCTTACTCAGTTTTTCTTATGTATTTGAAACAGGCAGAGAGAGTCTTTCCCGGACATCTCCGCTTACCTTGTTGACTGGAAACTTTATCACCAGAGTGTGATTAAAGAATTTTAAGACATTTTAGTCACCAGATTGCAGTCTGTGATTTCCACAGACCTTGAGACATAGTAAGTGTCAAGTAAATATTAATTCAGTGATTGAATGTTCTACAGGTTCTTCCACTGAGGTGCCAGGTACCTGAATTTTTTTGGTAATGTAGTGAGGTGTGTGTCTTGTGGAGGGGCCACCTCCTAGGACACCACTTTTATGAGAGTCAGTAAGTTCAGTTCCAGATTTTTACATGGCCTGGGAGCCCAAGCTAGGAAATTGGCTATCCAAGGCCTGTCTGCTGCTGTTATTTTTAGGTACTCATAAACACGGACCCTGCTTTTATAGGCCTAGTAAATAAGGTTATAGCTTGGCGTTAACACTGGTAAAGTGAATTCTGTGTATTTATCTTTCACCGAAGAAAGAAATTAAATTTTGACAGTCCAAATTAGAATCCCCCCTTTGTAACTTTGCTTTGCTTCTTTTTAAAACCTCCCCTGGAATCTGCTGCTTCTGGGGTGGAGATTTGACATTTTAATTTGTTATAATAATAGAGCCTCCTTTTCCTTCGGGTGCTCTGGAACTATCACTTCCCATTTCAGTAACTGTGACTGGTCTGTGACCCGTCTTGGGTAGTAGGAATCGGGCACCCTGCAGAGAGGCCAGTTGGGGTGTCTGCTTCTGTTATAGAAAGAGACTCTTGAGAGTGTGGTGATAGAACCGTCCTTAGAGGGAATTACGTGTGACTTCCCTTTCTTCTCTTTCCATAGACTAACTTTCTTGTTCCCAGGAACCCTGTTAGAATTAGGTGAGTTTGCAGACTCCGTGCCTCATATTTTTGGGATAATAACTGTATTCAGCTCTTGGATGGCATTTTAAACCCCATCCTCCAGGTGAAGAGGATTTGAGTGATGGGCATAGATTAGAAATGCTCTCTTCTGTTTATGAGGGCAGGCTTTGACCCAGAAAGCCATGAGAAGAATTTGTTATCCTCAGGGCGGCAGCCACAGCACCTTGTGCTCGGGGAGTCGCAGGGAGGAAACACCCGACCAGGCTCCAGGGACTTCAGACCTGTCTCCTGTGAGCCGCCTCCGGAAGGGAAAGGAGAAAAGGATGTAACTTTTATGGGGCAATTTTGAAACCAAAGCAAATAGACTCATTTTCCAGGTTCCTTGGACACTTGTCGATTTATGCAAACCCGAAATTGTTCTCGGGGAAGGTGAACTCTGCTGACCTGAAGGAAGGCCACACAAGTCCTTGCAAAATGAAACTGAAGGAATTCGGAGAGGAGTGGCTTGGCATATTTCAGACTCTTGAGATAAGTTGGTTTGTTGTTAGCCTCTGTAACTTCTAGACCTTTCTGTTGTGAATACATAGAAAGAAAAAGAAAACAGCAAGCATGCGTATTGAAGGTTCTGCAGAGAACGCTTTGTGAAAAGAACATCCTGACTTTTTAGTCAGTCTCTTTTGATTTTATGGCAGACACCTAAATCCATGGATTCTGTTTCTCCCCTGAATTCTTCCCTAGGAATGTCTGATTTGGGGGAAAGTTGATCCCCCTTTCCCAAGAGTGCATAAAAATTCCCCAAAGAGCTTAAGTTCCCTACTGTTGGTTTGGAACTTGATACCCGTAACTCCAATTTGGGTGGCTAACTCTGGAAGTCACACAAACATGCTACCATCCTGTCCTTGTGACTGGGGCCTGGTTAGGGGTAAAGAGGATTTCCTGTGTGTTCTTGAATATGAGAAGATAGAAGCATTTGACTTTGAGATCACTGCTCCTCACACTGCAGGCTCCAGGGTCCAGTTTAAAGAGACTTCTCTTTTTCGCTTTGAGGTAAAAGGTGAAATCAAGGCAGAGGAGGGATCAAAGCTGGCGAAGAGAGAGACCACTACCACCACACAGGCTATGCTCTGATATGTGCAGACTTCTGTGCAGTCCCAAGAAGAGTTACACGTTGCTCTCAAAATGTTTATATTTTTCATCTGTGACCAACGGTAGAAACTGTATCATATAGAGTCAGATGATATGGTGGAGCAGTGTAGAGGGGAGGGCTGGTAAAGATGGACAGTCAGTGACGCCCAGGAAGAAAGCGATTTCCAGAGCCTCTTCCTCCAGCCGCACACAGTGGTTGGGAAGTGAGTGTGACTCAAATCCTGCACTGGCAGATCAGACGTGGGGCTGCAGGTGCCCTGGCTTTGGGCAAACTACGAATGTTTTGAGGCTACGTTACGGGCCATTATTTCATTTCCAAGAAACAGTGTTGACAGCGTCCCTTCTGAGTCACAGGGGCGAGTTTGAATTTCCTCGACTTACTGGCTGCTGGGAGGTTCCGGCTGCTGGGAGGTTCCGTTTGTTTCTCTCCAGATTTGCCAGGAGGTTTCATTTGTTTCTCTCCTCCCTGCAGGTTTACATTTCTTAATTTGTTGCATATTTCAAAACTTCCATAATGACCTACATACTTAAAGGGCACATGAAATTGGCTAGTATGGAGGGACTTAGTGAACTGGGGTCACATAGGAAGGGGCTAGAGGAATGTGTATGCTGGTGATGATGCGACATGGATGTTGCTGTTGTCACTCGATGACGGACAAGGAAACTGAGGCACGGGGAACATAAGCACCTTGTGTGATGCCACATGCAGAGTGTTGGGATTTGAAGCCAGGCCTCCTGGCCCCAGGGTCTGTGGTCCTAACCATGCTGTGCATGCTTCAGTGGGTGTGAGAGGAGTGAAAGGGGTGACAAGCCGATAAGGGGGTTCCAGGGTCAGGATTGTACTGGCCCAGGTCCTGGGGATTCCGTGTCCCCTTGGTGGCCACGTGGAGGAGTTAGTGGTACAGGGAGGAGTCAGAGGCTGCTGTACCAGGCAAGTCCAGGAACCAGGATGGTAACCTTGACAGGCGAGGGGCCTTTCTGTGTGTCGGACCCTGGGGTGGAGCTGTGAAGAAGGAGATAAAGGTCCCCACTCCTGTGGAGCTTCCGTTCACTCAGTGATGGAAACAGGTGATAGGGGAGCCTGTCTCCAGGACAGGAGATAATCCTGGGTCACGTGCTGTGCAGGAATGCACAGCAGACTGGGCAGACCCACATGACACTGGGTGACCAAGAAAGGTGTCCCTGAAGCAGTGATGTTTGAGCAGCCATCTGAAGAATAGGCCACGCCCAGCCTGGGAAGAACTAAGGGAAGCTCATTCCAGGCCTAGGGGATAGAAACTGTTCATGGCCTAGCAAGGGGCCAGGGCAGCCAGAGCGTACCGAGCCGGGTAGATGGAGCTGGAGGAAAATGCAGAGCCAGATCACACTGAAGGGTCCTGGTAAGGAATTCCGCCTCTTTGGGAAGCCGCTGGAGGCTGAGTGGGGGGCATGAACCAATGGAGAGGCTGAGTGGGGGGCATGAACCAATGGGAGGCTGAGTGGGGGGCATGAACCAATGGGAGGCTGAGTGGGGGGCGTGAACCAATGGAGAGCCAAGCTGCTAAATGGATGCACCTGTTTGATCTCAAGGGACAGGGAGGCGGGGAGAGCAGAGCAGAAGCAGTGTGGGGAATGTCCACGTAGGAGCCGGTTCCCCATCTGAGCACCTCGGAAGTCTGAACTGCAGCTAACCTAGATTTTCTGCCTGAGGAACCGTGAACAGCGAACAGCATTGCAAGCAAAGCTTCTTAGTGGTCAGGCCATGGTCAGGATTCAGAGCAACAAGACCTCACCCCACCTTTGAGCCGTTTGACAGCCAGTTTGTACTTGTCTGTATAGAGAGAACGTCAAAGGTTCACTAGTTGGAGTTTGTTATTACAGGTACTGGGGCTTGTAAACTGTTACTTCATAGGGAGAAGATGCTTTCGCTTTGGGGAACAGAAAACACTTTCTTGAGGACTTTCTTCTTCTCAAGGTGGTGACACTAAAGTGGAGACACAGTTATCCACTCAGTTCCCATATCCTGCTCCACTTTCGCTTACAGAGCTTTGGGTTAATTCAAAGTGGCCTGGTGATCAGCCTCAAAAATAGAACATGGTGGTCTCAGCCCTGATTTCTCAGCATTCCTTGTACCAGATGGGGCTGGGAACCTACCTCTGGCCCCTGACGTGTGAGAATGAGTCCCCTGGGATGTGGTGAGGTTTCTGGGAGAGCGTTTATTGTCCTGTCAGTGCTCGTCACTGCTTTGCTTGCTTCTCTCCGCTTTGAAGGCTGATGAGATGGACGGTCTGATCGCCTGGCAGCCATCGTGTCACCATGAGGTGATAAT
>NW_003852576.1:2054507-2054735 GCF_000181295.1 Otolemur garnettii | reverse complement strand
TCACAGGGTCATCAAATTGTAAAGGAAGGGAAAGGAATTTTGAATGTCACTTAGTAAAATTCCACATTTTTCATAGTCTTGGAACTTGAGACCTAGAAACAAAAATGTGTGTGGTCACCCATGTACCCTCTTCTTTAATGACAGATTGTTCTGAAGAAATAAGAAACCCAGTGCAGCCCTGAGAACCTTCACAGGGAGGTTTTATACGTCATTTGTTCTGACGGCCTC
>NW_003852576.1:2052522-2053589 GCF_000181295.1 Otolemur garnettii | reverse complement strand
AGAAGAGCTTGGGCCAGGTGACTGGTCTGGTGACAGTAGAATCGAAGGGAGGAGAATTCAAATGTTTGTGACATCAGAGGATGGATCAGTGGTGCCAGGTCCCGCATTGGTCCTGGGATTGGGATATCACCTTGGAAGTCCGCATAACTGAATGGGGAAGTCGAGAAGACTTGGCGGGAGGGTGATGATTTATTTTTAGAGTCCCACTTTCTCACGTTGTTGCCAACTAGTGCAGTGGTGCTTAACCTGGGATCGGGGAAACTTCCACATGCGTGTAAGAGTGTCCTCGCAGTCCTCTGTGAGTTTCTGGCCCTCCTCGCTCCCTTGTCTTACCCTGGTATTGGGAGCACGGCAGTTCTCAGCGGTTTTCGAGGCAGTTTGTGACTGAGGCACTTACAGTTTCCACAGCGTCCTCTTCCCAGCTTAAGAATCTGGGTGGAGCTGGAAGCAGAAGGAGGGGATGGGCGTGGGTCTGCGGCTCAGCGGCCACCTTTGTTTCAGCTTCCCTGGCTGTGAGCGGGTCTTCCGCTCCCCTCCTGCCCTTAATGAGGAGATTGGTGGAGATAGAGGAGGATCTGGGTGTTTCTTTGTGAACACACATCCTGTGCTGAAGGAAACACTCTGTTCCTGGGGGTGGCCTCAGCCGGGGTCAGGGCTGAGAGGGCTTCTTCCCTTCTGCTGCCTTTCCCAGGAATGTGACCTGGGCCACCTGGCCGGGCATGTCCTCTCTGAGGCCTCTCTATGCCACCCGGCTAAAGGTCTGCGAAGGGGCAGCAGGTTATTCCAGGATAAGTAGCTAATACCTTTGTGGAAGAAGATCCTGGAGTGGATGGGAGAATATAGAGTTTGCAGTTTGGGCCTGTGTTTGACGGCCATTTCTGGAGGCTGGGACATTTTCTTCTTTCCTTTTTCCTCTCTCTGTGCTCCCTCCCTCCTTTCTTTCCTCCACCTCTCCTTCAGTCCCTTCCCCCTCCCTCTTGGTATTTTCTTTTCCCCCTTATCAAAAGAGTTGCTAATTGTGCAGGGTTGGTAATCTTGATTTCCTCGGGTTTCAATCTTGATTTCCC
>NW_003852576.1:2051318-2052459 GCF_000181295.1 Otolemur garnettii | reverse complement strand
GGGAAAGGTAACATTGGCAGGTCACATAAGCATTGATTCCGCCCGGAACTGATAGGCCTGGCTGCTTGGGGACAATGAAGGGAACCAGAGGACTTGGCTATCTCTGTTCTCAAACCCCATAAAAGCTGCTAGAATAACAATGGGCATGTGTGGATTTGAACCCTGGTTTCGTCATCAGAATGTCCGAGCATGAGTCCTCTGATCTCTCATCTATAAAATGGGAATACTGATGTTGACTTCAAAAGGGCGTTGGACTCGGAAACCAGGTAACATATCTGAAAGCAGGCAAGGCACTTTTTTATTTCCCTGTTCTCATCTAATTAACTGTTTCTGTATTGTCCTTTGGAATGGTCCCAGAAAGAGTAGGAGGAGGGGGAATCCAAGTGTTAGGTTAAATTGCCTTTTGTATATTTATTCCATTTTTGCATAGTAACCCTGTGAGGTAATCTCATTTTTGTTTTCAAGAAGGGAGAACTGAGATTCAGTGAGGTTTAAAACAACACAGCTTTACCACCTGCTCAGGATCTAGCAGGCAAGTGATCTTGTACCTGTTACCTCATCTATAAAGTGGGGATAATAATAGTTTTTTCTCTTCACAGGGTGGCTAGAGGATTAAAATGGTTAATATAGAGAAAGTCTTACTACAGTGCCTGGTAAACAGTCAATGTGATGTATGTATTAGAAATTATAAGTTGAGCATCCCTTATCCAAATGCTGGCAACCAGAAGTATTTCAGTTTTCAGATTTTGAAATATTTACATTAGACTTACTGGGTAAGCATCCCAAATCTGAAATACCCCCAAATCCAAAGCTTTTGGAACACTGACATGATGCCCAAGGGAAATGGTTATTGGAGTGCTTTGGATCTTGGATTTTCCAATTTGAGGTGCTCAACCTGCGGTATTGATAAGAAAACTCCAAACATTTTCTAAGCCCCTGTATATGGTGAAATCAGGATTGACTCGTTTATGTGACATACTGAAATGGGATATCACTGTGATGGTTTTGAAACTTAAAATGAAATTTGGTTTTTACGCAGAAGGATCGAAGATGTGGATATTAGAAACATCAAGAAAAATTCAAACAATTTTGAGAATGTGGGGAGACCAAGGGAGACCCAGAGATGATTGGGAGGCAGGTC
>NW_003852576.1:2049587-2049798 GCF_000181295.1 Otolemur garnettii | reverse complement strand
CCAGCCAAAAACTGGAAAAACAAACCCCAAAACGCCCGGCTGAAGACCATCTGCTTTATGAGGTGGTCCATCTCGCCTTACTTCGTTCTCTCTAACAGACGCATGGAGGCCCAGCAAAGCAAACGGAGGCTCATCCCGTTCTTGCTGGGGATTGTTCTGCTTCATTCTTTTAAGTCACAGCCCCTGGCGTTTCTTTTTTTTTTTTTTTTTT
>NW_003852576.1:2046479-2048035 GCF_000181295.1 Otolemur garnettii | reverse complement strand
AAAGGACAAAAAAGAGGGAAAAGTCAAAATCAAAAGGAAATGAAGAGAGAAAGAAAATTGGGGAAAAGTTGGGAAACACTGACCCCACACACAGCAAACCCAGCGTAGAGGAGAGAGGAGAACTACAGCGAAACAGTGGTACAAATACTGTATTATTTCAAGAAAACGTTCCTGAAAAAAAGATTTGAAACTACATTTTGAAAGGGCAAATCGTGTATTTGAGAACTTCACCGTAGACCAGCCGTGCCAGGATTGTCTGCTATTGGATTAGGGAAAAAAGTCCTTTGGGCATCTAGACCAAAAACAGCAATAGAGAATTAGATTGTTCTTAGAATTTTTGGACAGAAACTCCTGCCAAAAGAAAATGGAACAGCATACTTAGAGTGCTCGAAAGAACATTTGAGCCAAGGTTTTTTGAGCCAAGATTTTTATATCTAGCAAAATTGACCTTTAGGCATAAAGAACACAAACTTGTGAGCATTCGAGAAGCCAGTGGAATAAAAATTGTTCCAAGGAATTTCCTAGAGAGTGAGGTGCAAACAATAAAAATACCTGGGGAGATGTAAGTCTGGGACATCTCCAGATAATAGTAAAGAAGCCATCAAAAATTATAAGAACTGTCAACAAGTCTTGGGGGACACCTTAAAGAGGCTTCTATTGGCCAAAAAAATAAGAATTGCAATTATGTTTATATCTATGAGGTCATAATACTTAAAAAAAATAAAGAAAAATCCCACAATTATTGATTACATTGTGAGGTTAAGAGAACACCAATCTTGAAAGCAGTTAGGAAAGAATTAAGTATTTACCCTGCCTTTCTTACCGGAACTACACTACTACATAGCCAAGTACTAGATGGAGGGAAGCCGCTCCTAAAATCATTCCACCTAATAAATGAAAATGAAATGAGAGAATTGGAATATCACTGTTGTGCATCTCGGCAATGAGTAACAGTGGCTGCTGTCATTAGACAGGAGGAAGGCAGGGCTCAGTGGCTCACACCTGCAATCCTGGCACTCTGGGAGGCCAAGGCAGATGGATTGCTTGAGTTCAGGAGTTCAAAACCAGCCTAAGCAAGAGCAAGACCCTGTCGCTACTAAAAATAGAAAAACTAGCTGGGTTTTTGTCGTGGGACATACCTGAGGGTGAGACCAGAGGAGAAAGAAGAAAGAAAGAAAGAAAGAAAGAGAGAAAGGAGAGGGGGGAGGGAGGGAAGGAGAAAGAGAGAGAGAGAGAGAGAGAAGGGAGAAGAGGAAGGGGTAGGAACAAAGGAAGAGAAGAAAGAAAGGAAAACCAAATGTCAAATACCATATGTTTTCTGATGAAAGATAGTACCATGAAACGGCCTGAATTTCAGTCTGTTCAGGCTTTTGAATCCAGTTGCCAATTTGCAGGAGATTCTGAGACTGACATTGGCGGGACAAGTTAAACACACACCAGCAAAATCTGTACTGTGGAAGCTCCATAGCTCAGACCCCGCATTCTTTAACAGAAAATTGTAAGGAAAGGAAAAGGATGGAGGGGACATACAGATTAAATGTGACTTTCAAGACTTA
>NW_003852576.1:2042140-2046459 GCF_000181295.1 Otolemur garnettii | reverse complement strand
AAAAAAAAAAAAAAAAAAAAAAAAAAAGCTTGTTTAAGGTTTGTTTTTGATTTTTCTTTTTTGTGAGACAAAGTCTCATTCTGTTGGCAGCAACCTTAACTTCTGGGCTCAAGCAATCCTCCTGCCTCTTCTTCTGATTGAGGACACCTATAGCTGGTACTACAGGTGTCCACCACAACATTGAGCTAATTTTTCTATTTTTAGTAGAGATGAGGGTCTCACTCTTGCTCAGGCTAGTCTTGAACTCCTGAGGTCAAGCAGTCAATCTACTTGCCCCTGCCTTCCCATGTGCTAGGATTATAGGCGTGAACCACCACACCGGCCAAAAAATTCTTTTTCATTTCATTTTTTTGACCTCATTTTTCCAACAAAACTATATGATAACACAATGTGACACCTGTCACTTCAGTTTAGGTTTCCTTAGTATAAGAGTCACTTTTGAGGCTCGGCGCTTGTGGCTCAAGCGGCTAAGATGCCAGCCACATACACCTAAGGTGGTGGGTTCAAATCCAGCCCAGACTTGCCAAACAACAATAATGGCTGCAACCAAAAAAAAAAATAGCCGGGCGTTGTGGTGGGCATCTGTGGTCCCAGCTACTTGGGAGGCGGAGGCAGGAGGCTCACTTGAGCCCAGGAGTTGGAGGTTACTGTGAGCTGTGATGCCACAGTACTCTACCCAGGGGGACCAAGAAATGATTACCATAAATTTAAGAATTTTTTGACTTTTGGAGGAAGAGAAGAAGTGTATTGAGGACAGGCAAAGTCTGGTTTTTTGGATCTGGGTGGTAGTTATAACAGTGTTTTCTTTATAATAATAAGATATTTGTGTGGTTATCTCAGTCTGTATTTTACCAGAAAAAAGTTTAAATTGGCTCAGCCCCTGTAGCTCAGCCGCTAGAGCACCAGCCACATACACCAGAGCTGGTGGTTTCAAACCCAGCCCAGACCTGCCAAACAACAATGACGACTACAACCAAAACATAACTGGGCATTGTGGCAGGCACCTGTAGTCCCAGCTACTTGGGAGGCTGAAGCAAGATAATCGCGTAAGCCCAAGAGTTGGAGGTTGCTGTGAGCTGTGACGCCACAGCACTTTACCCAGGGCGATAGCCTGAGGCTCTGTCTCAAAAAAAAAAAAGTTTAAAATCTCTCCCTTTTTTTGGAGACAGACTTTGTCACCCAGGAGCACAGTGGGCATAGCTCACTGTTGCCTTGAACTCCCGGGCTCAGGTGATCCTCCTGCCTCAGCCTCAGCCCGGACTACAGCTGCCTAGCTAATTTTTTTGTAGAGATGAGGTCTTACTGTGTTGCCCAGGCTGATCTTGAACTCCTAGGCCCTAAAGTGCTAGGATTACAGTGAGCTACCATGCCTGGTTCTTAAAAATATTTTTATGCAAGAATCATCTATACTGTCTTTCTCTTAATTTTTGTTATAATAAAAAGCTTGAAAACAATGTCTAGGGCAATGATTTTCAACCAGTGTGCCATGAAAATTTTTAAAGATCATTAATTCAGTTATTTTCTAATAAGTATATTTTTGACTCTTTTTTTTTTTTTTGGATCAATATTATTGATGTGTGCTGTGGAAGTTTAATTACAGGTTCAAGTGTGCCATGATATAAAAAAGGTTGAAAAACACTGGTCTAGGGAATGCTGATAGATTCATCATACTGGGTTTTTTTTCATTCTGTAATATTTAGAAAAGATCTTTCTATGTAATTAAATGTAGAAGCATCCCCACCTTTAAGTGATGTGGAATATTCCATTGTAGGATGTGATGCTTCATTTAATCAGCTTCTTACTGATGGTCAGTTAACTTGTTTTTCCTAATAGAAACACTGCTGTCTGTATGTCCTTATGATTAACGTACAATTCGCCGCCTCACAGCGTATTCTAATGCGGTGTGCTATGAATGAACAGTCAGCAGTAGAGCCATAGCTGCTGCCTCTATCAAGACAGCCCTCATGACAATAGCACAGGTCCTGTCCTTTTTCAGGGACTGCACATGCCCTCATACCTTTTGAGCTTATGTATCTTACCATCTGCTGACATCAAACTGACCGGAACCAGAGTTCAGCTGAACCAGAGTTCAGCTCAGAACCAGTGGACAGGGACTGCAGAGATGGAGAGCAAGGGTGGGGACACAGACAGGCTGGTGGCCGGGCCATTAACACAGTCAGTCCCCATAGCTGGGCAGTAGCGTATTTTAAATTGGAGCTTTTTAGAAGCATTTAACATTGCTGTTATTTCTGAACTGCAGATGTTAATGCCTTTGAAATGTGAAAATTGGGGATCAAGTCTTTTTGAGGGGGAAGCATAAAGCTTCTGCTTCATTAAAAAAATTTCTGGGTAAGGGTTATAAAGGTAACTCTTAAATATAAAAACTACATTAAGTGTTCGGTCTTGAAACTGTTTCTTTTAGAGTTGTTGGTGGTTTCCCCTGAGATACTTTTCTGCATATCGTCTTTATTCCCTATCTGCACATATTTTTCTTGGTTTGGTAGTGTTCTTGGAATTGGTTTTGAAATCTCGCTTGGAGAATATTGAATAAGATATGATTGAGTTATGTTTTTCCAGAACGTACTTTTTTTTTTTCTTGAGACAGAGTATCACTCTTTGCCCTTGGTAGAGTGCCATGGCATAGCTCACAGCAACCTCAAACTGTGGTGCTCAAGTGATCCTCTTGCCTCAGCTTCCCAAGTAGCTGGTACTCCGGGCACCCGCCACAACTCCTGGCTGTTTTTAGAGATGGAGTCTCGCTCTTGCTCAGGCTGGTCTGGAACTCATGAGCTCAAACAATCCACCTGCCATGGCCTCCCAGAGTGCTGGGATTACTGGAGTGAGCCACCGTACTTAGAGACTGATTTAATGAAGTTTGTGATTAATATCCACCCCCCCAACGAGGGTATAAATTTCACAAGAGGGCAAGTGAGATTTTATTTGCTAAAGCTTCCCTTACTCCTCGCGTGACGTATGGCATAGGGCAGGTATGGAGTGAGTATCGGTTAGATAGTAACACAGGGCCATTTGTCCTTTGAAGTGATTGTTAGCAGAATGTCTAACTTTTTTTTCAGATTAATATGGGGCACATATGATTGGGTTACACAGTTTGTTTTCATAAGGTTAAAGTCCAGTGGTAGTCGTAGCCTGCACCCAGGAATTGTGCATATACCCATGCCCTGTACCCATAGGGTGGGAATTGACCCCTTACCCCCCCATGTGAATTTAATTGAGTTTTTTGAGTTTGTTTCAGGTCAAGGAAAAAAGAATATTTTATTTTAAGACACTAAAAAATACAGTTGTCACTTCATTTTCACAGGGCATTTGTTCTGAGACTTCTTGTGCTTACCAAAATCTGAGGACGCTCAGAGTCCTTACAGAAAATGGCATAGTACAGACAGTGTTTGAGTTACAAACATCAGACTTAACATACAACTCACACTTAACGAATAGAGGCTATTACACTGAGTCCCTGAATTACGAACATCTGGCTGATGTACTAATCGCACTTATGAACAGAAGGTATTACTGGTAATAGGAAAATGTACCTGTTGCAACTTACGTACTAATTCAACTTAAGGCCAAACCTTCAGGACCTGTCTTGTTTGTAACCCGGGGAGTGCCTGTATCGGCATATACCATACGCCCATTCTCCTGTATGCTTTAATCATCTCTAGAGTACTTGTAGTATCTAATTCAATGCAGCTATTATATGAATAGTTTTTATACTGTGTCGTTGAAAGGATAATGATGAGGAAAATGAGGCCTGTACGTTTTGAGTTCAGAGGTGATCATCATAGGCCTAACCACACTTTGGATCTGAGGTTGGGTGAATCTGGGACAGCAGAACCCGAGGATCCAGAGGCCGCCGGTGCAGATTCTTAGTTTCTGTTCAAGCCTTTTCCAAACACAAGTTTGCCTTTTCTTGGCTTTCTGCCTCCTGGCATTCATTTTCTTGACTTGCCTCATCCTGGTCTCTGTATGTCATTAGTATAAGGTGCGCTAAAGAAAAAAACAGGAATAAAAGGAAAACTGAATTTTGAAGTACTTTGAAGGAGCTGAGGTGGCAGAGGTCAAAGACAGACGTACGTAGAGGAAGCATCTCTTGCTCTTTCAGGAGAGTTTAAAGTAAACCTACCCTTTTAATTATGAGAGTGATGAGCCCCACCCATAAGATGTGAAAATACAGTGATGGTAGAAGCGTATAGTCTGTCAGTAGACCAGGTTGTGAGGTCCTCATCAGAATCAGAAGGTTAGAAAATAATGCCCGTTATGGGTGGCACCTGTGGCTCAAGGAGTAGGACGCCGGCCCCATATAC
>NW_003852576.1:2023691-2042083 GCF_000181295.1 Otolemur garnettii | reverse complement strand
AAAAAAAAAAAAAAAAAAAGAAAGTAACGCCCATTAAACATTTCTAGTTTGGAAAGATTAGATTAGAATTTAGGGTTTTTGCAAGTATAAAATTTCTCAATTTGAATTTCACTTTAGCAAATCTAGCATTTCATTTTTTAACTTTTCGTGGAGGCATAATATGCGTACTGAAGTACATGCATAATGACACAGCTTGATGAATTTTCACGTCCAGATCAAGATCACCGTGTCACCATTACCAGCATCCCAGAAGCTTTCTTCTCCACTCTTACCCCTCCCACCCAGTATCCTGACCAAGATCAGTTTTTCCTGTTTTTGTACTTTTTATGTAAATGGATCATGCTGTATCTGTATTGAATTTAATGTAACAGATTATCATTCTTAAGTGACATTCCTGATAGCACCTTACTGAAAACAAGGTCTGTTTTCAGTTTTCCCCATTATGTATCTAATTTGGTAAAGTGGCAGCTTCCTACTGTTTTTTAATCTTAAGAGATTTTCTTGCTGGGCGCTGTGGCTCATGCCCATAATTCCAGCACTCCGGGAGGCCAAGGCAGGTGGATCACTTGAGCTCATGAGTCCAAGACCAGACTGAGCAAGAGTGAGGCCCCATCTCCAAAAATAGCCAGGTGTTATAGTGGGTGCCTGTGGTCCCGGCTACTCAGGAGGTTAAAGCAAGAGGATTGCTTGAGCCCAAGAGTTTGAGATTGTATGAAGTATGACATCATGGCACTCTACTGGGGACAAGCAGTTTTTGGCCCGGGTTGGGTTCAAGCCTGCCACCCCTGGTATATGGGGCTGGCACCCTACTCCTTGAGCCACAGGCACTGCCCAGAAAGAAATTTTCTTTGTGGCTTGGTGTGGTGGCTCACTCCTGTAATCCTAGCACTCTGGGAGTCTGAGGATTATAGGTGGGTGGTGGGTGGTCACCTGAGCTTAGGACCAGCCTAAGTAAAATTGAGACCCTGTCTCTACTAAAAATAAAAAAAACTAGCCAGGCGTTGTGGTAGTTGCCTGTAGCCCCAACTACTAGGGAGCCTGAGGTAAGAGGATCCCTTGAACCTAAGAGTCTGAGGTTGTTATGAGCTATGATGACTCCACAGCACTCTACCCAGGGCAATGGAGTGAGACACTGTCTAAAAAAAAGAAATTTTCTTTGGATGTATCTGCACATGTATGTGTGTGCATGTTTTTAAAAATTTTACTCAAAAACAAATGAAAGAAAAACACATGCCTTTAAATGGGCCTGATTAACAAAAACTAAATAACAAAATAAATAAATAAAAATTTTACCCAAAGTAGATCACGCTGTGTCATGCATATTACTCACCCCCAGTGGAACTGATGAGCTCTTCTGATACATGGGGTCCCCTAACCCCAGTGTGGTACCTCAGCGTATGGATGTCCTGGAACTTAATGGACCAGCTGTCCACTGATCGGTTAGGTCGCTGGTCTTCTATGTTAGAACAGTAGAATCTGTATGAGTTTATCTTTAAAATAAATTCTTGGGAGTGGAAATGGAGTCCGTGCAGTTTACATCTGCTGAGATATTTGCCAGTGGCCTTCCAAAGGGCTTTTCGAATTTTTATTCCCACCAGCGAAAATTCCTGTCTCCGGTGTCCTTGGCTTAAATTGTGTGTCATCAAGCTCGTTAATCCATCCAGTCTGGCGTAGGAAGTCCAGTGCGTCGATGTTAACTTTTTAAGGTGTTCTTTTTAAAGTCTTGAGTGAGGTTAGTTATTTACGTTTACTGGACATTAGTGTTTCTCTTGGGACTTGTTTCTGTTCTTTGCTCATTTTGCTATAGACTTGCTCATATTTTTCTTAATGATTTCAAGGAACTCTTTCTATATAAAGGAAAATAGCCCTTTTATGTCATCCACAGGGTAATTTTTTTAAAAAATTTGTTTTTGTCTTTACTGTTTCTAGCATCTACCCTCCCCCCCAAACAGAAGGTTTTAATTTTTATGTGGCAAAATGTACCAGTTTTTTTCTTCAGTAGCTTCTGAATTGTGTGTGTATTTAATGAGAAAAAGCATTGGAAACTTGAGACAGATAGCTTAGGCCTGGCATGGGGAAAAACGTCAATGAATATTTGTGGGAAATGTGGGTAAGCAGGAATTCAAATTTCAATCAAAAGTGGCACGGCCAACTATAAATGAATAAAAGTTTGCGGCACTCTCTCTGCCAAAATTTGTTTATTATTTTTAATAGCATTTGGAGGGATATTCACTGTTATGCTTTTTTCCTTTTATGCTTTGTTATTTGGGGTTTTAATTTCTCAAATGATCCTTTTTTTTTTTTTAGATTTCAAATTATAACGCATTTCCTGCATCATTGCTGACGTCCAGTGATCCATGTCAGAAGTACTTCCAGGTCAGATACGTTTTGGCATATTTCAATGCAGAAAAGCAGTTGAATATTAAAACTTAGAAAAAAAATGATAGACAATTGTTTAATGTTAAACTTACGATTTGCTAAAGTAATTATGGTTTTGATTTTCATTGTTCTTCACTAATATAATATAAAAATGAATCTTAAGTAGAAGCATCTATTGGACTTCCGTATTTGTCTAATAATTTGCATTATTATGTAAGAATATTTTAGTTGACTGAAGTGGGACATTAAAACTGTCACATTGTATCATGTAGCCTTGTACATCAGTGGCATTGTACATTGTGGCTGGTGAACTATTTAAGTGTGGACAAATGACCAGGTGTTGGTGTTGTCTCCCTCAGAGTCTCAGGTTGCAGAATTCCTTTAGGACAGAACCCCTAGTCAGTATTCTTCTTAGGTTTAATGCTGATTAGTTTCAGGCCTTAGAAAAACTTCTTTAATTTTATAGCATGTCTCTTTCTTGGTCTCATGGTAGACTCTAGTATTTCATATACATAACATGCTGTGGGATTTAATTCCTAGCCTCACAGTAATATAATAAAGAAAAAGCAATTGCCTTGACATTTCAAGTTAAAAATTATTGGACTGCAAGTGGCAGATAGATCTGGGTAGATTCCATGTTTATTAGGATACACCCAGCAAGTTCTATTTCTTAAAATCAGTAGGTTTAACCACAGACAAATAGATATTAAAGTCTCTAAATTTCAAAATTAAACTTACTAAGTATGTTCAAGCTTTTTTCTCTTTTATACATGTGTCACTTTGCATGTTACGTTTCAACAAAGAACTAAATCATAACAAGCACCAGGCTCAGTAGAGGGCATATGAGTGGCAAGAAAACAATATCCTTTTATAAAAAATAGCCAAAAGCAATATGACAGCCCTGAGTTCACACAGGAGAACTAGGAACTGAGAGGTGCTTCGTAGAGGCCACTTAATCTTACTGTGATGATCTGGGGAGGTATAGATTGTCTTTATCAATACATATTGGAGAGGCATATTAGTTTTAGAAAAATCAAGACAAATATATGTGTCTTTTTTTTTTCTTTTTTTGAGACAGAGTCTCACTTTATTACCCTCAGTAGAGTGCTGTGGTGTCATAGTTCACAGCAACCTCAAACTCTTGTGCTCAAGTGATTATCTTGCCTTAGCCTCCCAAGTAGCTGGGACTATAGGCGTCTGCCACAACACCCAGCTATTTTTAGTAGAGACGGGAGTCTCTCTCTTGCTGAGGCTGGTCTTGAACTTGTGAGCTCAAGCAATCCACCTGCCTCAGCCTCCCAGAGCTCTGGGATTCTAAGTGTGAGCCACCGCGCCTGGCCTCTACATGTGCCCTTTTCAAAAATGTTTTAAATAGCGGGAGTAAGTTTTGTAGGGATCCTTTGCATTGTAAGATAGACTTATTATGGAAACGTTAAAAGAATGAAGTTGGCGAACATAAAATGATGTGTGTTCCTCTGAATCACACATCACTGGAGGTGGATAATCATCGAGTAACTTCTAGAAAGCTCTTATTGTGGCTGTACTTTGTTTTAGTGATAGTTTCTTTCTTCTAGTTGGTACCCAAATTGCTTTATTCCTTGGCAGTTATATAAGATACTGAAGCAGTTATCTAGCGTGGTTTTTAAATGACAGCTACTACTCTCATGTATTGGTATAACATGTAACACATTTTACAAGGAAAGCAGTATTCTTAGTTCAGGGGAAGATCTTACTCCAGCCCTGCTTTATTTTATTTACTTGAAAATTCAAATGGCAACTACTGAGGGAGGGTCTGAATTAGAAGTGGGATGAGATATGCCTCTAATCCCTTCTTCTAACTCTCAAGAGCTGTGACTTCAGGGAGCCTTTTACAAAACAAACATACCAGAATTAATACTGTTATGTGTCTCTAAAATTCCTGGTGACCCTTCAAGATCAAGTTCAGGAGGCCCTTCCCAGCAGGTCTTAGCCCCTGTTACGGTAACATAAGCCCCTATCTTATTTCTGCTTGTGCTTAATATTTTTTCCGCCTAGAATTGAGGCCCTGGTTTATTACTCAAGGAAATATATGACACTTCACAGCTCACCTGCTTTTTTTCACATAAACCAATATTCCCAAGCTGGATCATTGACCACACTCATCAGACATGACCATAAAAGTCTAGAGCTCTGTTAAAATAAGAAAATTCATCTTCAGAAGACATTTAGGTTTTACTAAAGAATGCAAACAGCTTAGAAGCTGAGCAGAGAAGAGAGCCAGACACGGTGGTGCACATCTGTAGACCCAGCTGGACAGGACGCTGAGGCAGGACGATCACTTGAGCCCAGGAGATTGGGTCTGTAGTGTGCCATGTACTCCAGCCTGGGCAACATAGGGATACCCTCTCTCTAAAATTAAGAAGAAAGGAAGAAATTGAACAGAAAGCATATCCTTAGAATAAGCTTGTGATTTCCGAAGGTGACGTCTTCAAATGTTTTACTTCTTATTTGAATACACACATTTCCTGCGCTGGGTGTTCTGAATAACCGTTCCTCACATCTGCCAGGCATGATGTTGGGAATGCCCAGCTTTCCCCTGTCTAGAGTGCCTTGTTCTTCTTGTCCACTGGTGGGCTCCTTGTTAGGCCTTCAAGACCCGGCTTCACACTTCCTCTTTGGGGAAGCCTTCCCCGACCCTCTCTCCTCATCCCTAACCCTGTCCTCACCCAGGGCCTCTGCCTACTCCGGCTATTCTGAGTTTGTGTTATAAATAATTTATTCTTTCTCACCACCCAAGCTGAATTTTTTTACAATTGACAAATAAAGATTATATATATTTATCATGTACATGTGGTTTTGAAATATGTATGCATTGTGAAATGGCTAAGTCAAGCGAGTTGAATGGGGCATGGAAACCCTCACATGTTGAATCAATCTCCCCTGTATCTTAGAGAATCAGCTCTGTGAAGCTGCTCTCCTTGCTAGAATCTTACCACGTTCTCATCCTGCACCCTCCCTGGCTGTGTGACCCAAGCAGCTGTCTCATAACTTTGGCCTCTTTTATTCACAGAGAAGTTCTTATCATTTTTGTCACGTTGAAAGTTTGCTTTCATAAGTAATTTCAGGAAACCAGTTTTATTTTGCCTCCCCTTCCTAACAGGAAAAGAAAACTCTGAGTTTATTTCATTTCCGTAATGCTTTGAGGTCTAGTTCAAAGGCAGCGTTCCTTAGGGCAGCAGTTTCGCTGTTCATGTCCTCCCTGGATATAAAATTCTATAGCAGAAAAACAGAAATGAAGAAAATGAGAAGTTTCCTTTCAGAACGGGGCAGACATTGGGCTTCCTTGGACCCATTTGTCAGTTCTGGGTCCCATTCGTCAACTTCCAATCTTACAGGCATGTCGCGGGAACAGAGGGAGAGAGCAGGTTTTTGAACAGGGAAGCGTTTCCCATCATTCCTCACAAACTCCTGCTTTGACAAGAGGCTGGAGGTCTCAGAAAAGGGCAAGGGAGGAGGGGGAAGCCACGTGGCCCCACGGATCCAGCCAGGTTTGTGTTAGGATGTAGGCTGAGTTGTGGGTTTGAGAAATTAAGGAATTAAAGTGATCCTGGCTTATCTCATTTTGTGTAGGCTTTGTAAAAACACTCTCTTAGTCACAAAACAGGGAAAACTCCACTCAAAGTGGCTTAAAGCAAAATAAATAAATGAATGAATGGATTTGACCCGAGAAGCCCAGAGGTGTCATGTTCCAGGTGTGGCCTATTTTAGGGATTCGGTCATTAGGCCTTGCTTGCTTTCTCTCTGGCTCTGGGCTCTGCTTTTTTGTTTGTTAGATTCATGCTTAAACCAGGTCGTCTCTTCATGGTGACCCCTTCAAGCTCTAGGCTTAAATCTAAAAATTCAAGTAAAAGAGAAAAACAAGCCCCTCTTCTTATCATTCTAACAAAAGTCTCCCGATTGGCTTTGTGTGGATCCCATGCTTTTCCTTGAAACAGCCACTAGAGCCGTGGAGATTTGCTGCTTTAATCAGCTGCATCGTGGCGATGTGTCCCCCGCAATAAAGGATGCAGTCGTGTCCTCCCCAAAACCATGGGGCATAAGCATTATGCGTACTTTGACTTTGTCAGTTTTGCTCACTGCTCTGTCCTCAGCCCTTGGAAGGATGTCTGGCACACAGAAGTATGCAAAAAATATCTGTCAGGTGAATGCATGGGTGTAGGAAGGCTAATTCCGCAAGAAAATTTGTGAGGCTTTTAACAGGAAAGGAGGAAATACGTGCCAGGCTGTCACAGATGTTTCCCCATCATGCATGCTGGAGAGTGATGGCAGTGGTAATGTCAGCTCTTGTCACACTCTTAAATCTGAACTTACGCCTACCTCTGGAATAGGAATTGATCCTCTTGAATTGATGTGGGATCTTCATAAGTCACACTCAAAGCTGCATGATGAATAGAGGTGGAGGTGATGGCAAAATCAGAGGAGGCCCATTCCCCTGCCAGAAACCCAGGAGACCAACCGTCATGGTTACTGGCTTTTTGTTTATTCACTCTCCATTAATTTTGCTTATTCTGCTCACTCTTGTGTTCCCGGCCTTGAGGAGAGTACCTGCCACATAATGGTAGATGCTTAGTAAATGATTAACAAAATGAGTGAATGAATTAATGAATCAAAAAACACTTCCTGAGTACTTTTATATGCCAGGCTCCTTAAAAGGAACTGGAAATACAAAAATGAAAGAATTTATGTAAATCAAAACCACAATAAGATACTATTTCACACCAACCGGGATGGCTGTAATATAAAAGAAACAGTAACAAATGTTGGCAAGGATGTGGAGAAATTGGAGCCCTCATACACTGCCGGTGGGAATGTGAAATGGTACAACCACTTTGTACAACAGCCTGGCAGTTCTTCAGAATGTCAGTTATATATGTATGTGTCTGTGTGAGTGCGTGCGTTTAAAAAATGAAAGAGCTACCACACTCAGCAGTTAAATGCCCGAGGGTACACCCAAAACAATTGAAAACATGTCCACGTGTACATGAGTGTTCTAGCAACATTACTCATGATAGCTGAGAAGTGGAGACAACCCAAGTGTCCATTAATGGCTGAACAAATAAACACAACGTAGCAGAACCATACAATGGAATATGACCCTCCCATAGAAAGAGTGAAGTACTGTATATACCATAACATGGATGAAGCTTGAAAATACAGTGAGAGAATTCAGTCACAAATGACCACATATTATATAACTCTGTTTATTTGAAATGTCTACCATAGGCAAGTCCACAAAAGAGAAAGTAGATTAGCGCTCGCCAGGGTTTGGGAGAGGGAAGACTAGGGCGTAACTGCTAGAGCATTTCTTTCTGGATGATAAAGATGTTCTGAAATGGGGGAGGAGCAAGATGGCTGCCGAGTAACAGCTTCCTTGCAGCTGGGCATGGTGAGACTTGGGAGAGAAGACTCTAGGCATCTCTGGCTGGTGGGATCTACCCAGAAACATCCCTCTGGGGACACAAGGAGTCAGCCAGAGACTTCTGGACCCCATGAGGACAAAAGTAGTGGAGAACTGGACTCATCAAAACCCTAGTCCAGAGGCATGGTAACTTAAAGAGCAAGAGGAAGTGAAAGGGAAATTAGGGCAAGGAAACAGATAAAAGAAATCACTCATGAGGAAGAATCAGCAGAAAAATCCTGGCAACATGAAAAACCAGTCCAGAGCAACCCCCACAAGGGACTGTGAGGTAGCTACTGCAGAGGATCCCACCTATAAAGAAATGTTAGAAATCACAGAAGGGGAATTCAGAATACAGATGATGGGTACCAGCCCCATATACCGAGGGTGGTGCGTTCGAACCTGGCTCTGGCCAAACTGCAACAACAACAAAAAGTAAACAAACAAAAGTTTTAAAAAACATAACTAGAATACAGATGATGAAAACAATGAAGGAAATGATGGAAACAATGAAGGGAACTGCTGATAAAGTGGAAAATAACCAAAAGGAAATCCAAAAACAGAATCAAATAACTGATGAACAATATGAAGAATATAGAAAGGATATAGCAGAGCTGAAGGAACTGAAGTGGTCAACAACAGATTAGACCATGCAGAAGAAAGAATCTCAGAGGTAGAGGACAAAGCTCTTGAGATAACTGAGATAGTTAAAGAGGCAGAAAAGAAGAGAGAGAGCAGAATGTTCACTGACAGAATTATGGGACTTTATGAAGCATTCAAACATATGAGTTATAGGTATCCCAGAAGGGGAAGAAGAATGCCCCAGGGGAATGGAAGCCATACTAGAGAATATTATAAATGAAAATTTCCCAAATATCACTGAAGATTCTGAAACACTCCTTTCAGAGGGGATCAGACCCCAGGTCACCTCAACTCTTAACAGAGCTTCTCCAAGACACATTGTGATGAACCTGTCCAAAGTCAAGACAAAAGAGAAAATTCTGCAAGCTGCCAGCTGAAAAGATTCTTTGAGCGCCAGTTGACCTACAGGGGCAAATCCATCAGGGTAACTGCAAACTTCTCTAATGAAACTTTTCAAGCAAGAAGACAGTGGCCATCTACCTTTAATGTACTTGAACAGAACAACTTCTAGTCTAGAATTCTATATCCTGCTAAGTTAAGCTTTAAAATTGACAGAGAAATCAAATCATTTATTGATACACAAACATTGAGGAAATTCGCCACAACAAGCCCAGCTCTACAGGAAATACTTTAACCTGTCCTACACACTGACCATCAGAATGGATCACCAGCAAAGTAAGATCTCAGAAACTAAAGGACAGAACCTAGCTTCTACAATGATGCAAAAGACAAAACTAACCAATGGACTCTCACAAAGTAAGATGAATAGAACACTACCACACTTATCTATTATCTCAATAAATGCCAATGGCTTAAATTCCCCACTGAAGAGGCATAGATTGGCTGACTGGATTAAAAAACACAAGCCATCCATTTGCTGTCTGCAGGAAACACACCTAGTTTTGAGTTAAGGGTTGGAAGACAATTTTTCAGGCAAATGGAATTCAGAAGAAAAGAAGTATTGCAATCTTATTTAAAAATACATGTGAATTTAAAGCAACTAAAGTCAAAAAAGACAAAGACGGTCGTTTTATATTAGTCAAAGGAAGAATACAACAAGACGTTTCAATTCTAAATATTTATGCACCCAACTTAAATGCTCTCAGATTCTTAAAACAGACCTTATTCAGTCTGAGCAATATGACATCCTATAACACCATAATAACAGGGAACTTTAACACTCCTCTTATAGAGCTGGGCAGATCCTCCTAAGAGAAATTAAACAAAGATATAAGGGACTTAAATGAGACCCTAGAACAACTGTGCATGATAGATGCATGTAAAACACTCCATCCCGAAGATAAAGAAGATACATTCTTCTCATCGCCCCATGGAACATTCTCCAAAATTGACCATATCCTAGGACACAAAACAAACCTTAACAGAATCAAAAGAATTGAAAGTTTACCTTGTATCTTCTCAGACCACAAGGCACTAAAGGTGGAACTCACTCCAACAAAAACGTTTAACCCCACACAAAGGCATAGAAAGTAAACAACCTTCTGTTTAATGACGGTTGGGTGCAGAGAGAAATAAAAGAAGAAATCATTAACTTCCTTGAGCACAACAACAATGAAGACACAAGCTACCAAAACCTGCAGGATACTGAAAAAGCAGTTCTGAGAGGAAAATTTATCACTTTAGATGCTGACATTTGAAAAACAGAAAGAGCGCACATCAACAAACTCATAAGCTGTCTTATAGAATTGGAAAAAGAAGAACAATCTAAGCCAAAATCCAGCAGATGAAAAATATCTAAAATTAAAACAGAGATCAGTGAAATTGAAAACAAAAGAATCATTCAGAAAATAAATAAGAAGTTGGTTTTTTGAAAAAAATAAATAAAATAGATAAACCTTTGGCCAGACTAACTATAAATAGAAAAGTAAAATCTCTAGTAACCTCAATCAGAAATGGTAAAGGGGAAATAACAACTGATGCCACAAGAGATCATCTCTGAATACTACCAGAAACTCTATACCCAGAAATTTGAGAATGTGAAGGAAGTGGATCAATATTTGGAATCACGCCCTCTCCCTAGACTTAGCCAGGAAGAAATAGAGCTCCTGAACAGACCAATTTCAAACACTGAGATTAAAGAAACAATAAGAAAAATCTTCCAACAAAAATGCCCTGGTCTGGATGGCTTCATTTTGTTGAGAATTTTTGCATCTATATTCATTTAGTGAAATTGGTCTGAAATTCTCCTTTTTAGTCGGGTCTTTTCCTGGTTTTGCTATCAGGGTGATGTTTGCTTTATAGAATGTGTTAGGGAAGATTCCTTCCTCCTCAAATTTTTGGAATAATTTCTGCAGTATGGGAATAAGCTCATCCTTGAAGGTTTGATAGAATTCTGGTTGTATTAGTTTTATATCCTAAGACATTACCATATTTTTTGATGACTTTCAGGAGTCTTGTGGTTGAGTCTTGGGGTTCTCTATAAGATCATATCATCAGCAAAGAGGGAGAGTTTGACCTCCTCTGCTCCCATTTGGATGCCCTTTATTTCCTTATCTTGCCTAATTGTATTGGCTAGAACTTCCCATACTATGTTGAATAGTAATGGTGACAGAGGACAACTGGTTCCAGTTCTAAGAGGAAAAGCTTTCAGTTTTACTCCATTCAGTAAAATATTAGCTGTGGGTTTGTCATAGATAGCTTTGATCAGTTTAAGAAATGTGCCACCTATGCCTATATTCTTCAGTGTGCTAATTAGAAAAGGAAGCTGGATTTTACTGAATGCTTTTTCTGCATCTATTGAGAGGATCATATAGTCTAATGTTATGAACTTGCGCCAGCCTTACATCTCTAGGATGAAACCTACTCAATCATGATGTATGACTTTTTTGATGATAAGCTGTAATCTATTGGCTGGGATTTTGTTGAGGATATAAAATCAGTGTCCACAAGTCAGTAGCCTTTGTATACGGCAATAACAGTCAAGATGGGAGGTTAATTGAAGACACAATACCCTTCACCATAACTTCAAAGAAAATGAAATACCTAGAAATATACCTAACAAAAGAGGTGAAGAACCTCTACAAAGAAAATTATGAAATCCTAAGAAAGGAAATAGCGGAGGATATTGACAAATGAAAGAACATACCATGCTCATGGATCGGAAGAATCAACATTGTTAAAATGTCTGTATCTGTCTAAAATGTCTATTCCCAAAGCAATCTACTGATTCAGTGCCATCCCTATTAAAATACCAACATTGTACTTTCCAAACTTGGAAAAAATGATTCTGTGTTTTGTATGGAACCAGAAAAAAACCTGTATAGCTAAGACAGTTCTTAGTAGTAAAAACAAAGCTGGGGCATCAGCATACCAGATTTTAGGCTGTACTACAAAACCATAGTGGTCAAGTCAGCGTGGTACTGGCACAAAAATAGAGACATAGACATTTGGAATCAAATAGAAAACAAGGAAATGAAACTAACCTCTTACAACCACCAACCACCTAATTAGTCTTTGATAAACCAAACAAGAACATATGCTGAGGCAAAGAATCCCTATTCAATAGATGGTGCTGGGAGAACTGGATATCCATATGTAAAAGACTGAAACTGGACCCGCACCTTTCTCCACTCACAAAAATGGATTGAAGATGGATAAAGGACTTAAATTTAAGGCATGAAACAATAGAAATCCTCAAAGAAAGCATAGGAAAAACACTGGAAGATATCAGCCTGGGGAAACACTTCATGAAGAAGACTGCCATGGCAATTGCAACAACAACAAAAATAAACAAATGGGACTTAATTAAACTGAAAAGCTTCTGTACAGCTAAGGAGACAACAACCAAAGCAAATAGACAACCTACACACCGGGAAAGGATATTTGCATATTTTGAATCAGACAAAAGCTTGATAACTAGGATCTATAGAGAACTCAAATTAATCCATATGAAAAAAACCAACAATCCCATATACCAATGGGCAAGAGACATGAATAGAGCCTTCTCTAAAGAAGACAGACGAATGGCTAACAAACGTGAAAAAATGCTCATTATCCCTAATTATTAGAGAAATGCAAATCAAAACCACCCTGAGATACCATCTAACTCCAGCAAGAATGACTCACATCACAAAATCTCAAAACTGCAGATGCTGGCTTGGATATGGAGAGAAGGGAACACTTTTACACTGCTGGTGGGACTGCAAACTATATACAACCTTTTTGGAAGGAAGTATGGAGAACCTTTAAAGAACTCAAGCCAGACCTCCCATTTGATCCTGTAATCCCATTACTGGGCATCTACCTAGAAGGAAAAAAATCCTTTTATCATAAGGACACTTGCACTAGGCTGTTTATTGCAGCTCAATTTACAATCGCCAAAATGTGGAAACCACCTAAATGCCCACCAACCCAGGAATGGATTAACAAGCTGTGTATATGTACACCATGTTAGCCATTAATAAAATGGAGACTTTATAGCCTTTGTTTTAACCAGGATGGAAGTGGAACACATTATTCTTAGTAAAGCATCACAAGAATGGAGAAGCATGAATCCTGTGTACTCAATTTTGATATAAGGACAATTAATGACACAGTGGGGGTTGGAGAAGGGGAGAGCAGAGAGAGAAAGAAGGTGGGAGAGGTAGGGGGAAAGAAGAGCAGAGAGAGGGAATGAGGGAGCAAGGTGGGGTCTTGGTGTGTGCCACACCTTTTGGGGGCAAGACATGATTGTAAGAGGGACGTCACCTAACAAATGCAATCAGTATAACCTGGTTTCTTTCTTTCTTTCTTTTTTTTTTTTTGAGACAGAGCCTCAAGCTGTCCCCCTGGGCAGAGTGCCGTGGCATTACAGCTCACAGCAACCTCCAACTCCTGGGCTCAAGTGAGTCTCCTGCCTCTGCCTCCCAAGTAGCTGGGTCCACAGGCGCCCGCCACAACGCCCGGCTATTTTTTGGTTGCAGCCATCATTTTTGTTTGGTGGGTCCGGGCTGGGGATTCGAACCTGCCACCTTAGGTGTACGTGGCTGGCGCCTTGGCTGGTTGAGCTATAGGCGCCGAGCCGTAACCTGGTTTCTTGTACCCTCAATGAATCCCTAGCACTAACATAAAAAGAAAAAAGTGTTCTGGAATTATGTGATGTTGGTGCATGCACGACTGTGAGTGTACTGAATACCACTGAATTGTGAACTGCGGAAGAGTGAACTGTGTGGCATTTAGGTTATATCTCAATAAAGCTGCTATAAAAAATGAATAAAGTAGTCACTTGCCTCAGGAGCATGCAGTTGAGAGGACTTAGGCATCTCAGCTGATATTTATAATATGCTGGTGATATTTGGGTGTCACATGCTCAGCACAGGGAGGGGACGAACATGGGCCTCACGGAGGACGTGGTATTTGAGCTGGGTTTTGAAAGATGTATAGGAGATTGTGAGCATGGAGCAGAGAAAAATGAGGGAAAAGGATATTCCTAGACAGAGTTGGGAAGGCGCTCAGAAGCCCCTGAGAGGCCACAGTAGCCTGGGGACGTGGCAGGGAGGTCCAGGGACAGGAGGTGACACAGGAAGGGTAGACTGAGGCTGGCGGAAGGGATGGTGAAGTGCCTGTGTGCAGGGGGCAGCATCAGTTTGATTTTTGAAAAGAAGAGATGGGGCAGAATGTAGCCTGGGAGACTGGAGCTGGGGCAGGCTGCTGTGCCCGTGCCGTCTACAGGAAACTCTTAGCCATGGCGAGCGCCTGGGTGCACTTACTCCGTGTGTAAGTGTCAGACGAGTGTAAGTCTCTGTCAGACAGGAGAGCTCCTCTGCCACAATCAATCTCTTTTCAAGCTTCCACTCCATGTGAAAGTGTGTTGGAGAAACACCTTCAAGCTATGTCGACAAACTTGAAAATGTTGGTAAGACTTGGCTGGATTAGAAATTCCTGAAGGCCCAGTCGGAGGTGTCCAGTCTGGGAATCTAGAAGAATGTAGATGTCAGTTCTCAGTTCAAACGTAGCTCTTGTTTTTAAGTGGATTTAATTCCTTCTCTCTTCCATTTATAGAGAACCAAGTGTTCTTTTTTCTAGAATCTGTACTAAGATCTCATGAGGCAAAGAAAAATGAAATTTTTCTGCTTAATAAATATTTGACTAGAATCCCGTATAGCTTCAGTAGTGGGGAAAGCAGGCAAAAATATCCTGCATGTAGACGAGAGAAATCAAAAAGGGGGTTGGGGTCTAGGGGCAAGAGAAGAAGAGAGCCATTCTTTTATTTTTATATCTATAAAGTATTGGGTTTTCTCCATAATTTTGCATGTTATTATGTTGCTATTTCCCATTCTACTTAATTCTCTTCTGTTTGTTGTTGTTAATGATGGTATTATTATGTGTGAGGAAGTGAGGACCAGAGGTAGGCCCAGAACTGGATGCTGGTAGCCGCAGAGACACCCAGAGGGCACATGTGCACAGGGAGCGCAGCCCAGCTGGGCATCCTGGGCTTCCTGGACCAAAGAAAATAGAGAACATTGAACATTGAACTGCTAAATGATTGATTGCGGCAGAGGAGCTCTCATGTCTGACAGAGACTTACACTAGTCTGCTCTGGGTCACAAAGCATAGACCTTTGACTCTAGTCCTTTCTCTCTAGGGAGTCATGGCAGAACTGGGCGAGAATTTCCTCGAGCTAAGACTGAGGAGCAAAATGAATCAGTCTAGACATTATATGGAAGGATTTTCTTTTAACCCTCGTCCATGGAATGAAAGCTGAGATAACCAGTTTTTAGTCATCCTTTCCTTCTCTAATATCATTAGTTTTTTCGAGGAAAGGAAAAATGGATTTCCTGTAGACTTAACTGTTTGAGCAATAATGGTGGTCTCCTTTGAATAAGAAATGCAGAAATTCTCTCTAGACATTTTGCAGAAACAGTTTTTGAGATGTTAATGAAACACTGAGTTTTTTCATTTTATGCGAGGATTTAGTCTACAGACGTTTATGGAGTGTCCACCGTGTGCTGGGCCACTGTGCTGGTTGGCACAGTGGGAAGATCAAACAGGTTCACAGTAAATGTAAAACTGAGTGATGCTGTAATAGTGCTGTGTTTATGAAGGTGTGGACATCTAGAGGAAGGAACCCTGGGGTCTGCCTGAACAGATGAGAGGAGGCTTCCAAAAAGGTAGAGATCTATCCTGAATCTCAAAAGAGGAGCAGAAATTTGGTGGACGGAGGGAAGCAAGCTGAGAATGTGAACGTGTGCAGGATTGAGGAAGATGACAGCTGCCTCTGGAATTAACTCAGATGTATAACATCTTATTCTTCTCACCTCTCACTCCCTTATTTGAACCTTGGCCACACATTAGAATCACCTAAAGAACATTTTAATTCCTTGAGGGTAATTGAATAAGAACCTTTGGACTTATCTTTGGGGTGAGGCCTCGGGGCCTATACTTTTTAAAAATCTCCCCAGTGATGGTCACGCAGGGCCACAGGGTGCTGAACAGGTCCTTGTTCCCTTCATGCCTGTTTCTCAACCGCTCTGAGCCCTCTGACCCCTGCGGCCTGCTCTGTTGTCCCCGCTTCCCCTGGCTCATTCCTGTACGTCCTGCTGCAGGTTGGATCCCAGAGTCATTTCGCCTGTTGACCTGAGCACCCCTTCTCTGTAACCCCCTGCCAGATCACCCTCTAGACTGCCTTCCCTCAGGAGAAGACATTATCTTCATGGAGAAAATTTGCTTCCCCAGCTTTGTGACATGTGTGTCTGTCCCCATCCTACTGCCTCTCCTCGCACCTGGTATGACATGTCCCTTATCTTGGGCAGGGCTGTCCCCACCTGCTGTGGTCCCTGTCTCTTCTCCCGTCACCTGGACTCTGCCTTATCAGTCCGGCCCTCTCCTGTATTTCCACTTCTCCTTTCTCTGTTGTCTTCCGCCTTCACTGCCTGTGAACAGTACAACATGGCTAAGACGCTCATCGTTAAAAATTTAAAATTCCTGCCCATAGCTCTGGATCGTCCTCCAGCCACTGTCCTATTTCCCCCCATGTTGTTCTTAGTGAAGCTCCTGAAGGGTCCCTCTGCCATTCTCCTGAGCTGATGTGACAGAAGTCATCAGTGTCCTTCCCTTCAGTCCATTCACCAGGCTGCCTTTGATGCTCAGCTTCGAACTCAGGAGGCTAATGAGAACCTCACCTTGCCCTGGTCAAGAGATGAGTGAGCAGAGCTGGAACTACGGCAGCAAGAGCGTGAGACCTTCCTTCCAGCTCCATACCTCAGTCGCTCCTGCCCACCCGTCCTCCCCTTGCTGTCCACTGCAAGAACCTCCCAACTGGTTTTGCTCCTCTTTGGTGAGTGGCAGAGTCCACTCTACTGCCAGCCAGGAGGAGCATGGAGATGAGACCCACCTTCCTGTGTGGTTGGTAAGGGAGATGCCCCCTGTGCGCCTCTGTGGACTTTCTCCATGACCGGATGTCTTAATCACCTAGTTTACATTGCTTCTTTAATGCCACAGCCATCTCCCCTTGGAGAATGCGGTGGAGGAAAGATGCCCAACATCTCCACACACACTCAGCTTGCGGCCGCCTTGGGGCTGAGGCCAGAGTCTCGGAGCATGCCCCGTAGGGACTCTGCTGGCTGCGTGCCCTCCATCTTCTCCCCCTCTCCTTTACTAAGTCTTCGTTTACTCAGGCTCCCTGGAGATGGTCCATCCTCTTTTCCCATCAGATCCTCTGCAGCCTGCAGTGAGAAGACCACTTCCTCCTCTGCACCGCCATCCTCCATCCTGTGTGATTTCGGTGACTTGTGTCTCAGTTTCCCCATTCCTAGCACAGACCTGGCATTAACAGTGGCCTGAGTACGGTGGTCAGAGACAAGAGTATGCAGGGGAGGAGGGAAGATGATACCAAAGCCTCACATGTTTTGAGCTCTTACAATATGCCAGCCATTGTGTTAAATGTGTGACAGTTTTTAGTCCCTAACAAAGCTCAGCGAGTTGTAGATACATAGGGATAATCATCTCCATGTTGTGGCAAGGAAATGCAGAGTTTAAACAACTTATCTGCTGTGTTAAGAGTTTGGTTTTAGCCAGGCTTGGTGGCTGTGATCCCAGCATTCTGGGAGGCCTAGGTGGGTGGATGGATCCCTTGAGCTCAGGAGTTCGAGACCAGCCTGAGCAAGATTGAGACCCAGTCTCTACTAAAAATAGAAAAAATTAGCTGGGCATTATGGTAGGGGCCTGTATTCCCAGCTACTTGAGAGGCTGAGGCAAGAGGATCATTTGAGCCCAAGAGTTTGAGGTTGCTGTGAGCTGTGACACCATAGCACTCTACTAAGGGTGACACAGTGAGACTCTTGTCTCAAAAAAAAAAAAAAAACTAATTTGGTATAATTTTTTTGGCCTTTTGATTCCAAAGTAAACAGCTAAATATTAGAAGGTTTAAGGAAAAATTATAAGATTTTCATTTATTTAAAAAGAAAGACAAACCTCCTTCCCCTTAAACTTGAGGATTGTATTTTTTTTCCATAATTTAACCCCTGTAGACCCAACTTCTTTGTTCCTTCTTGTTGGTCTGTTTACTGTGTGTCTGTCCCTGCAACGAGCCATGTTAAATGCTAGGACCAAATAAGGTGAGAATCAATCTGAGGCCCTCGGCAGGCAGCCCTGGGCTCCGTCACTTGCGTACAGAGTGGACCAATCTGAGGCCCCTGGCAGGAGCCCTGTGCTCCGTCACTTGTATGCAGAGTGGACCAGAGCCCTGTGCTCCGTCACTTGTGTGCAGAGTGGACCGGAGCCCTGTGCTCCGTCATTTGTGTGCAGAGTGGACTGATCTGAGGCCCTCGGCAGGTGCCCTGTGCTCCGTCACTTGTGTGCAGAGTGGACCAATCTGAGGCCCTCGGCAGGCGCCCTGTGCTCCGTCACTTGTGTACAGAGTGGACCGATCTGAGGCCCTCAGAAGGAGCCCTGTGCTCTGTCACTTGTGTGCAGAGTGGACCGATCTGAGGCCCTC
>NW_003852576.1:2017686-2023561 GCF_000181295.1 Otolemur garnettii | reverse complement strand
AGGAGCCCTGTGCTCTGTCACTTGTGTGCAGAGTGGACCGATCTGAGGCCCTCGGAAGGAGCCCTGTGCTCCGTCACTTGTGTGCAGAGTGGACCAATCTGAGGCCCTCGGCAGGAGCCCTGTGCTCCGTCACTTGTGTGCAGAGTGGACCGGAGCCCTGTGCTCCGTCACTTGTGTGCAGAGTGGACCGGAGCCCTGTGCTCCGTCACTTATGTGCAGAGTGGACCGGGAACTCACATTTGTTGTTCTATACCATGCTCAACCCTGCAGGCATTTCTCCTTTGATTCTTCACGTCAACCAGGTGCTGCTATTGTTCCCATTTTTCAGCCAACAAAACTGAAGGTGATGTACCCGCACTACGCTTGTAAGTCTCTCAGGCAGGCCTTGAGCCTTTGACTCTCTGATGTGAGGTCTGTGCCCATAACCCTTATGACATTGCCCATCACATTCAGGGCTGCTTTTCTGTGGCCTTGATCTTTCTAGGATTTTGCTAACCTCTAGCTGCTTCATGGCCCTTTTGAGCTCAAGGACTTTCTAGCTGCCTTGGTTCTGGGACTGAACCTTTTCTTCTGCCTCCACATAGCACCATCATTTAAGATACGGGGCGTTACTCAGACTGTGTTCAGGCTTTGATATATTAAAGCAGCATGTGCAGAACTGTATTCATACGTCCCATTTGTATTTTGCATGGTCCTGTTCTGATTCATTCTCTTTTCCTTGCCTGCCCTCCGTGATTTCCAGCAAAAAGAAGAGACACAAGGCCCTTGAGAGGGTGATGAGATCCAGACGTCTAAGACTGTGGCTAAGAGGTTTTGTCTGTCACATTTAGGATATAAAAGCTATTGAAATATTCAGATTACCCAGAAATCTTGGTAGTATTCTTTCTGAAAATGTTTATGGACATAAAGTAATAAAAGTTCCTCCCTAATAACATTGCTAGAATACGGTCAGTAGAATATGGTCATAAAACGGACTCATAGAAATTTTTGGCCATGACTTTCAGGAAGCCAGCAGATTTGCACTTTCTCATAATGCCACCCAAAATACCCAAGAGTCTAAAAATAACTTTCTTCTTTGTGTCTCTGCTGTGGATGTGTGCATCAGAAAAACTTCACGTGGGTTCAAGGTATGGGCTTCTCATAGTAACTGCTGCTCTTGGGTGAGGTTGGATTATAAATTGAAACATGTTGTTTTCCATAAAATGGTAGCCTAACAGTAATACAGAAATTTTTAGATTCAATTGTGAGAGTATTGTTTAAAAGAAAGAAACACCCTGGATTCTCTGTTCCTATAAAAAGAGGCCCAAGAGTTGAGGTGCGGTGCTGTGTAAACACAGAAAAAAACAGGGCTCAAGGTCTAACCAGTTAGGTTACAGCCCTTAACTACTTTATGGACCACGAGGTCATTCCTTTACGAATGCGGATATTGCCTGGGGCAGATGGATGTCCCCTGGCGTCCTGGGAGCACAAGGCCTCTAGAATGAACTGAACGAGTGGCTCTTCTCTAACATTGCCCCTACTATTTGGTGATGGAGAGATACCGCTAAGCTTCTAAACTGGGAAATTCTTGTCCTCTTCTGCCTTAAAGATCTCTGTTTTGCCTGAAGGAGGAAGAAGGAGTTGTCAGAATACAATTTCAGGAATGTTGGGAACTGTGCTTGGGTTCACCTACTGCTGATGGAGAGATCGCTGAAGTCTGTGGAGGATAAAGGATCAGATAAGAAAGAAGTCATTCCTCATAGACCAAGACATCTGAAACCTTAGGAATTCTTGCTGATGAATTTTATAACCTTCTAGGCTGAGGAACCTTTCTTTTCTTCCTAAAAGAGACATATGGAATAAATCACAAACGGTGCGAACAGTATCTGACATGAATGGAACTGTCACTTTCCTAGGAGTTCTGCAAGGACACAGTGACTGTACGCAGCTGAGTCAGTATTTTAATTCAGCGGAATATATTCTGACTTCTCGAGGAGTTCCAACACACTGTCTGGAGCCAAGGGCTGCATGATTAGTAATAGTCTCATGTGTATATGTGTGTTTGTATTCTGGAGACATTAAGCCATTTCTTCCTTGTTTCTGTTAGTGCAAATGCTAAACCCAGGTCAAAAATGTTCACAAAGCCATCAGCAACCTATAAAGGAGATTTGGTTTTCTAGGCACTCAGAACACAGTTTCTAAACACCTTGAGGAAAATTCCCTTGGGGGTAGGGTGCATCATGGAGCAGCGACCTTTCAGAATAATTAAGAAAACTGAAACCCTGGAGCAATTTTGAGCTGTTTTTTTTTTTGTGTGTGTGTGTGTGCGTTGCCTGAAGGAACTACAGAATAAAAACATGGTAGAATAATGTGGAAAGGGGATGATTTTTCAAGGTTGTGAAAAATGAAGACCAGCCACGAGAAGAAAATGCTTTTATATGAATTCAAAAGAGAGATGCGTTTTTATTCTGTGTAATATTCAGGCCCTCAGAATTCTTAGCTTTTCTATGAATTGGCTTCTAGGTTAATCTGCATTAAGCCCTTCATTGTCTCCTATTTGATATATAAACAGATATTTGAAATAAAGAACAAAATGGGTCAGTCCTACAAGAATATATCATTCAATGGAAGCATTTATTCTTTTAGTTTTCTGTATCAGAATGTTTACTGGTTCTGGTGCTGAACAGTTTAATCATGGCATCTAATGATGAGTTTTCTTTTTTTCCAGCTGATTCGGGTGCTGACACCTTGGCAGTGTTTATGGCCAGCAGCGGAACCACAGACGTTGCAAATCGGAACAGCCCAGCCACCCCACCGAACACCCTTAATCTCCGTTCCTCACACAATGAACTGTTGAATGCTGAAATAAAACACACAGAAAGCAAGAACAGCACACCTCCCAAATGCAGGAAAAAATATGCACTAACTAACATCCAGGCGGCAATGGGCCTCTCGGATCCAGCTGCACAGCCCCTGCTGGGAAATGGCTCTGCCAACATCAAGCTGGTGAAAAATGGGGAGAACCAGCTCCGGAAGGCTGCGGAACAAGGGCAGCAGGACCCCAACAAAAACGTGAGCCCCACCGCAGTCATCAACATAACTTCTGAGAAGTTAGAGGGTAAAGAGCCCCATCCGCAGGATTCCTCGGGCTGTGAGATTTTACCCTCCCAGCCCCGGAGAACTAAGAGCTTCCTAAATTACTATGCAGACCTGGAGACTTCAGCCAGAGAACTGGAGCAGAGCGTAGGTGGCTGCCATGGAGTTGCAGAGGAGAAGTCACAGCCAGGCCATAGCCAGGCCCCCACCATTATGGGCAATGGCGATTTGCTGCTGCAGAAATCAAACAAACCCCAGTCCAGCCCCGAGGACGGTCAGGTAGCCACTGTGTCTTCCAGCCCAGAGACCAAGAAGGATCATCCTAAAACAGGGGCCAAAACCGACTGTGCACTACATCGGATCCAGAACTTGGCGCCCAGCGATGAGGAGTCCAGCTGGACGACGCTGTCCCAAGACAGTGCCTCCCCCAGCTCCCCGGACGAAACAGGTACCCGGGAAGGGTGGCTCCGCGGGCACTTTCTTTTGGTGTTTTCAACTACCAATGGAGTGAATGTCTAGTCTAGACTGTCCAGATATGTCTGTTTACATGCATAAAGGAGTACATGCTCCTTGGGGTAAAATTAGGCCATTCGTCTGGAAAATATTGTTACATTCTTCAGTCACATTTTAAGTTAATTTCATTTTGGATTATTCACAAGTTGTTCTGATAAGCATTTTTGAAAATAAATGGGTCCTTGGTGCTATGTACGGTAAAACATTATCTATGTAGAAATTATATTTCCAGTACTTGGGCAAACTATTCCTATATGCAGTCTAGGAAGATTGAGTTTTGTTAAGCAAAATAATAAAAGAAATAGTTTCTTGGGGCAGGATATATTAATAATCCAATTAGGAGAACCAACTATTTTAAAGTCCTCAGAAGAATTTATTTATGCTCAAGCTCATGTATAATTAAAAGTTTAAAATATTAGTTGTCTGTTCACAAAAGGCATTTTTCTTTTGACCTTTACTGGGGAATATTTTATTAGCTTTGTTCAAGTAATATTCGAAAGTGAAAAAATGGTATTTCTTGTGAAATATATTTAGAAGTTTAGGATTTTTTTTTTTTTTTTTTTTTGAGACAGAGCCTCAAGCTATGGCCCTGGGTAGAGTGCTATGGCGTCACAGCTCACAGCAACTTCCAACTCCTGGGCCTAAGCAATTCTCTTGCCTCAGTCTCCTGAGTAGCTGGGACTACAGGCACCTGCCACGATGCCCGGCCATTTTTTGGTTGTAGTTATCATTGTTTGGCAGGCCCAGGTTGGATTCGAAGCTACCAGCTCTGGTGTATGTGGCTGGCACCTTAGCCACTTGAGCTACAGCTGCCACCAGAAGTTTAGGATTTTTAACTAGTATAATTGACATCAGTCTTTCTGTACTTTTGTTTATATTTATAACCTCTTTGGATTTGTCAGAGGTTTTAAAAATGTGACAAGTGAACAGGGTCCTAAAAGTCACTTGTTTTTAATCTTAATTTTTTTTTTTTTTTTTTTTTGTACTCATAAGATGGAAAGATGTGGCGAGCTCTGTCCTATCTGAATTCATTGTAAACAAACCCTCACAAAGGCTTGTCTCTACAAAGGAGGCCAGCAACTACCCAGTGGGTCCCAGGGCTATGTTAATATGATAGCGACTCAGCAAATAGAATAGATAGAGCCACCAGGGAAGGAAATAACATTTTTCCAACGTATAGGGCAGATAAATTACACGGAGGAAAGATAAGGCAAAAAGGAGGAGTTACAACATTAACTTGTTTGAAAGGAAAAAAAAAACAGAAGTGTTTTTGAAGTGCCCTTTAAAATCCCAGTGCTTTAAGTGATAGATGTCATCGCACGGTGCCGCTGGATGTGGCAGTAGGGAGGTTGAAATGAGTCCATTTCATCTCAGAAATGTCTGGCCCTGCACAACATTGGAACCATAATTATGTTTAGTGATGTCACTGAGTTCACAGCTCTCTATTACTTTTTGCCCATTAGAGAATTCATGTCCCATAGCTGATGGACATTGTCACCTGCTAGTGTTCCAGTCTACATAAGCGATTCCTGGAGTGTCTTCCAGCCCGGCTACACCAGTGCCGTCCACCGAGGCTCCCTCCTCCCTTGGGTCATCGCAGCCTTTCTGCTGCTCTTCCTGGCACAAGGGGTTCATTGAAGTCCAATTTTAACTGAGCTAAGAGATAGGAAAACAATTAAGCCATCCTTGCCCCTTATTCTAGCTCCTTTGCTCAACAATGGCTACTTATTGTTTTTGTTTTAATATTTCCTTCCAGAAAACATTTTAACCATATTAATCAGATTTATAATAAATTTAAAAATTTACCCAAATTTTGCGATAATGGTATTAGAGTTTTTATCTTTTAGAGATGTATACTTTTATAAAATATTAATATACGTAATACTAATATATATTATATGCTTATATAATATGTATTGGGTATGGGATTTTCTTCAAAATAATTGGGTGGAGAGGATTTACAAAAAGAAAATTGCCCATAAGCTACTAATTGTTAAATCTGGGTCTGGGTACATGAGGGTTCATTATTTTCTCTCTCTAATTTTATATATTTAGAATTAAAATAAGAAAAATTTCTTCCATTGCTTCATGAATGCTTGGCTTTTTCCAATTAGGACTCTATGTTGGAGATGAGTGTGTCTGTTTTAATCTTTTTAGTATTACGTGTGCTCCTCCACTACACATCAGCTCCATGATGTGTTCAGCAGGTCCCCTGGATGAGCGTTTAGTATTACGTGTGCTCCTCCACCTCACACCAGCTCTGTGATGTGTTCAGCAGGTCCCCTGG
>NW_003852576.1:1958891-2013671 GCF_000181295.1 Otolemur garnettii | reverse complement strand
TGTTCAGCAGGTCCCCTGGATGAGCATTTAGTATTACGTGTGCTCCTCCACCTCACACCAGCTCCGTGATGTGTTCAGCAGGTCCCCTGGATGAGTATTTAGGTATTTCTCCCCGTAGCCCCTTCACTTCCCAAACGCTGGTATCAGGAAGGGGCTGTGGAGAGGACAAAGTTCCAGCTGAACCTGTGCGTGCCACTCTACCTCCTGTGACCCTTGAAACCTGCATTCAACTTCCTGTCTCCAGCAAGACTCTCGGGCCCCCCTGCTCTGCCACCTGCCACTCATTTGCTCGATATCCTGGCCTTTCTTCCCTGGGTTTCTGCACAGAACCTGTTACAGTGCCTGGCATAGGATGTGAACTAGATTAGAGTTTTCTGACTGTTAAAAAGGATATATTTGGTTTTCTTTCCCAAAGGTGGTCTTGAAGACCTTTGAATTTTAAGCATGACAGTGTGATGGTGGCCCTTGATGAGTTGCTAAGGATAGAGTTTGGATCAGATGTGAGTCAAAAGCAGTGAGATTACATTTTTGTTTTTGTTATTTTTGAAATGCTAAAATGCAAACCTGTGGCATCCTTCCAGATGGTCACTTTGAGATCTGTGCACCTATTTCAGCAGGTTGCAGTGCCTCAAAATAGTGATATTAATAGTTTTGGGAGCCTTCTTTTGGAATCTCCTCAGAGCCACGTGTGGACCCTCCTGAAATGAAGCCCCTTTCCTTCATCATCACCCTTAGGAACGTGGGTCTAATAAACACCCCTGAATTAGCCTGTGAAATGAAGTGAGCGTCTCATCTCTCCAGTGAAACATGCTGTTTACAATAATCATGATCAGTCTAAATTAAACGCAGTATGTTTCATTTGTATTTGGTAAAACTAGTGTTCATTGTATATGTTTTACATGGTGTGTGTGTGTACACATGTATATAGAGAATATATAAAATAAACACAAATTCTAACTGTTGGGAAAAAAATTGAGACCAAATATTTTGTGAGGTGCTAGGGTGCACTGCCATCGTATGTATGTAAAAAGCATATACCTGCCTGTTGGTTTTCTGTGTAAGTAAATACTCACCACAGTGGTGTGTGTGTGTGTTTCTTTGTTTTTTGGGGGTTTTTTTGAGACAGAGTCTCACTGGGTAGAGTGCTGTGACATCACAGCTCACAGCAACTTCAAACTCGTGGGCTGCGATTCTTTTGCCTCAGCCTCCCAAGTAGCTGGGACAACAGGCGCCCACCACAACGCCCAGCTATTTTGGGGATGTAGTTGTAATTATTGTTTGGCAGGTCTGGGCTGGATTCGAACCTGCCAGCTCTGGTGTATGTGGCTGGCACCCTAACCACTGAACTATAGGCGCCGAGCCACAGTGGTGTGTGTTTTATGACTAAATCATGACACAATTATCTTTAGATTATAGACTGCAATTTGGGGAGCCTAGAAAAATAGAACAGACTCATTTCTACCTCAGAGGCATCCTTTCCAAGGTAGAATGTTATTTGTAAAAGAAAATACACGTCCGCCCCAGAGACCGACGGCTTTCTATTTCTTTTTCTTTGTGAATTGCCCCCTCCAGCTTCTGAGTAACTGGTTTTTGCACAATCAGTCACGTATACAATATGCTGCAGCTCTTTTCCTCCGGTGTTGTCTGTTCTTTGAGAAAAGAAGAGGCTGTTAGGAAAAAGAAAAGCATCTGTGAAATTACTGAGTTTTCATAGGAGTTCAGAAAAGTTAAACAGTGCCGTGACCTTGGTTCTAAAGAAAGGGTTGCGTCTTGATTGCGTCTTGGTACTTGAACATGAGAACTTGGAAGCGAGTTAGGGTTTTTTCAGACGCATTTCCCTCAGTGGCCTGTGAGCACGGTGGCTCAGAGAAGAACCTGTTGGTCAGATTGTGTCATCTCTCTGTTAATCATTTGGCAGTTTATGTTTGCTTCATGAAAGCTTATGAAAATGCATCATTTTGAGACTTCCTGGGTATATATTTAAAAATTGTACTAGTGTATAACTTAATGTTTAATTTGGGGCTTAAAATTGAAGGCACAGAGGATAAAACTAGGTGGATCTTGTGTAGCAGCTGTTTCAAAATTAAGTTCATTGCTAAAGTGTACAAAGCAGCTTTATGGAGAGAAAAAACCAAATCTGGATGGTGTGGCAGTCGGCCTCCTGCTCCATAACTTACCTTTAAGAGCTTGAAGAGCTTGGACTCTGGAGCCACATTCCTGAGTTCAAATCCCAGCTCTGCTACATCTGTGCAGTTCCCACAGCCTCTCATTTATAAAATGGGATGATAATTTGGGGCTCAGCACCTGTGGCTCACGTGGCTAAGGCCATAGCCACATACACCTGAGCTGGCAGGGTTAAATCCAGCCCAGGCCCGCCAAACAACAATGACAGCTGCAACCAAAAAATATCTGGGTGTTGTGGCGGGCGCCTGTAGTCCCAGCTACTTTTGAGGAGGAAGCAGGAAAATCGCTTGAGCCCAAGAGTTGGAGGTTGTTGTGAGCTGTGATGTCACAGCACTCTATCGAGGGCAACAACTTAAGGCTCTATCTCAAAAAAAAAAAAAAAGTGTTTCGGCTTAGTCCTGTTATGAGGATTAAGTGAAAACATCTCCAAAGAACTCTTAAAACAGTATCTGACATATAGCAGGAGTTTAATAAATATTAGTGATTATTATTAGCAATCATCATTATCAGTACAATAGTGTGATATAAAAGTTTACTTTTTTCTAAATTATGAATTACCTATGTTTTGGACTCTGATTTTCTATTTATTTATTTATTTTGAGACAGAGTCTCATTATTTTGCCCTCAGTAGAGTGCTGTGGTGTCAAAGCACACAAAAACCTCAAACTCTTGGGCTCAAGCGATCCTCTTGCCTCATCCAGGTAGCTGGGACTATAGGTGCCTGCCACACCACCCAGCTATTTTTTAGAGTCGGGGTCTCACTCTTGCTCAGGCTGGTCTCAAACTCCTGAGCTCAGGCGATCCACTTGCTTTGGCCTCCCAGTTACAGGTGTGAGCCGCTGCACCTGGCCTGGACTCTGACTTTAATTAAGACTTAGTGGATCCTAAGGGCAAAGATTGGTTCATATTTTTCTTTCTGTTTTTCAATTCCTGAAATATAGCAAGTGAACTTAGTAAACTAACAGTTAATTTTACTCTTTTATTCAATTAAATAAAAATGGGGGCTATTTATATATCCTAATATGGCTCCTATTGTGCTTTTGGGGTTTTTTTTTTTGAGACAGAGTCTTATTATGTCACCCTCAGTAGAGTGCGTGGCATCACAGCTCACAGCAACCTTCAACACTTGGGCTTAAGCGATTCTCTTGCCTCAGCCTCCCAAATAGCTGGGACTACAAGCGCCTGTCACAATGCCAGGCTATTTTTTGGTTGTTGTTGTTGCAGTTGTCATTGTTGCTTTAGCTGGCCCAGCCGGGTTCAAACCTCCCAGCCTCGGTGTATGTGGCTGGTGCCATAACCATTGTGCTACAGGTGCCAAGTATCTCCTTTTATGTTGAATAAGCCATTTGATGTTACATCATAATCAATGTCTGATTTTGATATTGGCTGCATATTGTATAACTCAGTTGATCCTGTTGCCTCATGATAGGAGAGGCTGAATACCAGAGTTATTAGGGAAGACACACTGCAGTCCTGTGAGCCACCGTGTCACACTGTGTCATGGGACTTTCTCACACTAAGGTCGCTGTGCTGGGACTTGAGCCCAGGTTTGGGGGCACATGTTGACAAGTGTTTGTCCACTGCAGCTCGGTCTCTCTTGAGACTTGTGTGTGTGTCCTGGAAGGCTCCACTGTAGCTCGGTCTCTCTTGAGACTTGTGTGTGTGTCCTGGAAGGCAAAATGTGTCAGATGTCCTCTGGTTCAACTGGATGCATATGGCAGTTATCTTGAAAATTTGGAAAATGGACAGTTTTAGGATCTTTCCAGTCCTATAAGCAATTGAGATTTAGCTCAAATGTCATCTGAGCTGTAGAAAGTCCATAAATGTTACCTGTTACCATTTGCTGGTTGGATGCCTAGGGCTGAGTCACAGCCATTAATGGATGCTCTCTGATGTTTCCTACATCAGTACGCTTATAGAAATAGAAAAAGTAAGCACAGCTTATATAAAAGAATAATTGTTTAGAGCACATGGACAGGGTGATTCTTACATGCGTGTTAGGCTCCCAGGAGGGATGAAGCATTGGAGTTGGTAATTCAGGCTACGGCAAACATTCTTCAAGTCTGTAACACTATATGTCTAAAGGGCTGGTGCCAACCAAGGAAAAGGGCCATTTGGGTTTCAGTTGCTTTCACACTTTACCTTGAATTGCAGATTGACCCACATTTTTCTTAGGCCTTTTTCTGTTGCTATAACAGCATACCTGGGACCGAGTAATTTACAGTGAACAAAAATTTATTTAGGTCATAGTTCTGAAGGCTGGGAAGTTCAAGAGCATGACACAGACATGCCCTTCTTGTTGGGTAAGAGCTTGGAGGAGGGCACCACGTGGCAGGAGCACCGGAGAGTGTGTCAGCTCAGGTCTCTCTTCTTATAAAGCCATTGGTGATATGGGGGTGGGGGGCCCACCCTGGTAATAGCAGAAGTATCCTAATTACCTCCTAAAGGCAGTGCCCTCAGTCAACATATGTGGAGATTGAGTTTCCCACACAGGAAATTTGGAGAACACATTCAGACCAAGACAGTGCTGCTCTAGACTTCGAGTCCTATGATGTCTTGAACTGATTGGTTTGCAGTCTTGAGGCAAGCAAGTAGAGCTCTTGCAAGCTGAATTGTTGGTGAGAGTGAAAGCCAATTCATAAACCTAATTATGTTAGCTGCAAGCACCTCTCATTTCTGTCATTAGCTAGCTTACAAGTGTTAGAAATTTTGGACAGGTTTATGTTTCTCACACTTCTAAAAATATATTCTAAATGCTCATTTTATCTTAAATAGCTTTTGGTAATTTCAACCAAAATAAATTTTCCCTTTTTTCCCCTAAAAAAATCCAGGATCTAGGAGACCCAGCTGGTTTGTCCTGCTGAGTTAATTTTAATCTTTTAAGCACCTTGAGTGATTCACTGTCCTCCTGTTCCATCTTCCAGTTGAGAGTTCCGTGATATGATAGGAAGAATTGAAGGAGGCAGATGTCAGATGCTTTCGAAATAATTCAGGCACAGTGTGTTCTGGGATAGATGATGTGTTTTTCTAAATTAGATTTTAGTGCCTTGGGAGTAAATGTATAAAAATATTTCTTGTCTCATTTCACAAACTTAAGGAAGAAAATGGTTTTGTTCAATTTTACATTTTGTAAAATTCTAAACAAAAAATATATTCAGGTGAATGTACAAGTTATCTTTGGGTTGCCTTCCATTAGAAAGTATTATACAAAGTACTTCAGGGGACACAAAGCAGAGTATAGTGGCAGCTAGTGTCTTACAGTCTGTTAGTGAACACAGGACGGCAGGTGTATTCAGGGGGACCCAGGAAGGGCTGTGCGAGTCTCAAACGCTGAGAAAGGAAGGAGCATCAGGAGACCGGGAAGTGGATGTTGGGGCCTTTGAAGTTACCTGTGCGGATAACTAGACTTTCAGCAGTTGCAATCTGGGGGATCCTTGTTCCATCGGGCTGCTGAGAAGTAAGGAATCCTTCCCTTTTTCCTTTAAAATTAATAGCTAAAGAAGTTTATTTTTTCCCACTCTTGGCTTTCATTGGCATTTTGAACAATATATATAAAAGTTTTATGTATGTGTAAGTATATATATTTTTTGAGACAGAATCTCACTTTGTCACCCTCAGTAGAGTACGGTGGCATCATAGCTCACAGTAACCTCAAACTCTTGGGCTTAAGCGATTCTCTTTCCTCAGCCTCCCGAGTAGCTGGGACTACAGGCGCACCCCACAATGCCTGGCTATTTTTATAGACGAGGTCTCACTCTTGCTCAGGCTGGTCTCAAACTCCTGAACTCAAGCAGTCCATCCACCTCGGCCTCCCAAGTGTTGGAATTACAGGCGTGACACACCGCACCTGGCCTGAACACGAAAGTTTTAGTTCTTATTTTGACAAGTTGCTTTGCTACTAGGGAGAAGGTTCATTCTGTGAACAGAGAGCAGCAGCTTAGGACACATGTGGATGGGTCTTCTGGAACCTAGGACTAGGTGATGCGTTCACACCTTAGAGAGGGGCGTGTAGCTACTGGGATTGTGGGTAGGTGGCTCAGTGGGATCATAGAGGCAAAAACACTCCTGGTCACTTTTCAAAAATTTTTTGGTCAACTTTCATAATGAGCTATTTGTTTAGATTCATTTTCCTTACCACTAAAACTTTAATAAATACATATATAAATAAAGATTTATTGTTTTAAAAGCCAGGGGGCTACAGAAATTTCTAGATAGTCAGCAAACTTGAACTTCTCTACATCCATGGGGTATGAAAATGGATCTGTAACATTTTTTTCTTTCTTTCTTTTTTTTTTTTTTTTTTTTGAGACAGAGTCTCACTATGTCACCCTAGGTAGAGTGCTGTGGCGTCACAGCTCACAGCAACCTCAAACTCTTGGGTTTAAGCGGTTCTCTTGCCTCAGCCTCCCAAATAGCTGGGACTATGGACGCCTGCCCCAACACCTGGCTATTTTTTGGTTGTAGTTGTCATTGTTGTTTAGCAGGCTCACCAGGCTCGAGCCCACCAGCCTCGGCGCATGTGGCCGGCATCCTACTCACTGAGCTACAGGCGCCAAGCTAAGGATCCGTAACATTTTTTGTGCATTTGTTCATTTTGTTTAGAGATGGGGTCTAGCTCTGTCTCCTGGGATGGAGCACAGTGGTGCAATAATAGCTCACTGTAACCTTAAAAATGCTGAATTAGAGGCCAATGTTTAGAAATTGAGAGATAATTCATAAAACTGTGGGCCTTTTATTTCTCTTATAAATTCAGAAATCTCACAACACAGAGCTCAAATGCCAAAGAGACAAGTCAGTGACAGCCCTATAGGTTGGCTTCTGTCCTTTCCGCTGAAAGCTCTGAGATTGTGGACCCTTCCTTGGACTGCCAGTGGTCTTAGCCATTGTAGCAGACACGTGGAACTCTGGTGGTAGAAAGAACCAGGCTAGTGTCGATCTTGCCTGTTATGCCTGTGTATGAGTAGAATGCTATAGTAGCACCATGCTTGGATCCCTAGACTTCTTTTAATCACAGTCACCCTAGTCTCAGTCCCCTGCCTTCTGGTGGAATCATAAAGTGTGACATGAACTGTTAAGCAAAACATGCTTAAAATTTCCAAAGACATCTTTAGATGACTTCTCAGAGTTCCCCATCTGTTAATCTGATTAGAGGACAGCAAACATTAGCTTTTCACAGGCTATGTGGGTGGTTCACAAATTCTGTGCTTTGAATCTGACTCAGGTCGTTCATAAATGTGAGAGTAGTTAACCAATTACCCTTATAATTTATTTATTGTGTTTCCCTTGGATGCAAAACAGTGACAGGAAAGCTTCATATTCAAACATCTTTGACTATTAAAAAAAATCCCACATGGTTAGCCTTCCATGGGGAGTCGTCGAAGAGAACAAGATGGCCCCAACCGCTGGTCCGTACTTAAGAGGGAGCCGATGTTTATTGTGTGTAAGCTTTTATTTATTTTTTTTCCTTTTTGTTTAGCTTTCCTTAGATTTATTTCTTGAAAAATGACTGAACTTAATCTTCACAAGAATACTTCTTGCTATCATGAGGAACATCATTCACTGACATTTTTCTACCTCTGTCATTTGAAGAATTTTTGATATAGAACCACACTGAATCGGCACATCTGGGGTATTATAAAAGTAGCTCTCCATCTCATAGATGGCTTGTTCGGGAAGCTGATTTTGGTCTGTTTTTTAACCAGAACACCTTTTCTCATATGCTTGATAGTATGTGTATGTGATGGTTATAAGAGATACAAAATAGCTGGCCCATGAAGCCTGTTTTATCCCTAATAGACATGTGGAGTTTTATTAATAGAATATTTTTCCAGAATGTTCTAGAAGAAAATATGGTCTGAGTTCTATGTGGAATTGTCTGCAAGTAGGAGAGTGGAGATGACCCCAACTCCAAACCACTGGGAAGGGGTGATGGGTAGTGTAGCAGAGGAAGCTGCAGGGCGCGGGGTGGCACGGCTCCTGCTGAGGGAGCCTCGAGGGACCCTTCTCAGTACTGGGCCAGCCTCCTGCTCTGCTTCACTTCCCGTGGGGAGCCTTTGACCAACGTTTATCTCTTGTTCATGGTGGGCAGGGGAGAAATTCCATGGCTTTCTGCGTTTCCTGTCCTTCTCCAGAACAAGACTCAGCTGTTCTCAGGATTTCAAAGTAGCTTTTATCGTCAGGTCTCTCTGTCTCTGGTCTGTTTTTCCTGCATGTGGTTTGGAACGAGGCTCTGAGTCGGAACGAGCACCATGCATAATACATCAGAACGAACATCTTCAGGCCCGTTTAATGGAAGATTACTGGATTGGCAGGAATCTAGACTGTTTATTTGTTAACCTTAATCTCACACCCTTTCTTTCAGCCAGTGACTGTCCCCTGAGTTCCTAATAAGTGCAGGGAGCCCAGGTAGGGCTCTAGATGGTTCCAAGAGTGAGGCACAGGATTTCCTGAAGCTCCTCGAGATTCTTTCAACTCTCTTTACTTCCAGGGTTCAGAGTAAGATACCCTGACTCCTTCCAGCTCGGTCAGTTTTACCCTCTGAGCTCCAGGTTACTTATCTCTGAAGTGGAGGTAATAATAGTAACAACCAACTTTATGAGGTTGTTACTTACAGCCATGGCAGGCTTGCTGGCCCACGGAGGCATTTTTGAAATGTTGGTTGTCGTAATTACTTTCTGCTATGAGATAGAAAGTTTCTTCAGGATCTAGGCCGTTTTACCTTTGCTCTTTTTGGTGTGTTTTTTAAGTCTCCAGAAATGAATTCATACAATGGGCATTCATGTTTGAGTGAATGATTAGCACAATTATTGTATTTATTAATAGTACTATTAACAGTTTAATTATTATAATAATTATTATTTATACCAGATAATAGTTTACCTCCAAGGAGTTCCCAGTAGTTAGGGAGAGGCATAAATCCTTTGTTTCTCAAACTACGTTTCAGGAAAAAATCTCTTGGGGATTTCTTTGAAACACAGATATGGGTACAGTAGGTATGGGGTAAGGCCTGAGATTCTGCAGTAACATTTTTTTTTTTTAAGTTTTCAGCTGTAGAAGTTCTGCTTTTTAAAAAAACTCTCAGGTGATGCAGATTCTTCAGGCACCTGTGAGCAGTGAGACAGGCCTATAAGCTGGGAAGGGAGGGGTCCAGGCTGGTCTTTTCCTGGCTGTGTGCTCAGCACCTAGAATAAGCAGTGCTGGAACATGCTTGTGTTCAATAAATACTGTGAAATAAATACACTTACCCCAAAATACAGTAGTCTCTCCTGTCTGCGATTTCCTTTTTTGTGGTTTCAGTTAACCATGATCAACCACGGTTTGAAACTATCCCACGGAAAAGTCCAGAAATAAACACTTGATAAGTTTTAAATTGCGCGCTGCTCTGAGTAGCATGATGAAATCTCGCACTGTCCTGCCTCATCCTGTTCAGAACACAAATCATCCTATGTCCAGCATCTTCACGCTGTCTGTGACACCCACCATCCGTCACTGAGTAGCCGTCTCTCACGTTGTCACAGTGCCGTGTTCTGGTCACCCTTGTTTTAGTTAATCGTGACCAAAAGCCTGAGAATAGTGATGCTGGCATTTGGATATGCCAACAAAAAGCCGGGAAGTGCTGCCTTTAGGTGAAAGGGAAAATGTTCTCAATAAGAAATAAAAAAGATCATATATTAAGGAGGCTGAGAGCTATGGTAAGAATGAATCTCCTGCGAGACTGGGAAAGAAGGAAAAAGAGATTTGGGCATAATGTAGGTAGGATTTGGTACAATCTGTGGTTTTAGGCATCTGCTGGGGGTCTTAGGATGTATCCCTCATGGATGATGGGGGCTACTGTGTAAGTAGTGATGGCAGGTAGATTTTTGCCAGGTGTTAAACTGTACAGAACAGATAAGGGTCATGAAGTTCCAGGTAACTCAGGCATCGCTTGACTTGGAGGGCTCATGACAACATGAGGAGAGAATAGAATCAAAGAACTAATGGGATTTGGAGGAGCAGAGAAGTGGGCATCTAGGAAGAAGAAAACAGAAGAAAGCAAAAAAAAGAAAATACTCTCTAATGCAGTGTTCTCAAATTTTGTGGTCTTGGGGACCCCTTGATAGTCTCAAATTACTGAGAACCCTGAAGATGTGGTTTGTACTTGCCGCTATTTATTTATTGTATTTGAGATTAGCACAGTTATTTTTTAAGTTATTTATTTAAAAAATTAGAATAAGAAACCCGTTAATGTCAACAACATAAATTTGTTGAAGTGAAAAATAGCTATTTTTTCCAAAACTAACAATTTAGCGAGGAAAATGATGTTCTTAAAGGTTACAATGTGGAATCTGAAGCCATGATAATAAACTGTGTCATATTCTGTTCTATTAAAATCTGTTGGTCTGTCACACCTTTTGAATGCATATTTATCCATACATAGTTTGTAGCGTCATGCATTGGTTATTTGGAAAATACTGGTTCAGTGAGTTATGAAGATCTTCCAAATGTTGACACATTTCATTATGCGATATGAAAATATTACATTCGTTAATCTCACCATCTCATCAGAAAAGTCTTTCATTATTGGGAAGTTGTCAAGCTCACTGTGGTGGATATAGGTTTTCCAAAATTCTGATTTTTGCTTGAAAGCTTACATTTGATCATTGCCAACAAATAGCGTCGGTTGTTTTCCTTGAAGTGACAGGCTCACCTCATTAGTTTTTGAGAAAACGTCTACCCACTATGCAAATTTGAATAACCATGGTTTGTCTGTCAGTTGTTCTTTCAAGTAAAAGAGGTGTTGTATGAAGAAGCAGCTAGCTCAGCTGGAGGCTCCGTTTCGGGCAAGCTTTTTGCTTAAAATGATACCCTACGTTGGCATATGCCAGGAGTGCTTTGTGTAGAAGCTTTAAGTATATGTATACACTTTGTGTCAACGCCTAATGAATATGCTTCCTTAAAAGGAGAAATGCTTAAGGGTTGAGATTCAGTAAATTTAAGAACATTTTCCTGCTTCATCAATGACATTTTAACTGAGGGCATGCGGGATTGGGGAACGCTGTAACTACTCAGATAGTTTGTGCCACTGTCTTGCTTTGTTCTAAATGCCAGCAACTTTATGACCCATCTTTGTGTGTGTGTGTGTGTGCGCCCCGTCACTTAAATATCAACACAGTGAAAGAGGTTATTTAGTGTTATGAAAATCACTTCAGTTTGAAAGACACCCTGAAATCCTCTTTGAGAACTTCTGCCCTACGTGGGAGGATTGGTGCTCCCGGCAATTGGCAGGAGATAGAGTCTGGGAAGGATAATCGTTGCAAGAGAGAGAGAGACCGACCAGAGAAATCGCTGATGCTCAGCTATAATCTTTTATTAATGGGAAACAATTGATGCTTCTGAGAAAAGGAGTGTCCCTGTAAGGTGGAGTTTGAAGAGGGAGTATCTGTTGGTGACTAGGTCATTTTGGTGCGGGGAGGAAGCAGGTGATAATGAGAGTCTCACAGTAATCCCTTCAAGATCATGAGGACCGCACAAGACTAGGTTTCAAAAATTGAAGAGAAGTAGAGGAGAGGATGAATCTCTAGAATTCAGTGATTTGTTGGATATGGGTGGGGAGAGAGTAGAATCAAAGATGTCAGACTTTCAGTTTGAAGATAAGAAAATGCTGGTTTTCAGGGATAGTGAAGTTGGGAGGAGGAACTAGTTTTTGGAAGCAAGGACACATTTAATTTAGATGTGTCAGTTGAGATGATGTAGAAATAGCTAAGGTGTAACATCCTGAAGTTAGGGGTGTGGCTTGTAGGCAACTGTGAGAGATTTAGATTTTGTCACCTGGATGCCAGATTCTTTCACTATGTCTGGGACCCGTCTATGTTCTTTGTGGTGTGTGTTGTCATTTTAGCCATACTTAGATTTAGAAGAGTTATTGGATAAGGTTGGGGTGGAAACACGCACGACTTAACCAGATTGGGTTTTATTAGGGGGCTGCAGTGGAATGGTTGGGGAGGTTTGATCAATCTGTTCTTTTTGCCCATTTTAAATATTAAATTCAATTTAGCCATATTTCTATGAATAGAAGAATGACTGGGTATCTCATTCATCAGTGAGCTCTCCAGTGCTGTGATGACGCACCCCATTTCTCTGATTTTGCCTCTCTAAAGTGAAGGTGCTACAATCATGCTTGTGTGTTCCCAAGTTGATGCCGAGGGTCTCTGCCAGGTAACACACCCAGCAGATGGAACCATGGTGAAATCCCTGTGGCCATGGGTCAAGCTGAGAGGCTCTAACACCAGGCATTGAAAGTAGATCCATCTCGTAGGGACAGACTCTAATCAAGTTCATTAGACTAAAACACCAAAGCCATAGTAACCTGTAGTTAAACTTCATGCCACTTTGTGGCATTGAAAGTAGCTCCATTTTGTAGGGATAGACTCACTAATCAAGTTCATTAGACTAAAACATCAAAGCCATAGTAACCTGTAGTTAAACTTCACGGCACACTTAAATTCTGTTGATCAAAATAAAGTGTATAAACAAGAATATACTTACTGTGCTTTGAACTGCTTTGAAAATAATTTAATTAATGATCTTTAAAAATTTTCAGGGCATGCCTAAGATCTTCTCGTGGCGCCCTGGGTGAAAATCACTGTGTATACAAGTAGAAAGTCACGTCAGATAAGCAGGAGAACAAAACAAAGGTGGAGACACAGAGCAGGATCACACGTGCAAGGCCGGCCTGATCTCCACCAAGCCCTGCAGATCTGGGCTTGCTGGCCATTGCCCCCGAGGCTCAGTCTTCCGTGAGAGGTGGGGCATGAACCTGCATCTGGACATCAGGGGTCCGGCTGCTGCTCCTGAGGACCAGGGTTTCCATCCAGTCACTTCACAGTCCACACAGTTCTCCGAGGGGCGGTTTGCTGTTGATGTTTTCTGACTGCATGTCTGGGAGGCAGCCAAGCCTGCTGTCCAGGGTTAAGTGCATCAGAAGACAAACCTATGGCTGCTGAGCTAAATGCCACATCTATAGCCAGTCAAGTGACACATCCTAGCCGCCCTGTGATGTCTGGAGAGTCCCCACATCTATAGCCAGTCAAGTGACACATCCTAGCCGCCCTGTGATGTCTGGAGAGTCCCAAAAGTAAATCTAGAAAATTTGAGGGAGACAACAAGTTAGGGAAGAACTACTCAGGTCATTGTTAAACCTGTAAATTAACCAGTGTATCTATTTTGGGATGAGGGATTAAAGCTTTTAGAGCTTATCTGTATTTTTTGCTTTTTTTCTTCATTCAATGGCCTAAAGCAAACAAAACGACCTTGTTCAAATTCAGAGCTAAGGAGCAGGAGGAAAGTGCTGCAGTTAGAATTCCATAGGTATCTTTTCCCATATTCTTTGCATATATATTATTTTTTAATTTTTTTTTTATTGAATGGTAACTATGTACATTAATGCACTTCTGGGGTACAGTGTGGGGTTTTCACATGCAATCCGAAATACTTCCATCAAACTGGTCAACAGAGCCTTCATGTCATTTTCTCAGTGCATATATTTTTTAAAAGTAAACAGTGTCAGTATCTATTCCACTGGCCCATTATAGTTTTTTTTCCTTTTTTTTTTTTTTTAAACAAAGTCTCACTATGTAGCTTCACAGCACACAGCAACCTCCATCTCTTGGGCTTAAGCGATTCTCTTGCCTCAGCCTCCCAAGTAGCTGGGACTACAGGCACCCGCCACAATGCCGGGCTGTTTTTTTGTTGAAGTTGTCATTGTTGTTTAACTGACCTGGGCCAGGTTTGAACCCACCAACCTCAGTGTATGTGGCTGGCGCTGTAACCACTGCACTATGGGCGCCAGGCCTGGCCCATTATAATTTCATCTCCAGTGTATTGAAGGTTATAGTCTTAATTTTAGAGATGGAATAGTTTAATGTAAAGAGAGCTATGAGAGCTTTAAAATGAAAAACGTTTTTCAAAGGACTTTTTATCAATACCAGGAAGCAAAATAAAAAATTTAGGAGAGTCAGAACCCAATCCACAATGAGCAGACATCTGTGTAGTCAGCCACCTACATTGCCCACCCTGCCCTCGCAGTTGGGGGTTTCCTTGCTTTTTCCTCCATTCACCTCCAAGGAGGGTGTAAACCCAGTGTACCCCTTTATGCCCTGAGTCCCAGAGTCTGCCGTGCCTCAGAGAAGAGGGGGAGAAGATGCCATGTACAGTTGAGTAGCATGGATGACGCACAGGTTTTAAAGTGTTGGATGTAGTTTGGGTTGAAATAAATCACTGTTTAATCTGTGTTACTTTACCCATATGGACACACTTGGACTTGCCACCCATTTCCAGCAGGATGACATATTCGCTCTGGATTTCATGGCGGGGGGCCTTTCCCTAGGAGCTGGCAACAGCTCTGTCAAGAGCCTTCTGAAGTCTGAGAGGTGGTCCAAGTGGCAAGTCATGGAAGTGTGGAACTGTTTGTGGAGTCCTGTCCCCCCTCCTTGTGTGTGTGTGGCACAGGTGCCTGTCTCAGGAAATGATTGGCTTGGGATGAATCTCACCACTTCTTTTTAGTGCTTTTCCTAAAAGGACAGTTTCTCATGTGACTTGATCCAAGGGGAACATTCCTATGATGTTGGACAGCAGACTGTGTCAGCATTACATTAAGTATTAGTTTGTGACACCATTTTATACAATTGAATAAATATAGTCCTGCCTTCTAAGGTGTCCTGAAGATCCACATTTATTTTTGGGAAATTTAATATTTCACAAACTTTGTTTTTCCATTCTGATACTTGAGTGCATTGTGACTGTGTGTATATTTATGTATAAATCATCTGCATTTGTAGCATACTAATACATTATATGCAGGAATACAACATAAAAAAAAAACTAAATGAGTAACAACTAAATATAAACAGAAGGTATGATACTGCCTTCATAATCCTAGTGGATTGATGAGACCACTACCACTTTTTATTTATTGTGGCAAAATATACATAACACAAAATTAATCTTTACGATTTTCAAGTGTACAGTTCAGTGATAGTAAGTACATTTATTACATCGTGTAACTGTCATGACCATCTGTCTTCAGAAGTCTTTTCATCCTGCAGAACTGAAAATTCGTGTCCATTAAAGAGTAACTCCTCATTCGCCCTCCCGCAGCCCCTGGCAGCCGTCATTGTACTTTCTCTCTCTGGGGTTTTGATTACTCTGGGTACCTTATGTAAGTGGCATCATATAGTATTTGTCTTTTTGTGACTGGCTTATTTTACTGAGCATAATGTCCTCAAGATTCATCTGAGTTGTCACATGTCAGAATTTCCTTCCAAGTTACTTATTTACTTATGTATTTACCATTTGAAAGCTACATATTCAGTATTCCCAGGCAGTCTCTCCTTGCAGCGCTAACCAGGCCCAACCATGCTTAGCTTCTGATATCAGAGGAACCAGCCTGAGCAAGAGCAAGACCCCATCTCAAAAAAAAAAAGCCGGGTGTGTATAGGAGTCTGTAGTCCCAGCTATTTGGGAGGCTGAGGCAAGAGATTCACTTGTGCCCAAGAGTTTGAGGTTGCTATAACCCATGACTCCATGGCACTCTACCAAGGATGACAAAGTGAGACTTCATCTAAAAAAAAAAAAAAATCAGATGAGATTTAGCAGGTTCAGGGGAGTCTGACAGTAGATTCCTTCCATTTAAGGCTGAATAATAGTTTGTCGCATCTCCGTTCATCTGTGGATGGATACTGAGATTGTTTCCACTTTGACCATTCCCAGGTAGGGTAGACAAGTTGATGGTGGGTCATGAGAAAATGTGCATGATCGCCCTGAGCCATCCACCCAGCCCATGGCTCCCACCGGACTGTATGTTGTAACCTCCTGGAGAGCTTTACAGAATGATCTGTGCTGGGTTTTCCCACCGTGGACTCTCATTCGATTGATCGGTGATGCAAGCAGTATTCTTTTAAAAAACTCTTGGTGTCAGTATTATGCTCTCTGCATCTCCCCACTGTGCAGCCACGGTTGAGAATCATTGATAAACCTTTCAGAAATTCCCTTTCTTGAATGGCACTGACAATACTCTCCTTCTGGGGATACCTACCTACTGTGTGTTTGGTTCTATGGAATTTAATCATCACTATAATCCTACACAGGGTAGAGGATCTTTTTTTTTAAGAAGTCAGGTTGCTGGAGCTTTCCTAAACCTCTAAGAATCTGGCTGAGGTTGCATAGCTAAGTGACCACATGGTTAAGAGTCACACGGACATCTGTCTTGTTTCAGGATCACGTCCCATGTCCCTTTTTTAAATTTTTGTTTTGTTCTGTTGAATGAAAGTCAGATGTGTGACAGTGGAAAATAAGGGAAGGGAGTCTTGTTCTCTTTTGGAAGCACTAAATCTAAGTTTCTCACACTCTTCTTCCTGACCTTTCCTTGATGACACGGTTTCAGCATTTTGTGTGTGTTCTTTGCTTCTCTTTTCTCTCCCAGTTGAACACACAGTCCACTAACATCCCTTTGAGGCCAGGATTTGTTTTTCCTGAATACCAATGGTTGTTATCTTTGTTGCCATCAGATTAGAAAATACGGTTGCATGATAATTTAATCTATGAACAAACATGTTTCCTTCTGGTGAAGCTCTGGTGACATGTGGTCACCCTGATGTGCAGCATAAGAGCCTGAGACCCAGGAGGAGGTTCTGGGCTAGTCAGTACAACACACATACATCACTATAAATTGTTTATTGGGATACAGTAGAGAATAAATAATAAAAACAATTTAACACAGTAAATATGTAGCTAGCTTGAAAAGCTGACATGTTTGGGATGGCTCTGGGAGATTATGTACTTTCTTTTCTACTCAAGGGAAATTAAAAACTCTTGTGTTTTATTGATTTCCACTAAGCTCCTCTGCACGTTGTTTTCTTAAGAGCTAAGTGGTGACAGAAAGATAGTAATTTTTGGAAGCATAGATTTTTAGATGCAGAGATTTGGGTTTTGTTTCCAAGAAATGAACTTTTTTGTGCAGAGGAGGCCTTGACCTCTGAAAGGCATTTTTTTTCTGGTCCACTCTGGAGCAAAGGCCTGGTAATCAGCAGAACTCTGAGGCAGGAAACATCCTCTCTGAGCTTGGCTTGGCTTTCCTTCTGCCTTAGGCTCTTGGAAAGTACTGGAAGAGATGAGGAATCACGAGACAGCTGCCTTTTTTGAGAATTCAGGAAAGTAACAGTGATCCCCTGACTTTAACACTGCGCGTCAGTGAGCAGGGTGGGAAAGGGGACACATCATCAACCTCTGTCTCCCCCTCCTCTGAAAACTCAGTTTGTTTTACCCATCACACGAACATTGAAAAATCCAGAAAAAGAAGGCTTTGGATGTCAGAAGAAAACTATTTATTTGTTTAGAAAACTCCTTATTAATTGTATTATGCCATATACTGGCCCCTGGCATTTTAAAACAAAAAGTGTGGGTTGTTGGGAAGGATTAAGCTTTAATTCTTTTGAATTGAAGTACAGTGAGTATCCAAAAAAAGGGCTTTCAGCACAAGAGCAATGGGAGTAAGACAGTTGTTGGGACCGTGTGTGGCTGTAACGGGGCTTTGTGCTTCTCATGTCAGAATTGGCTTTGAATCATCCCAGGGACAGAGTCAGTCCTGGTGACCCTTTGTTTCTCATCCGTCACATGAACAGTGTGTTCACATTCATTATCACATTCAGTTCTCAAAATAATCCTGCATATAATTATTCCTACTTTTTAGACAAGGAGACTGAGGTTTGGAGAGATTGGTTGTATCTGGTTAGTGCTGATGTTTGAATGCAAAGTCATTTTCATGCAGTGAAAGACCACAGACTCTGCATTTGAAGGGACCTTTGCCTTCATCTACACGACGGTCCCTTCTCATTTCCATCTGTTCCATCCTGGAGAGATGGTCATTGAGCATATGCTTGGGGTGAATCCGTGGGGTTTTTAGAGATTGATTCACAGAGTCATTCACAGTTTAAAGAGGTGTAGGAGGTCGGGGCAGTAATGAGCCGTGACGGTACAGGTCCACTTGCCAGAGCTCTTCTACCTTCTCCATTTTGTGGTTGTCAGCTAGCAGCTTCATGAGAAATCTCATGTCCTACTTTGGAGAGTTGGGGACACAGAGATTATCCTAGGTTCAGTCCTTCATTTTTGCGGAAAAGATGACTTTCTAAATTTAAATATATTTCAAAGGCTTAGTCATTGGAGTGAAATGTCAAATCTAAAAAAAAAGTTATGAAATATTAAATAGACCTTCTTATCCTTTAGGGCACAAATCAATACCTAAAGAGAACAGAGCGCATTTAAATGCAGAACTGGTTCAGTAAAATTTGTAATCAGACCATCAAAGCTTCCTGCTGATGATTTTGTAACTTTAGATTTTAAAAATCACTGAGCTGAGGAAGAAACAACTTTGTATAGTTTTGTTGCCAGATTCCAAATATGTTTTCTGCCTGTCATAAAGGCATAAAGTTCCAAATCAATTTTTTAAACTTTGATAGGAAATAAAATATCTGAGTAGTAAAAATATAGCTTTATTGTTATTTTGATACATGTAATTGGTATCATATTACCCTTGAGCCTTTCTTTTCAAGTAAGTTAAAATGGCAAGATGTGGAAAAGAGTTAAAATTTTTGCCTACTAATTCTCTTGAGAGTAAAATTAATTTCGTAGGAGACACCAATTTAATTTTACTCCTATATTGTGCAAAAAAAAAAGTCTTTTGGTCCTTTTGGCTGATGTGATTTTTGGCTTTCCTTTACATTATTGATTATAGTTAAAGGGGGGAGGGACTTTCCGATGAGAACAGCACTCTCTTTAATAGCCTCTCACAAAATCAATGTCCACCATTCCCGTTGTGCTCCTTTGGAATATTGATGGTTGAGAACCTTGGGAAGAACTTTTGTCTCCTAAATTTATCTTAATAATTTTTGATTATTTTATGCGTTCATGTTTATTCAAGCAATGGGAAATAAAGTTCCTGTTTTTGAAGGGTTTCCTCAGTGCTTGCAAGAGGGCTGGGTAAGCAGTTTTGCTGTGCAGGAGTCACCATTGGTGAGGGATTAATACAGTAGATTCCTAGTCAAAGTGCCCTTGTTTCTAGATCTTGACTCTCGAATAGAATAAGTAAGATCCTGCATCAGTATCTTTCAAACTGGAGGCATTTTCCATGGCAAAGGCACCTTTCGTAGAAGCCTTGTGCTCGGCTCACCTGGATCAGGAATCACTGATGCCATCTGCATGTGGAGCTTCGGCCCTGTGGTGTCAGGCAGAGACACGGTTGCAGTCTCCCACACAAAAATCTGATTGCACTTGGGCTCATAAACTAAATTCTCATTTACACATGAAGCTGTTTGCCTTGATTTGAATGGGAGCTGATATGGAGGCCCATGAATGATGATAGGAAACCACTGGGAAATGGAGTTGAAGACCCAGAGGATGCCGGGACTGAGTAAGTGGGGAGTGGGTTGTGTGGGTGCAGCGAGACCCAGTAAGTAAGTAGCCTCTTATCTCTACGGTATTTCCTTGGTTATGTCCTGCTGCTGCACTGTGTCAGAACTTTTTTTTAAATCTTATTATTTTGTTAGGCTGGCAGGAGAATCCTAAATAGAGGAAGTAAGCGATTTTGAGTTGATGGAGTAGCTTGAAAAGGTCTCACATTCAAGTTCTTGGCTTTTTGGGGTCCAATTTTTGGAGTTTGAAAATTGATTCATAGAGCTTAAAGGTTTTCAGACTGAGCGAGAATCTATTATAAAAACCTGTTTTCTTCTCATGTGTCACTAGACTCTTCTCCAGGACAAACTATTAAATTACTCGAGCTGAAAAAGTCTGCACACAAGATGATATGAGTCAGCAGGTTCGTTCCAACCATACGCAAACTAACTTTTTACTTTAATGAAATAGAAACTGGATCTGGAGACTTGTGATTACCAGTGATGTTTTTCTCATGCAATTTATGTCTAGAAATGCTTTGCTCAACTTTCTAGAAATTACTGGTGTTCATCTTTTTACCCAGCTTTGCTCTCTTAATTTTGTGACGTTATCTATTGTTTTAATACTTGGAGATTTAGTGTGGTGAGACTACAACAGAATGGAAAAAAAAAACCCCACATTTTATTTCAGTATATCTGATGAGAAATCTGCCTCTACTAATGACTAAAATGGCCTTCATTTTTGTCTCACCGCTTACTATAGTTTGTGGAGTAGTCAGTATATGGAATGTGAAATTCAGTGTAACTAAAGTGGATTTCACAAGATCATGAAATTACTGCTGCCTGAAAGACCTGCCTTGGCTGTAGCCCCTCCCCGGCAGGCCCGTGCTGCCCCTCAGCACATACCCAAGTCTTGTGAGCCTTTGTGTAACTTCCTGGAAAGTTCTGCCTTCCTCCTAAGAATAAATGCCGCAGACATGGACCTTAGCTCAGGTAAACGGAGCTTACCACCTGTGAGTTGTAGAGGAGAAAATAAGTTAATTAGCCTTTCTCACCCTGGGGCCAGGAGGTGCCAGATTGTTCTGAGTTAGAACAGGTGTGTGTTGTCTTTAAGTAATCGCCATCATGCTTGATTGGGGGCCCTGTTGTTCTGGCCACCATGGAAGACTGAGGCTTTCTTTCCACCTGTGCTGGAACTCCCCGAGGCGAGGCAGACCTCCTAAGGGGGGAAGCTCCCTGTGTTCCCTCACCTGCCCCCACCAGCCGGATGAAGGCTCGTTGAATAAGGGGCATGTCACAGCTACCTTGGGCTCTGTGGTTCTCTGGTCTGTCCCAATCCAGTGAGAACCTCCTCAGCCTCAACCATTAGCACTACAGTTTAATTTTTTAAATTATTAACGTAAGTAGATTAGGATTTTGTTAATTTATTAACTACATCCAAAAAGTCACGTTCATTGAAGACAAGGTTAGACAACATGGATGAACATGGATGTACAACTTTAGAATCGTCTGTAACGACTGCGCAGAGGTAGGAACTGCTACGTATTCCATACGCATCCCTGCAGACTTCTTTCTGTGGAATCGTTTCTGTCTATAAATGTGTGCGTGTCCATTTTCTCTAAACACAAGTGAAATTGCTGAACATACTATTTGATAACATGACCTGTTCATTTATTACATCAAATGTTAGATACACTGGTAAGTTCACATGTCAGTAAATATACTGTACTATTTTTAATGGCTCTTCATAACTTGGATGTAGAATACTATGATTGGTTTGTTCCATTGTTGGATATTTTTTTCTTCAACCTGTTCATATGACAAATACTGATTTCCTAGCATGTGCCAGCAATAAACTAGATTCCAGATCAGGGGTGGGGATCCACCTGGTTTTCCTGGGGAAGCTGTCCTAAGGAGGTGATGTTTGCAGAGAGATCTGAGGATGGGGAAAGGTTAGCTGGGACACAAGTGGGCTGGGGGTGGAGCGGGAAGCACATTTCAGCAGAGGGACATAGCAGAAGCCCTGGTGTGACCGGGACTGGTGACCCTGTTGTCACTGGAAGGCAGCTGGTGTCGCTACACTGGGGAACAGGACCCAGTGGTGCCAGGTGAGTCTGCAGAGGTGGGCAGGAGCCCGATTATGGAGGTCTCTGTGCCTAGGAGCAAGACACTGGAAAGGCCTGTGAGGGCAACATCAGATTTGTGTTTGTAGAAAATAACTGGTGTGAAAAACCAGCCAGTGGGAGTTATTGACCTCTGTTTTGTTGTGGACCCTCTCCTCCTGTGGAGCTTGGGGATACCTTCTAAGACAGTGATTCTCAACCTTCCTAATGCTGCAACCCTTTAATACAGTTCCCGTGGGTCACAACCCACAGATTGAGAACCACTGTTCTAAGAGTAATGTTTTTAAATTTATAAAATAAAACACATGGGATTGCAAAGGAGGTGGACTATATTGAAATACAGTTGTCAAAATGCTCAGCACACATGTGGTGTACTTTATTAAAACATTCAGATTTTGTAATCACAGTAAGCTATCCACGCATACCTGTCAGGTGATAATGAAAATATCTGGTATCGTTGGTGGCAAAATCACAAATTCTCATGATTGAGTAAAATGCTCAATTTCAATTTGAGATGAATACGAATAAAGATAAGATCTTTTTCCCCTCCAAGTTCATGGATTACAGGTTAGGGACCTCTGAGAAAACACCATTGTAAAAGCTGGAAGCGGCTGTGGCCCAGGTGAGAGTCTGGGTTAGCCTGAAGGAGGTGGCGGTAGAGATGGAGGGGAGGAGGCAGGTGTGAGAGTTCACTATTCTGGGATTGGATTTAGGGATGAGATTCTTCTCCAGACCCCACAGAGTGCCTTTGGAACTAACTGTGAATACTTGTGAAACCTTCCACCACCACACTTTGAGGCCCTGATCCCTGAACTTCTTCTACTTACTACTTACTTACCCCTAACTTACTTCTACAGCAAACACTGGAAAGGGGATTCCTCCAACCCACAAACCCTCCAGAGAGAATGCCCCTGTGCCATCTGCCTGGACTACTTTACAGACCCAGTCACCACAGGTGGCCACAGCTGTTGTAGCTGTCTCTGCCTCTACCTTTCCTAGGAAAGAGCCCAAACTCATACCCACTGCCCAGGTGCAGAGAACCATCACAGCAGAAAGAATTCATTACCAGTGTTGCTCTGAAGAATCAGGTGTCCATTGCCAGAAAAGCCAGTTTCTGGCAATTCCTGAGGTCTGTGTAACCCACAAGGAGAAATGATGATGATCTGGCTCAGTACCCGTAGCTCAGCGAGTAGGGCACCAGCCATGTACACCAAGACTGGCAGGGTCGAGCCCGGCCCGGGGCCGCTAAACAAAGAAAAACGCAACAGAAATAGCCGGGCATTGTGGTAGGCACCTATAACCCAGATACTTAGGAGGCTGAGGCAAGAGAATAGCTTAAGCCCAGGAGTTTGAGGTTGCTGTGAGTTGTGATGCCACGGCACTGTACTGAGGGCAACATAGTGAAACTCTAAAGAAAAAAGTGTGTAATAGAAAAAAAAAATAGATTCAGGGATGAGGAACAGGGACTAATCAAGAGCCCGAAGTGTTGTGGTTTCCATCACTGGGTAATGAGCAGGAATAATGGAAGTGAGAGGACCAGGCAGCTTTAAGGCATCCAGGTGGCACCAGCAGCGGGCAGCTGATCTTGGGAACTCAGGATGACTCTGGATGAGGCGTGTCGGGGTGCGAGGTGCTTCTTGGAGCCCTGGGTAATGATGAGGTGACATAGAGGCCCTGGGGCTGGGGGTGAGATGGTAAACTAGAGAGTAGGGGGGTGGCAGAGTAGCCAAGAGGTATCAGTATTAGAAACCAGTTTTAGAATATTGTTAATACTGTTGAGAGATGCTAAGAGGCGCAGTAAAATGAGGATTCAAACATTTTAAATTTACCCTCAAGAGGAAATTGCCAGAGAGTGATTTTGGGGACGTGATACAGGTGTGATGCCATTTGATGTAGGATTAGAGGTGAGAGGGAGGTGAGTGCTTGAGGAAAGCCAGGGTAGATGATTCAGGTGGTCAACTATTCTGTTTAAACAAATAGGCTTGCAAGCAGCAGTTCTCAACCTGTGAGTCACAACCCACAGGAACTGTATTAAAGGGCCGCGGCATTAGGAAGGTTGAGAACCACTGCTTATAAGTCAAAACCTCCCTCCCTCCCTCTCTCTCTCCCTCCCTTCCTTCTGCCTTCTCCTTTACCAAGAGATAAATGGGGTCCCTGTGTGTTTATGTATTTGAGAGAGAGAAAAACAAAAATGTGATTGTGGCTTGTTGGTTTTATTTTATGTAAGTGGGATGGTCCCGCACCCACCCACACACACAACACATATTGGGGGTGATAACACTGGTAGCTAAGATTGCCATGGCCCTGACAGCCTGCCAGACCATATTCTAAGATTTTTCCTTACAGGCCTCACATCAGCCACGTGTGGAGACCACTATTGTTTGCATTTTACAGTTTGGGGACATGGAGTTCCAAAGATCTTAGAGGTTTCCCAAGGCCATCTGGCAAGACCTTTAAACAGGGAAATAGCTTTTGAGCTGCCGTTTGTCACAGCTCTGTTCGGGATGGTCCACTTTCTTGCGAGGCATCTGTCCATCAGGTGGTGGAGTCAGAATTCATACCAGAAGTCCAGGTCAGATTCTGTACAAAGCCCTCTATCATTCTGCTGCATAGCCGTCTCAAATAGAGGCATATTTTCTTTGTCTTTTTCTTCCTTACTGATGGGTCTTTAGATTATTTTTCTTACAACAAACCCGCCTTCTATAAACATTCTTAGACATCTCAAGAATGTGCATGGGTTTCTCTGGAGTAGTCATCCAGATAAAGAATTTTTAACCCATTCTCTTTCACGAAGTTTTATTGTTATAAACAAGGTGATGACAAGCAGCAGTTCATCAATCTGTTTCCTTATTTAAGAGTTTCAGCAGGAACACAAATGTGAAGAAAAATCCGTGCAAGCGGAAACCAAAGAAAGCAGCCATTCTCACCTCAGAAGAACACTGAATGTCTTCACCAAGAGGAGAGTATGGTTTTTTAATCTAGTACAGTGTATTTCATTACTTTCCTATACTCCTCATAATATGAATACTGGGGTATATTAACTTCTTTATTCTTTACAAAAGAAAACAGGTTTTCTGTCTCTGCTATTTGTTACCTGTTACTCTACCCCTTAAAGTTGTAGGGGCCTGGCTGGCTCTCAAACTGAATGACCGTTTCTGGCCTGGGCTATTTTCACAGAATAAAATGTTCTCAAGTGGGGGTGTCAGGGAACTCTGCTGCGTGAGCCCCGCCCTCTACTCAGGCCTCAGCACCTTTAGTAGAAGGGAGACCAGGACCATTTACCTACTTTACAATCCCAAATTGATGCTTATTTTACCTAATCAATTTTTTTTTTTTTTGAGACATCCTCAAGCTGTCACCCTAGGTTGAGTGCTGTGGCATCACAGCTCGCAGCAACCTCCAACTCCTGGGCTCAAGTGATTCTCCTGCCTCTGCCTCCCAAGTAGCTGGGACTACAGGCACCTGCCACAACGCCCGGCTATTTTTTGGTTGCAGCCATCATTGTTGTTTGGTGGGTTGAGGCTGGATTCGACCCCACCAGCTCAGGTGTATGTAGCTGGTGCCTTAGCCGCTTGAGCCACGGGCACTGAGCCACCTAATCAATTTTGACTTCCATTTTTCTCATTCTCCAACTTCCCAGAAAGGCAGAAAGAGGCTCTGAACTTGCTCAAAGATTAACCAAGTCTAGGTTTAGTTACCTGAACATTTGTAAGACAGCACTGGTGTTAAAGATTTGGGCAGTGGCCAGCCTCCCAGGAGGTCGGCCACCTAGGAGTTCCATGCATGACTGCGGTCCTGCTACTACTGAGAAAGGTGCTGTGTGTCTGCCACTTAGAACTGACCTTTGTGAGGTTTAAAACCTCGGCTGAGGAAGCCTTGCTCGGTAGCTGGGCACTGATGCTGCCTTTTGCCTCAAGGCCAGGTTGTGAATAGTCAGTGGAATAGTCCACCCCCAGCACTTTAACCGGATGGTTGCTGAGCCAGGGATTTCTTGGGTTCATTTCATTCACCATTAACTCTCCAGCAGTGGTGTGATCAAGAATATATTTTTTCTTCCCTCCCAAGAGACCATGTGACTCATAAAAATCATGGTTCAAAAAAAATCACAGTAGGGCCAGGTGTGGTGGCTCATACCTGTAATCCCAGCACTTGGGAGGCCAAGGTGGGTGGATTGCCTGAGCTCACCGGTTTGAGACCAGCCTGAGCCAGTGAGACCTCTTCTCTAAAAATAGCCAGGCATGTGGCGGGCACCTGTAGTTCCAGCTACTCGGGAGGCTGAAGTAAGAGAATCGCTTGAGCCCAAGAGTTTGAGGTTGCTGTGAGTTGTGACAAAGTGAGACTGTGTCTCAAAAAAACCACAGTAAAGAGGACTCTGGATTTAGAGACTTAAGCCCATTGTGACATTGTACTGAGTCAGTTTCGGCTGTTTTATCCATTGCTGAGAAATAAAACTTACCTGTTCTCTAGTAGGGAAGAGAATTTCTGTGAAATGCGCTCTAGGTATCCAGCACTGTACATTTAAATTATGGAAATGTACGTTTCATTCTCTTTTTTCCAGAAATAGTACTACTATTCAGAACACATTTGCTCTGGTGTCAGTTCTGAAGGGGGAGCAGGTAGTGTGATGGTTAGGAGCACAGAGCATGGAACAGCACTGCCTGGGTTTGAATCCCAGCACCGCTCTCTATTAGCTCTGTGATGCTGGGCAAGCCTCTGAACTTCCCTGGTCCTCATTTTCCTGGTCTATGAAATGGGATGTTTTGAAAATTGAAGTCAGCCATAGACATAAAGGGTCTGGCTCACGGCTCGTGCTTCACAAATGTCAGCTGCCAGTATTAATAGTAACCACAAACCCAGGTAATGCGTGTCCCATGCCTGCCTCTGTGTTTATGCTCCTTTAACCTGTACAGGGAGTCAGGCTAGAAGAGCGTGACAAAGGGCAGTCCCAGGTCCCTAGAGAGGACAGGACACCTGCACAAAGCCTGGGTACATGGAGAAACTTGTCACTTGTTGGTCCCTAAAGGGTATGGCTTGCTCCTTTTATACTTTGGCTACATTTGAACAAGTGGGGAGACTTTTGGAACTTTGATAGTTCATCTCTGGGGAAGAGACTCCCTGGTGGTCTGAATCCTGGTAGGAGTACAGGTGGAAAGGAAATCAGGCTTTGTGGTTTTGCTCCAGTCTGTGTTCATTCTCAGGGGAAGGGGATGGCTTTGTTTTTCTCTATAGAGTTGATCTCCTGTATATATTTATGTTTAGCTGTTGAAGTTAAGATTTATTTTTGTTGACTTGGTTACTTCGTGACCAAAGAAATACCAACATTTTTTAACACTTGCTGGGAAAACATGGGGTGTTTTTTGTCTTTTTGTTTGGTTGCCCTTTTTTTTTTGTAGAGATAGTCTCAATTTATCACCCTTGGTAGAGTGCCGTGGCATCACACAGCTCACAGCAACCTCCAACTCCTGGGCTTAGGCTATTCTCTTGCCTCAGCCTTCCAAGTAGCTCGGACTACAGGCGCCCGCCACAATGCCTGGCTATTTTTCTGATGCAGTTCGGCCAGGGCCAGGTTTGAACCTGCCACCCTTAGTTTATGGGGTCAGTGCCCTACCCACCTAGCCACAGGCACTGCCCAACATGGAGTGTTTTTTAATTCATAAAGTAAATGGATTTTCTCTAATCTGGAAAAAGTTTGTTGTCATAAGGAAATTGATCACTCTTGTATGAAGACAAGTGTGGCTAGAATGTAATTTCAAACAGAATTTACTAATTCTGGTTTTCATGTAGGAGACTTTATATTGAATGAGGATTGTTGGTGTAGGTGAGTGTATTAGTTTGCTAGAGCTGCTATAACAAAATACCATAGACTGAGAGGCTTAAGTAACAGAAATGTATTTTCTCACCTGGAGGCTGAAAGTCCATGATCAAGTTGACTACAGGACTGGTTCTCTCTGAGGCCCCTCTCGCTCCTTGACTGGCAAATGGCTGTTCTGTTACTGTGAGCTCGCTCTTCTGTATGCATACATTCCTGGCATGTCTTCCCCTTTTTCTAAGGACACTTAGTCGCACTGGATTAGGGCCCCAACCCAATGGCCTCATCTAACTTCAATTAACTCTTTAAAGGCTCCAAGTACTGTCACGTTCTAGGCTACTGCATCCAAGGCTTCAGCATATGAATTTTGAAAGAACACATTTCCGTCCCTAACCATAGCTGTTTTTGGAAATTGAGTAAAATCGAAGGGTACTTTAAGATGCATTGGGCATATGGGAGAAGCACAGTCCCAAACAGGAATGTAACGTGGCAGCAGCAGAAATCCTGAAACTGTGACACACACACCGTCATGGGGGCCTCATTGTCTACAGGAAGCGGCGACCACGTGTGCAGCTGGAGGGAACTAAGCACAGACCTTCGTGAGAGGGAAATTTTATTTCCTAACGTTTTTACATGTTGCCATCACTGCAGTCATTTTATTTTCAGTGTTTAATTTTCTGTACTAATAGAGGAGCACATTAGGGTGGAAAATCTAACAAGGCGGACTCATTTCCAGTGTCAGCAGATTCTGTGTTCTGGATTCTAACTCTGGTGCTCTTCCTCACCACGGCACCGTGAACAAGTTGCTTAGCCACGTGATCATTTATAAAAGGATGAGATTGGCGAAGGCAGGTTGTCGGTTTGTAAATTGAGTGTGAGGAAGAGCCAGTGTATCATAAAGTGCGCATTCCCTGGGCCTTGTGCGTAGAGATTCTGACTGAGCAGGGCCTCTGATGGGCTCAGGAATCTGCAGTGAAGTGAATGACGCAGGTGGTCTTCCCGTTCCACTTGGAGAAGCTGATCCGAGATCGCCTTGTCGTGAACAGAGCCTGGCAGCTGGAATAGGTCAGAGACTGGGAAATGACGACCTTGGCCTTTTCTTACTGCCTGTTTTGGTGCTTGTGTCCAACGCTAGACAATCCGAATTCCAACTTGTGCCTGTGCGCAGCAGTTAAGCCAGAATCAGAGACTCAGCATGTGTGATTGTTCAAGATGGAGGAGAGAGCCATCCGAATTTAGGGCCTTAATGTTTTACTGTTTTTGACGCTGCCCCAAACTTTGTTTTTTGAGATAGCATCTCATTATGTTGCCCTCGGTAGAGTGCCAAGGCATCACAGCTCACAGCAACCTCAAACTCTTGGGCTTATGTGATTCCCTTGCCTCAGCCTCCCAGGTAGCTGGGATTACAGGCACCCGCCACAACACCCGTCTCTTTTTTGATGCAGTTGTCATTGTTTAGCTGGCCCAGGCTGGGTTCGAACCTGCCCCCCTTGGAGTATGTGGCTGGCACTGTAGCCACTGTGCAATGGGCGCCGAGGCCCCCACACGTTCTCCTCCTTCGTATTACACATCTTTGTGTCTTTTTTTTTTTTTTTTTTGAGACGGAGCCTCAAGCTATCCCCCTGGGTAGAGTGCCATGGCATCACAGCTCACAGCAACCTCCAACTCCTGGGCTCAAGCGAGTCTCCTGCCTCAGCCTCCCAAGTAGCTGGGACCACAGGCGCCCGCCACAGCGCCGGCCATTTTTTGGTTGCAGCCATCATTGTTGTTTGGCGGGCCCGGGCTGGGGATTTGACCCCGCCACCTTAGGTGTATGTGGCTGGCGCCTTAGCCGATTGAGCCACAGGCGCCGAGCCACATCTTTGTGTCTTTGAAGCAAGTGGCCATACCCTAAATGGGCCCCCACTGGCTCTGCAGTGTCCCCTCATGGATCATTCATGGATTTTTTTTCCCTCATGCCCCCTGTGGGTTGGCTGCTATTCTCTCAGGCCAGAGTTGTAGAAGAATAAATGAATCCAGAATGGATGCAGGAGAAATGATGAGACAGAGCTCTTTCCAGGGAATTGTGAACTAGAGACAACAGTGTTTCAGTTAGTGGTGAAATAAGGAAATAGTGCCTGGTTTTGTTCCCCCAAATCTAGTGTCCTATATTCGTTTCCAATTGCTGCACAATCATCACAAATTTAACAACTTGCTTACAACAGCGCTTCTGTGTGTGAGATGGTGAGTATGGACTGGTATACTCAGAGTGTGGGTGCTCTGCTGAGATTCTCACCAAGCTGGAACCGTGGGGTCAGCCAGGGCTGTGTTCTTTCCTGAGGCTTGTCCCCTTCCAACTTGCTTATTAGCAAGATTCATTTCCGTGAGGTGTGTGGCTGGTGTCTGTTTTCTTTCTAGCTAAGGACTGGGGTTACCCTCTGCCCATACAGGCTGCCCCGGTCCTTGCCATGTGTCTGAGGAGGCAGGAATCCTGGGACCATCTTAGAATCCTGCTTGTTCTGTGTCTAAAAATTGATTGTTGTATGTTGGGCATCAGATCTTGACTTTTAATTGTTAGAAACTCTATAAAAACATGAATGTTACTTTCCAGAAATCGCACACTAATACTGTTGATTCTTACCTGCAACTTTTTGAGGCATGTGATTATGAAAAAGTATTAAAGATCTACCATTTTCTTTTAGAATTTAAAATCAGGAATTGCTAGATTTCCAGTTATCTGGACCTACTGTGCAGATGAGAAAGCCACTTCAGTAGAAGAGGCTTCTCAAGGTCCTGGAGCAGAAAAGGCTGGGGATCTCCTGTTCGTACACCAGGGCCATTTCTATCATTTCTGTTCCTGTGTATCTCTTAGTTAAAAAAAACAAAAACGAAGAACTCTAAGTACTCATTAATCTGGGCCTCATTGACTTCAGTGAACAATTTTGTTTCCCATTATCATATTGAATTAAAACATTTTGCTTCTAGTGTGCATATGAATTAGTTACTGTGCAGAATGGAATCTTGGATAAAATCAGCTTTGGGTTGTTTATTTGTAAGTATAAAATCTTCAGAGTTTTTATGATCCGTGTAGTCAAGGAATTAGCCAAGGGTGGGAATGGAGACTGGAGAAAGCTTATATGACCCACTGCCTTACCAAAAACCTTTTCATGATTAACAATTGGATTAATGTCCATCAAGTTATTTTCCATGTTTTCCACCCCCCGCCCCAGGGGGGAATATTCAGTGATGCTTGATGGTTCTATTTTAAATACCATTTCTTCCAGAGTAAAATCTTTGTGCTGACAGTTTTTTTCCCACAGTGGTTTATATTCAAGCTTCCTCTCTGGTCTCACTAAATGACTTTAGAAATGGATGGATACGCTTTTACCTTGAATAATGACTGTCACCAAATACAAATCCAGGTGATGTCCCTGCATGGAGACCATGGCTGCAGTCAGGGAGGAGCCACATGTCCTTAGCCAGTGTGGAGGGTTACAATAAGTTATGACTTGGTCCAGCCTCAAAGTCTCCTGAAATGGGGTGAAGCAGAGTTGCTTGTTGACTTGGGTCTGGGCATATCTCTGTCACTTGTCAAGACACACTTGTGGGCTATATCCCAAGGTCAAGAAAAATGCAGTCAAAGGCTATTGCTGACTGTGCTTTTCCCCTATCTTCTCTATTTTATCTGCATGAGCATGGCTGAACCATTTGCCACAGCTTCTGCCGTGAAGCCACACGGTCGGCTGTGTCACTGTATCAATCCCTGCTGAGCCTTACAGCAGGCATTTGTGTATTACATTATACCTTACATGAAACCCACTTGCACGTTGCTTTATCTCCTTAGAACAAAGGCCTTAAGGTCAAGACGGTTCCTCCCGTGTCTGTCTGTGATCATTTTCATATCTGTCACACACTTAGAGTAATTCCTAGTTTAAGGGCCTCAGACCTCTTGGGAACAAGGAGATCGTTCAGTCTCTTTGTACACCAAGTGTTTTATATATGTGTGTCTCTTTTTCAAATATATTTCAGTGCTCTTGAAACTAATAGAAGCATGAGTTTCTTTAAAAGTTGACTGCATTCATTATAATCTGGGTTCATTTCTCCATCGCTGCTAAGAATACAGTAAAAGGCACCCGTGTGCTTGCAGGTTGAGAGCCCTGCCCTGAATTCACCATCTAGCAGGATGCTGCCCAGTTTCAGATATTTGAGATGTTTCCCTGTCTCAAGCCTTGTGTTTCTTCTGTGAAGTGTTTGAAGACAGCAGATAACGCTCTCCTTTGTGTTATTAAGGCCCATTTCATGAGTGTCTGATCAGTGCCTGCCTCCCCCAACCCCCAGACTTGGGAGCTCCTGAGCCCAAGACTGTCTGTGACTCACTGCCCACCACAAGGACGACCCTCACCCAGCAGATTAAACGTGGTGCTGGGCAAAAACTCTGTGATCGTAGCTGTTAAGTGTTTTAGCCACTCTTTGATCTTAGACACTCTTCTACTTTTCGCAAGTTGGAAGTTTCTGTAGTAATGATTCCCAGAGGTCTCCAGCCCCTGAAAACCTTCTCTGACTTTAAAGCAAAAATGTCTGCCCCCTGGTGTCAGATCGAGAACTAGCATCTCGGCTAATTCTGGCACTGAGCGACTTCCGGTCATTAACTATTTCGTTTAACCATGAGTTATACTTTTCATATAAGATTAAGTTCCACTTTAAAATTGCTACTTGCTACTGTGGAGCTGAGTTTTCTTTTTATTTGTACTACATATTCATCAATGTGGGGAGTTTTTCTTAGGTCTAAATCATTTGCAGTTCAATTCTAATTTTAGTAAATTTTCTAGAGAACTGTTAACTGTGTTGCACTGGATTTTATAGGGGAGAGAAATAATAAAGTTTTTATGTGAAACAAAAATAGTCTAGAACATTATTCATATTTTGTGAGTTTGTATAGGTCTTAATACTGCTGATAATTTTCTAATTTTGGTCAGAAGGAAAAATGAAAATTCTTTTTTTTTTTTTAGATTCATTTTGTCACCCTCAGGAGAATGCGGTGACGTCATAGCTCACAGCAACCTCAAACTCTTGGACTCAAGTGATTCTCTTGCCTTAGTCTCCCAAGTAGCTGAGACTACAGGCACCTGCCACAATGCCCAGCTATTTTTAGAGATGGGGTCTCACTGTGGCTCAGGCTAATCTTGAACTTGTGAGCTCAGGCAATCCACCTGCCTTGGCTTCCCAGAGTGCTGGGATTACAGGTGTGAGCCACTGCGCTGGGCCTAAAATTGATTTTTAAAAAGTCTTGGAGTAGCATAAGTTTGCTAGCTCAGATTAAAGGAGAATGCAGGTATTCATCAGAGTCCCTAGCATTACAGTTAATCAAGTCTAGGGTTAAGTCATAAGAAATAGGAAAGAATTTGTTGTGTTTTGTAAAGATGAGGTGGGGGAAAGTACTACCCTTTCTTACTGCTCTCCAGCCCCTTCCCTGGCATCTGAGTGCAGCGTACAGGAGACCTCACAGCATTAGTTTCCCTTCCAGGCCAGATTACATGACAGGGCGTTTGGGGTGTTTCATAGGGTGCCCGGGACAGTGAGGCTCATACATGTTACAGGAGGAAGGTATTAACATGTAGCATGACCAAGTATTGTGCTGAAGATACCTCCAGGAGGTTTACAGCCTCCAGGAGCTGAAGTTCTATTGCAGGAGTCAGACAGTAATTATACATTAATTAAATAAAATTAGTTGTGATGATCGCTCAGTGTTGGAAGCCCTCATGGTGGTGGTAGGAGACTGGGGGAAGAACTAGATCAGTGATGAGAAGCTGAAATAAGGGCAAAGGCTTTTGGAAAGCAAAGCAAATGCCTCGTCTCTGCACTGAAACTTTCACTTCAGTTGCTGGAGAATCTCTAAGCCTTCCTCAGAGCTTATTCTGATTTATACGCATTTCTAACATTGTTTTAGAGTTGACAGGAGATTAGACGTAGCACGTTAGAGCTGGATGAAGGGAGGAAGGACCAGCAGAGGAAGCTGATGGTGCCACACCCCCCAGTCCCAGCGAGGTGGCAGCCCAGCCTCGGAGAGCAGGGGAAGGGCCTGGACCCAGACTGAGTCTTCAGGCTGGAGGAGCATGTTGGTTAGCAGTGGTAGAAATAGAGAATTTGTGTGTCACTGTAGCAGTTGGTATTTGGAATAATGGCCTTGAGCCTCCAAAAAGAGACAGAATTGTGCTTTGAGTACTTTATTAAGGCAGAGACGTGGGTAATGAGCTTCATCGCACGAGTCCCTGGGCACTTGTATGGAAGGTTGTTTGGGCCCCACTAGAATTGAGTTCCTTGAAGGCGGTGACTATGGCTCATTCCTAGAGTTTATCTTAGAATCCAGCCCAAGGTAGTGAATTATTCAGTAGACATTCCCTGATAGTGTTAAAGAGGTTTACATCTCCAGACAGACCCTTATGGGCATGTTGGAATTGGACATGCCTGAAACCAGATGTATAAGTAAAGTGGAAGTTCAGCATCACTTAGAATTCTGACAGAGAATTAGGCCACTTCTGTTCTTTTAATCGCTCTAAAACCACAAGCTTTTTCAAGTAGCTGTATCTGTCGTTCATCTAGTGATTTGTGGGTTGGTGTGAGCACACACTCTGCCTTCTGTACCCTTGGCCCTGGGCTAGATCCCGAGGGTACAGTGTATAAGGATCTCTCCCTACCTTCAAACAAGTCTGGAGGTAGAAGATATCGGAATACATTAAATGTTGGTGATAGGTTGATCTGTGTCGTCCAAAACATGTGAAAGTCTTAACCCCTGGTGCCTGTGAGTCTGACCCCGTTTGGAATCAGGGTCATTGTACGTGTTACCAAGTTCAGATGAGGTCCTGATGTTAGCCTGGAGGCAGTGTGACTGATTTCTCTATGAAAAGAGGGAGGGAAATTTAGAAACACACAGTGGAGAACACCATGTGTCAACAGAGGAGGAGATCGGAATTCCGCTGCCACAAACCAGGGGATTGAGAAGCTGGATGAGACGGGGAGGGAGCTCCCGTGGAGGCTGTGGGGGAGACGTTGCTCTACCAGCACCTTGACACTGGACCTCTCGCCCCCAGAACCTGGGACGGTAGGTTTCTGTTGTTTTCCATCACTCGACTGGTGATGCTTTATTACAGCAGGCCCGGGAATGAACACAACTGTAATACATTTCTGTATGAAACACCACTAGGGGGGACCCAAGAGGGGGTAACTGCGGAGCTTTGAAGAGTGCCCGGGTGTGAGAGCAGATGCCTTCCATGCTTGGCAACAGCAGGTTTCCATTACTATGCTCAGGCCCGAAAGGCCAAGTCAAGGGGAGGTTCTGGGAACCCAGGCAGAGCTAGTACCCACAGGGTGGCAGGAGGGTTGGGGGTGCTAGCTGTAGCCCCAGCCAGCCTGTACCCCAATTGAGAGGGAGCTGGGGAATTAACACTCTGACCTCTTTCTTCTTCCACACCCTGATGGCTTGCTGAGCTCTTGCCGGCCAGCCTTGGTGAGAGCACCCATTGACTCAGTCTGGAGTTGAGCCTCTCAGGATGTACAGCGGGGTGCTGTCATTCAATATGTTTATGAGAAGGATAGAACCAAATACTTACAGATATAGGGTACTCAGAAATTTTATTTTGCAGTCTAAGGTCAAGGCTGTGGAATTCATTTAACGAATTTTTATTAAACACCTACTGTAAGGCCCTGGGAATGAGCACTGAGAAAGATCAAGTCTGTCCTTGTCCTCACACAATGAGGGCACCAACTATGTTAACCAGAGTTAAAACTCCCGTGGGGTGCTCTGCTTTTCTCGTGACAGTGCGTGTAACTGGAAATGGCTAACAGGGTGCTGTTTATCCCCAGGGGGCTGCAAGGGGAAGGCCAGTGATGGGTCTCCTGTGTTTACTGCCAAGTTCCTGGACCTGGCCCAGTGCCTGGCACACATCAACTGAATGAACTGGTGAATGAGTGGTTGCCGTGTGTTTACTGTTCAGGGCTTTCTGAAGATTGGGGGGTAGCTTAAATATATAACCCTGAGCAAATTCAGTGTAGTGGAGAGTTTTGCTAGTTTAAAGCATTGTGGAAATTAATCCTTTACGAAAGCAGACATGTTAAAATAGTGTATGTGGAGGGTGCCAAAAAAATGTATACACATTTTAAGTGATGTCTATATATTACTTTTCTGAGTTGAATTATGGTAGCAATGTATAGTGTGGCATTCACTTGAAAGATAGCATTAAATAAATGCTAGCATCACCTTGTGACATGCAGGACGGTCAAAATGGCAGAAGCAAAGATATTGGAGAAGCATCACACCTTTCTGAAGTGGTGTTTGGGAACACTGTGGACGTACAACGATAATGGAGGTGCGGGTATGGAGGGCCTGAAAGGATGGGGTGTACCGTAGAAAACCAGCTACACTGGTGGTTCTTTGGGAAGAAACTGAATCGGCAGGTGCAGTGAGACCAGTGGTTGCTTTGGCCAGCGTTGCTCAAGCTGCAGTTTGCCATAATCAGAAGCGTCTGGACACTGGTGGTCACCCCTGTGAGCACCTCTTATAATTGTAGAAGTCAAATGTGACTTGTATTCCCCTTTTGTTATCAGTATATATTAAATATTACAACTTTAACGTGCTTTTCTGCTTTCTTCAAATGTGCGTACATTTTTTTTTGGCACCGTTCACGTCTAGATTTTTATTTGGGAGAACTTTCTCTTGTTGAGAGCCCTTTTACTGAAGCTGAATATATTATCTTCTTATTTTCTCTGGTTCTTATGATTGGCCCAGAAGAGTCTGTATTAAAATGAAAAACTCAAATCTGAACTTGGAAGGATGTATGATGCACAGTAACCTTCTCACACCTAAATTAACAGTTTGACTCTAGATCAAGAATTTGGGAGAAAACCTTTAATGTTAAAGCAAAATATTCGCCACCTGACATTAGATAGATTAAGAATCAAAAGATGTTGGGAAAAAGAGGTTACGTGTACGTGGCAGGTTTTCTTTCCCTACTCTTAAAACAGTTTCTAGGATTTAGGACGTTAACTCCTTCAGGCCACCAACATTTCATTACTAGACAGACCAGTGCTCTTTCGATCACCATATAAGGAAAACATTTCTAGGCAAAATACTGTAGAATCCATGAGCAGTTGTGTTGTCTGATAGCCTCAGAATGGGGAAATTTAAAGAGTATGGAAAGTAGCTGACTTAACTGTTTTCCCCCAGAAAGCGTCCCTGCTTCTGCGCGCAGCTGTGTAATGTGGTCCTCAGAGATCTCACTCCGCATACTGCATCCTTTATTCGAATGAGTAAGTGGGGGATTTAGCTTTTACACTTGTCAGTAGTACAAGATGCTTTCCCAGCTTAAAGGTAATGGAGGAAATTATTTGTAAAAAAAAAAAAAAAAAGACAAGAGAAGGCAGGTTTAAAAAGTCATCAGTCTGTTTCTCAATGTGCAGTTTGAATCCAGGATTAAAATACCGTCTTCTCCTAGAATGAGCTCAGTGAGGAGGATTGTGTTAATAGCACCCCGCCATTAACGTTTCGCTAAAGTTTATCAGTTGGTAGGAATATACTGAGCAATAAGAAGAAATGTCATAGCACCGACGTAGGAATTGCTCTTACAAAGCTGGGAACTTAGTAAGGTTATAAGTAAGTGTGGGAACTTTGCGTTTCCTCTGAGATGTAAACGGAATAAATGGCGCAGTCAGAAGGGGGCTGGTCAGTTATGTCAGAAAAATCTTAGACGACCTGGGGCAAACGTGTATTCACTGTCCATGAGAGAGAGGTAGCTGTTCAGTGTGAAGGGACAGTGCTTCCTTTGTGCTGGACCTGAGGTGACAGTCTGCCTGGGACTGAGGGGTTCCCCAGGTTCCAGAAAACTAGGACCGAAGTGGCAGGCTCACTCAGGTCAGGGGTGTGCCTGATCCCTGCCTCCCAGTGGTGACCCTTAGTCATTTGGAGAATCCCAGACACTCCCAGTCATCTCCAAATGTCCCCTGGGGGGTGGAACCGTCCCTGGTGTGAACTACATCTGGCCCAACTTGGTGGACCATTGCTGAAGTAGGAGGAGTCAGGAGGCTACATTCGGTCTTAAACAAAAACCCAAATGTAATTAGTATAAATGTCTTTGGCTCAAAAAAGGAGATGGCGAGAAAGGGGAAATGTTGATCAAAAATTCAATGCTTAGATTCTGGAATGATGGGCTTTGAAGAAAAAAAGAAATTAAGTGCTTGGAAAAAGAGGAGGGAATTGGTTCTGTTCATAACCTTTTAGATCAAGCTCATCCACATTCGACTCTTGCAGTTTTTATAGTCATGCCAAGATGTCCGACAGGAGGTAACTTGGGTGGGTAGGAGAGACGTGGGCGCCCCCCAGGGTATGGGTCTTTGTCTCTCCCATCCCAGCTGCTCTGAATCCCAGAGCAGATTCCTTAGAAGAACACATCCTTAAGGGGAGAGGCAGAGGAAAAACGGGTGACCTCTGCATTAGCAGGTTTAGGGGGACACCATTTGTAAGTGTAAGGATGTTTTGAAAAATCCCCAATTACAGAGCTGGTGTACAGAATTTAATCGTGTGCTATTGTTTGTAAATCGTATAGGTACCGAGCACTACTTTTTTGATGGAAAAAGCCTAGCCTAATTCTGTGAGCTAAGGGGGTGTTAAAGATTGTGTTGGGGAACCTCGGGTTGAAACATGTTCCCTTCGCAGTCCCAAATCGGTCAGTGTAGCCTGCATTTAACTGGGTTCATTCTCACCCTCTCCCTTCAAGCATAAGCTCCTTCACAGAGACACAGCTGGAAGTCATGTTGTCATGACAACAGTTACATGCTGGGGGGAGGACTCTTTTCAGAGGGCTGGTGACTGGGTTTTGAATCACTGATTTATGTTGATAGCAAAATTAAATAGGGATGTAAAATGTGTAATTATGTTATTTTCTCTCTATTTTCACTTCTAATAATGGCATGTAATTTTTGAACATGTGTTATGATACATAATTTTTACTCTAATACAACTCCATCTCATCTATTCTGTCAATAAGAATAATCTCAGCATATATGGATTCTCTGCCCAAAATTTTTGATAGCATTTTGTGGCTTGGGTAATAAACTCTATAAAGTCATGAAGGTGGCATATAGAGCCCTCAAAAAGTAGCTCCCACTTCCCGTTAGACTCTGTCTTCCCAGCATGCAGGGCCGATCTCACACGTGGTTGACTCCAGGGTGAGGAGCTGAGGGACGTGGGTGTCTCTCACCAGGAACTACAATACTCTGTTGAAAATGGCTCCGAATAATGTGTCTCCAAAGGGAGGTGGTAGTGCACGGAGAAACAAGTTAATTTATAAATGGATGATTAGGGAAGGTTTTGTGGAGGAAGTGAACAGGTGTGTGTTTCAGGTGGAGATGAAGGAGATTGGAGATTGCAGTCGGAGGAATGGCAGGAGCAAAGGCACAGGGACTCAGCAATGCATGGGATGCTGTGAGAGCGGTGAGCATCCAGCTGGATGCCGGGTAGGAAGAGGCGTAAGGGAGTGAGGTGGCCAAGGGAGGGGAAGCCATTACAGGCACCGCCATGCTCAGGGCCGTCTCTGCCCTTAGTGCAGGAAGAGGAGCGGAGGTTGGTTGAAACGGGTGTTCTCTGAGAAGTTGCACAGTGTGGTAAGAAGGAGCAGTGTAGTCACAACAAGCAGTCTGGAAACCGTATTGATTCCAGCTGAGGCTCTGGAGACCTTAAGCTCAGGCAGTCGGCGTTCATGTTAGCAAGCAGAGCGCGAATGTAAGAGCGCTGGACTGTTCCGAAGTCGGTTTCTAGAGCAGATCATTTTGTATGTTGACTGACTTGGACCCCGGAACCTGGGCTCTTGAGCACGACTGGCTGGCTTGAATCCCTGCCCACTGTTGTAGCCTCAGACCGTGAGGCAGTTACCCCTCTGTGTCCATTCTAATATGGGAAGAAAGCACCAACCTTAGAGTTATCAATGCATAGAGGGCTCAGAATAGCGTGTGGCTCATTTTGAGAATAGCCAGGGAATGCTAATGTTGATGGAGCATGAGAGCACTGCTGGCTGTTTGGCACTTTCCATAATTTTTTTCCAACTACCTCAAGAATGTAAATGATCTGATGCTTCTCCCTAAACTATCTCAGCCTCCCCTTTAGAAGCACTCACTTTGGTTAATTGGATGGGGAGTTGTTCCCCATGCATCATGTGCCAAGCATTGCACTTAGTGCCAGGGGCACAAAGGGGAGCGTGCAGGGATCTCGTCACAGGAGGGTAGTGGCCTTTCACAGGTGACAGTTGCTCCATACAGGAGCACTGAAGGAAAATAGTCCCCTGCAACAGAGAGAGTGTGGGGAAGGATTACTGAACACATAATCTCTATTGTTAACATAAGGTCATTTTGATTTTAAAAGCACCTCCCGGTAGATGCTTAGATCACTTATCTTTGATCTGTAGCGATAAATTATCAGGTTTTCCCAATTTAAATCATAGCTTTCTTTTTGTTTAGGCCAGTTTCCAGGACTGGACTTAGCGGTCAGTATTCACCCTAGAGAAATGCTGGAGTGGAAGTGACGGAAGATTCAAATGTTTCAAAATTGTTGGCCGTTCCTTGCTTAGAATTTTAATCTGGGAGCACATTATACATTTCAGGATCTTTCAATTTGAGGCTCTAAAGAAATTTTTATGAAAGGGGGCCCTCCTGAACTCCAGGCTCACTGGAAGACTCTAAAATAGCACCGTCCATCAGAAATAGAATCTAAGCCACATACTTAATGTTGAATATCCCAATAGCCACATTGAAATAAGTAAAAAGAAATAGGTGAAATTATCTTTAATCATATATTTCATTTAATCCTACTGGATTAACCTCTAAATCTGATATCTAAAACATTGTTAATCTAACATATAATCCACATAAAATTATTTTATATTTAAATTTCAGATTAATATGAAGGTACAGATGGTTGGGTTACAGTTTCTTAGGTTTGGTTTCTAAGGTAAAGTTCAAGTTGTAGTTGAGCCCTTCACGAGTGTGCCATGTACACCCTTGCACTGTGCACAGCGGGTGCCAGTTTACCAATCCCCTTCCCCGCCTCCTCTCTCCCTACTTGATATACTTGTGTTTTTCTCTTAGGAGTGTGTAGCTGTTTTTCTGTTAGTTTCATGTTAGTATTAAGTACCTTGGATATCTGCTTTGCCATTCTTGTGATACTTCACTAAGAAAAATGTGCTTCAACTCTGTCCGGGTAAATACAAAAGCTGTAAAGTCACCGTCTTTGTTATGGCTGAATATACGTATACCACAGTTTGTTAATCCATTCGGGAGTTGCTTCCGTGTCCTGGCTGTTGTGAATTGAGCTGCAATAAACATTCCAGCGCCCATGTTCTTGTGATAAAATGGCTTTGCTTCTTCTGGGTAGATACCTCGTAATGGGATTGCAGGATCAGATGGAAGATTCACTTTAAGGTCTTTGAGGATTCTCCATGTTTCTCTCCATAGAGGTTGTATTAGTTTGCAATCCCACCAGCAGTGCAAAAGTGTTTCCCTCTCTGCATAGCTACGAATATTTTCATATTCTTTTTGTTGTAATAAGTTTTCCAAATCCAGTGTGTGTTTTATGCTGACTGCGCATCTCAAGTTGGACTAGCCACGTAGGACATGCTCAGTAGCCCCGTGTGGCTGACAACTGCCCTGTTGGGCAGCACCACTGTAATGTGGGGAGCTTTTCAGAGCCCTGGGTCTGTCTAAATGTCTGTATCTTTGGTGAATTTTCTTTAGTATTTTCATGGCTAAGGAAAATGCATAAATGTAAAAAGCTGAGTTTGTTTTGGACTTTAGTTGTAGACGGTTAATCATAGGCTATAACTCACGATGTATTTTCATCACTGGTCCAGGCACAAGAGCTCTTGTTTTATGTGGTTACATTTTTACCTGCCCTTAACCCTGTGTCTCTCTCCTTTCTTTCTACCATAATCATTCTAATGTGTTGAACGTGTAACTGTGTTCACAGGTGCGTGGGCTTCATTTCCTTGGTCTTGGGGGCCTTTCTGTTCCATGCACCGTGTACCCGGCTAGTGCGTTGTCTGTCACTGCCGCGGGGTGCTCCGGGGTGGGGATCTTGCACCTCTTACCTTTCTCCTTGTGTTGTGATTGACTCCCAGATTGCCCCCATTTCCTCAGCGCCCCAAATGGTCTTGTAGGGAACACCCCGTGTGTTACTGTAAAGGAACTGCATGAGAAGGTGTGTGGTGTGTATACTGCGGAGCCATGGGTATGTTACTTCCTTTTGGGGAGAAAAATTTATTTTTATTGAATATGTGGATATAATTTTACATAGTTCAGTGAAAAATACAGCATTGCAATTGTTGGTTGAATCAGACCCTTTTAGTGGGTGGGTGAGTCAAGTTACGACTGTTTTTGTGTGTTTTGTTTTGTTTTTTGAGATAGTAGTAGTGTGCTGTGGTGTCATCATATATGGTTCATAACAACTTCAGTCTCTTGGGCTCCAGGGAGCCTCTTACCTCATCCTCCCAAGTAGCTAGCACTGTAGGCACCCGCCATGACAACCAGCTAGTTTTTCTGTTTTTAGTAGGGACAGAGTCTTGCCTCTTGCTCAGGCTGGTCTTGAGCTCTTGAGCTGAATAGATCACCTGCCTCAGCCTCTTAGAGTGCTAGGATTACAGGCATTAGCCACCTCACCCCGGCCTTTGGCCTGTTTTTTATTTTTTAGGAAGAACTTACAGTTCAGTTCTCATGTTTGTTAAACAGATCTATGGCCATGAAAGAGGATCAGGCTTTCCCAGGGTGATCAGTCAGTTGAAAACTGGCCAACGGCAAGTATATGTAGTCCTTATTCATAGAGCAAGAACTGCGAATTTTCTATCAGCAAAGAAGAATAAAGTTTTTAAATGAATTAGTCATTAAATCAGAAAGTGATAAGATTTTTAAAAATATATATCACCCTTAAAAAAGCTTGTGAAAAATTTACACTGAAAATGTACTTTTGCTTTTAATAGTAAATTATACTGTTGCTTTTATCAAAGGGAATTTTTAAAATCTGTGTTTTCTTTCACTGGGTTCCTGTCTGCCTCTGGCTCCATGGTGGGGAACTCCCCACTGTAACATTTTCTAAAGAGCCTGGTAAATACTCCCAGTTCCTTCATCAGAGCACACATTTCTAACACAGAAAACACACAAAGTTGTTTCTGTGAGGAAGGAAACGCAAGCTGCTGCCCAGACTGACGTTCCCCGCCTCTTGTACACTTGGTGCCCACTGATGTCTGCCTATTTTTTTCTTTTTCTTTTTATTATTATTATTATTATTATTGTTGCAATGAGAAAGACTTTGATACAGCATCTGATTCATTTGCTTCCAAAGAATGTTCCTCTGTAACCCCCTTCTGAGATCTAAGGACCATTTGTGTGTGATGAGCTGAGTCGTCTTTCAAAGACCTTTAATTTATAGTAATTTCTTTCATAGAGGAACTAATGGGGACAGTTACAGGGAACATGCTCAGAACTTACCAGAATTCAAGAGCAGCTAGACTGTCATCGACAAGGGCTACTAACTGCCAGTAGATTCAGAAAGAAGGAAACAGTGAACTCTGAATGAAAACCTTGTATAAATGAGTTCTCACAAGTGAGAGGCTTAGGTTTTAAGAGGAAGGGGAAAAAGAAAAACCTGTTTCTGTCGTGTAATAAATTTGGAATCCTTACCAGAGACCTGCAGATAAGAAACCTCTAACCCTTAAAGAGCATCTTTCTTGTAGGAAAATAATTTTAGCATATTGGTTGGAATTTAACACCTAGTGACTTAACTAGTCTATTTGTGGGTGAATTTAAAAAATAGCAAACAGCAGTTATATTTCTTTTTGGATGTCACTGCAGCAGGATTCAGACTCAGCAGGTCGGCCTCTTTGTGGTACGTGTCCTCCTACCCCAGCCCCATTTCCTATTTTTCTTTTCTTTTTCTTGTCTTCCTCGCTCCCGTAGCTCTCATTTAAATAGGTATCTAGGCCAGGGGTCCTCAGACTTTTTAAACAGAGGACCAGCTCACTGACCCTCAGACTATTGGAGGTCTGGACTGCGGGCCCCAGGACGAGTCGGCTGCTAAGCAGGACAGGCAGTGGCGGCAAAAACACCTGGCGGGCCGGATAAATGTCCTAGGCGGGCTGCATGGGCTGTAGTTTGAGGACGCCTGATCTAGGCAGCCTCTCTGAAAGATGAGAAAGGGGTCCATTCCCACCTACGACATGGGAGGCACGGTGGTGGTACATTGGTTAACAGTAAAAAGAAGAGCAGGCTGGTCTTTGCTTTAAGGAACTTAGATCTGTTAAATTTGGGATTGATAGCATCTACCTGAGACCTCTTTGAACTTTTTGCTATTGACAACTCACAACAAAACACTAAGTTGTTCCATGCTCTAATCTTTACAGAAAGAAAGTTCTTCTAAACTTTGAGCATTAATTTATTGAGAGGTTTGAGAATAATCATTCCATTTACTTGTCCTCTCCTGGAATTTTGGCTCAATTGCCTAATGCTCTCTCGTGCTAGATTCTATCTTGAGAAGTGTAAGAAAGTGACCGTCTACAAGTGCAACCCTGGCGGGTGGGACCCTCAAATATCCCTGCCTCTTTTGTGTCTGTCCCTGGATCTTTGAAAAACTCAGGGCTCTGCCTGTCACTTTTTCATTTCTGGAAAAGAAAAACCAAGCCGTTCCACAGGTTATGGCCCTAATTGGTTTTATTTGTTTTTTTTTTTTTTTCCTGGAGAATCTTTGCTTTTTTCTCTTATCCTGGGCGTTGCTAGAATCCTGCAGGTACTTCTGGGGAGTTCTGTGAAAAATAAGGCCCACCACTGTGTCTGCATTTGGTCTTCTTGGCAATATTTGGAAATGAGGTTAAGTTGCTTGCATTGCTGGGTGGTGGGAAGTGAATCAATCATAACTGACAAAGTTACATTCCAACATTGTGATATTTTAGGAAGAGTATTGGACAAGTGGAGAGTTAGATGTTTGGGTTTCTTAACCCGGCTCTGTAATTTAGGCGCATATAGGTTTATAAGACAGAAAAGCTAATCTGTGAGAAGCTGTTTCTTTCCTAGGTACCAGGTCTGGAATTTAGTTTCTGCTATTAGATGAGTTAGGATCTACTTCAATTATTAGGAATACAAGACTCTGCAACAGGCTGAGTGGGGTGGGTCACGCCTGTAATCAAAGCACTCTGGGAGGCCAGGGCAGGTGGGTTGCTTGAACTCAGGAGTTTGAGACCAGCCTGCGTAAGTGCCAGACCCTATCTCTACTGAAAATAGAAAAAACTAGCTGGACGTGGTGAAGGTGGCTTGTAGTCCCAACTACTCAGGGGGCTACTCAGGAGGATCACTTAAACCCAGGAGTTTGAGGTTGCTGTGCGCTATGATGATGTCACAGCGTGCTATCCAGGGCAACAAAATGAGACTGTATCAAAAATTTAAAAAGATTCTAAAATGACTTATTACGGTAGGAACGTATTTACCTTTTACATAGAAGCCTGGCAGGAGCAGGCCATGGGTATAATGGCTCCGCTCCACAAAGACCTCAGAACCAAATTTCTTCTGCCCTATTCCTCCTCTGGGTCCCCATGGTCCAGGGCGGCACCTCTGTTCCAGGCAGAAGGATAGTGTGTGCCTGCCAGCTCTTTTTAAAGGGGAGCTCTGAAAACTGCCATGTGATCTTTGAGCTTGACACTTTAATGGTTGGAATTGACTTGCATGGCCACACCTATCCTGTAAGGAGGCTGGGAAATGTGGTCTTTTTTCTGAGCGGCTGTTTGTCCGATTGAAAGTTTATATTGCTGTGAAAGAAGAGACTAGATGTTGATGAACACTTTGCACCGTAAAGGTACCTCATTTATGAGGCCCCCAAATACCAAGCTTCTCATAGACAAAAGGAGAAGTACAGAGTGGTTCGCTCAGTTGATAACAAAGTTAACTCTATTATTTTAAAAATTGTTCATACTTAATTACCTGTTGTATAATAGAACCACAATTTAGCACAAGCTTTATAAAATAATACTACACAGATGAAATGCGAGGCTGTATCAGTGACTGCCCCCTCCTGCGCTGGCTGTCACATGTGAACTGCTTTGATTTTGTGCTAAGGGACAAGATTCCTTTTCGTTTTCCTTTTTTGATGAATTTCTTTTATTAAATGCCTGAAACTGTGTAAGAATTTTTGAAACAATCTCATTCTGGTGCCCAGGCTAGAGTGCCATAGCAATGGCCTAGCTCACAGCAAGCAACCTCCCACTCTTGGGGTTAAGCAATCCTCCTTCCTCAGCCTCCCGAGTAGCTGGGACAACAGGTACCTGCCATAGTGCCCAGCTAATTTTTCTACTTCTAATGGGGATGGGGGTCTCACTCTTGCTCAGGCTGGTCTGGAACTCCTGAGCTCAAGAGATCCTCCCACCTTGGCCTCCCCGAGTGCTGGGATTATAGGTGTGAGCCACTGTGCCTGGCCACTTTGTAAATGTTTTGATCAAGAAATTAAATGTTTTCTCAACATCATGGCTTTATTCTCTCATGTCGTTTTTTTTGACTGAAATATATTTAAGTCTTTTATACAGGCTGCTTAAAATTCTTTTTCAATGTAGATGAAGAATAAATAGAAGAGTAAAAAGAGCTTTCACTCTGATCCCTTTAAGTGTGTTTTTAAAACTTATTCTCCAAAAACCATTTTTCTCTATTTTCCTCCTCCTTGTCTATGGTCTAAAATTCTATTTTACATCAAATATTAAAGCTTGCCCATTAACAACGCTGCCAGACTGAACAATCTGCTAACTTTTTCTTTGTTTTTGAAGGCACTTAACCTTTAAAATAGACTTAGCAAATAGAATGGTTCCCAAATAGAAATATACCAAGATTTTTCCACAGTCACATGGTACATAGTTTTCTAGTCTTGATCCAGTTATTGAACATTGCTGAAATCTGTTTACCTGTGAAATGGGAATAACATCTCCCCTACCTCTGTGGCGAGGTTCTGTGGGGGCCCAAGTGTGATGCGGTTTGTTACAGCACCTTGAACATCCCGTAGTGGTCTGGAAGGGCTTGCTGTAGTCCTTATCCTACACGTCAGACGCAGAAGTACAGTATGTCCACTCTCATGTATGAGGGTGTAGTGCTGCAACCTTACACGGAGATTTTGATTTTAGAAAACCTGTATACACTCCAGCTTGCATTTGTAATATGCTGATAAGAGGGCACATTGTCAAAGTGTGTTGATTACTCAGTCTCTGGAATCGTCTTCTGTTCAAATGTTTAATGTAGGCAGGATGCAGGCCTTGGCATGTCGCCATATTGAACAATAACAACCTTGGAGTTGGTCAAGGCAACCTCAAAAATAGCTTCCGTCTTGGGGCCGTTGCTGTTGCGTACCAGCCTGAAGACTGCGACTCTGAGACAAAGCGGATTGAATTGACGGTGCTGCCACAATAATGGAAAAGAAAATTGGCTCCATTTAATATCCCTTCAAACCTGTCTACCTTGAAAGAGTGTGGTGTGGGTAGTAATTCTATCAGTGTGATTGTGGGAAAGCCAAAGAAAGATTCGTGCCTGTGGTTATATTTTTGTCTTCTCTCCTCCTGCTGCTCACTCTGAAATAATAATAGAATGGAGTTGTAAGGTTGGATCGACTGAGGATTTGGCAGCGGGACACAGTCTCTGAAGGATGTTGTGCAGTTACCCTTTGCTTAATTTCCATATAATCATAGATCTTCGGAGACTACTGTGGTTAGGACTAGGTGCTAGCAGCCTACACTTAAAAGCCTAGAATTTAATGCCTGAGTTTTTAGTATTCCTGCCTGGTATGGAGCAGGGTGCATGGCTGCCACTCATTACAGGAGTGGTGTATGGGCAGACAGCTGCCTGGCAGCTTACTCTAAATGTAGTGTAATCTGTAATTTTTTTTAAGTTATCAGAAAGTAGCTGATTTCAAGACCATGCTGATCTATACCCATTCTTCATTCATTTTTACGGTTACAGGTTTTGGATTTTGGAAGTTTGTTGGTTTCAATGAAATGTTTTCCCAGTACTTCTCAGAGAAACAAAATCGAGGTGACCAAAATGGTCAGTAGTTTTCTAAAAGTAAAATATGAACCTTCACTCAGATATTTAAGTTTTTATCTTTAAGATTTTGGGGGAGAAAGACCATTAAATTGGAGGCTCCTCATAGTGGTTGTGAATTAGGCCGTCCTGTACTTTGGGGACACTCTGTTCTTAGGTTGTATTTTGCATCTCAAGACTGAATCATCTCCTTTCATAACTAGGAAGAAAATGGGTGTTTTATTAAGTGTTTAGGTATTTAGCATTAGCCTTTCTGATGATAGTTAAAATATTCTGTAACGGATCATATGATTAACCTTGGTTATATATGTATGTGGACGGATATTTACAAATAGAAGTTTTTTTCTGGGTAATTTTTAGCTGCTTTCATTTCATGCCTTTTATTGTTTGTCTGCAGAATCCCCCGAGCGCACTGGTTTTGATTTTGGTTAACAGTCTGTGAACAGGGAAGTGTAATTTCCTTCTTATCTCCCACCAACCTCCGATCGCTTCCTATTTGCGTTCTTTGATGAGAACATGGGGTGGAACAGGAGTAGTCTCAAAACAAGAAGGTCTTAAATAGAAACCTGACTTCATTTCTGCTTCAGGGGCCTGAACTACAGAACCTAAAACAGCCACATTGCTGATTAAACAGGGTGTAGACACTAACCAGTGTGTTTACACATGATCCACCATTTCTACATAGATATGAGTGACCAATGTTATCTGGTTTTCTTGATCTAACTAATAACTACCTTTTTAATAAAATTTGGTTGCAAACTCTCAGAACTCTTACTTGTTTAGTGAAGAAACATTATAGTTGCTAGCATTTGGTTTTGTATTACAGAATTTTTTTTCCCTGAAGCCACATCTGAATGAAGCAATTCATAGTTAATAATAACAAACAGTTAACTACACGATTACTGGGCGCCCGACTTGGTGCTGGGTTCTTTGTTCCACATCGACCCTGTGAGGTAAGAGCTGCCATCAGCTCTGTCATTTTAGTGAATAGACACGGCATTAGAATTTAAGCCTTTTGTCCAGGGTCACACAGCTAGCAAGTATTAAAGCTAGATTCAGATCCAGGCTGTTGATCTGACTCCAGGGCTCCTGTTTCTAATGGTAATACAGGCCTCAGGAAAGTTTGGTAGAGTCAGCCCAGCAAAAACTATGTGTGTCTAATGAGTTTAGGAAATTTTGTATTGATCTCTTAAAAATTCTTAATAAAAATATACATAGACTGCAATGTTAAAAGGCCCAAGTTTAAGGACCATCTAAACATTATGTTCTTGGAATATTTAAGAATTTTTAATAGCTACAAATAACTCCCTATGTTAAGGCTACTCATCTCTTAATATTAATTTTTTGAAGAAAATCATGGGGAAAAGTGTTAGGAAATTAGCACTTCCAAAACTGTTAAGGGTTTTTGTTAAAACTGTTAAAATAACGTTACCACAAGAAAACTCAGTGAGTAAAGTGTGATATTTCTAAGGCTGTGATAGACATTTCAAGGTCTAGATTATGTCTTGCAAATAAATACCAAGAAACCTAAAGGCCTTGAAACTGTTGTGGCGAGCTTCCCTCCCCCTGACAGGCTGGCAGGTTTGGGTTCCGGGAGCTCCCAAATTCCAGACACCTTGGGGCCTGTCCACTGTTGGCATAGGCAGCGTCTCTGCCAGTTCCCGTGGCCTGAGGATGGTTTCAAACCAAATTTTAAGCAGCTTCTGTTTGCTGCTTGGAACTCTCGCAAACCTATTAACTGACTCTCTAGACCTGGAGTCCCGGCTGCGTGCTATTATCTTGAAAAGTTGGTGATGAAGCTGGAGAAGATGAAGAGCAGCCCTGTTTGCTGTGTTCTGACGATGAAGATCTTAGGCCAACAGACATAACAGGATCAGAAAGAGAGTCTCTGCTAAATTCAGGTAGTTAGGAGGGAAGCATCAGGCTCCATGAGGAACAACATTGCTCAAGAATTGGCTAGCGGCAGCTGCAACTATGATTTTGGAAAAGAGGCATTGTTTTTCTCAAGAATGAGAGCATTGTGCATATTATTATCTTTTTAAAACACAAATCACATGAGACCTTCAAATTTTCCCTTGCATTAAAGGCGATCTCTAGCCAGCAGGGCCTTAAACCTTACCATGGACCACTGACTGCCAGCAGAGTGACTGGCCTGTTGTCATGACTTACAGGCTTTCTCCTGCCCTGTGACCTTTGCACCTGCTATTTCCTGTGCCAGAAATGCTGTTCTCATGTCTCTTCCCAAGTCTGGCCCCTTGTCCTTGTTTAGGGAGACCTTGCTCCCTCAGACACCTTCCCAGACCATCCGGTTTCTGCTGCCCACCTGGTCCCCAGACACAACTGATCACATCACCCAGTCTGCCTCTTCTGTTTACTGCTGTACTGCCAGCTTCTGTAATTGGCATTTATAGGAGGCCCTCAACACAGAAGACTGGATGGGTAAGAGGACAAGTTAATGCTTGAATATTTGTGGGTCCTTATGAAAGTTTTGAGATACATGATAGTCAGATGTAAAATCCACACAGACAAACCAAGACTTGCCAGCGACACCTAGCAGCCAAGCAAGTTGAAACTTACATGGGCGATTCAGAAAGGACGCTGTCAGCCGTGTTTCTTGGAAGTGAAGTATCGGACCGTAACAGTCTCAAAACTTTCATAGTGACCTACGTATGTGTCACTTTTTTTATTCTATGGACTCAGTAGTTAGATGGGGTTTGATGGAAAAGAATCACTATCTTTTCCATTTCCCTAGGCCAGTGGTTCTCAAACGTTGGTCCCAGCATTGCCTGGAACTGTTAGAAATGCAGATTCTGGGCCCCACCCCAGACCCACTGAGTCATCAACTCTGGGGGTGGCCCCTGCAATCTGTGCTTTGTGCAGGATTGTGGTCTAATGTAATCACCTCTACATCTGCAGCTCTGAAACAATGCCTGGCACAGGGCCCGCAGGAAGTGTGTGTTGAATGAATTAATCCACCTGCCCTCTTTCCTCTCCATCCCCTGCCCTGCACACCCTTAGCTCTGGGTGCACGGGAAGGGAATGAGTGCTTTCTGAGGACCTGAGGGAAATCTTCTGTGCTCTGTAGTACAGACCTTGCTAAATTTAGAATCCATTCCTCCTCTCTATGCCTGCTTTAGCAAGAGAGCAAAACTCTGGCTGCTAGGAGATGCTAATTTGTTTTCATTTGACCCTTGGGTTCCTGCAAGTGAGTCCACAGGAGAGAATAATTAGAAGTGGGCTGGATTCACAATGTTCCCACCCAGAGGGGTCCTTGCAAAGAAGCCAGCCCCTTAGCACCAGCGCCGGAGGTGGCTGGCAGGGGCGAGTCCCAGCTGCTCACAGATGGGCCCCTGTTCTGTGCCAAAGTATTGCTTTGGGCCCAAGAGGTTCCCAGCACAAGAAAGACCTTGTGGGGCACTCAGCCTCACTATTTTTACTCCCTGACTTACAAGCCTTGCTTCCTGTTCCCTCAGAAAAGAACAAAAAGCACAAACAAGGAAGGGCCACAGAAGGACACGGCCTTCAGCTCCCACTGTTGGCCACTGCCTGCCAGCAGGGGTCTCAGCCTCTGTAGCCTGCCCGGGGTGGAACTTGATCTTTAAGCTTCTGGTGGGAAGGTTTTACAGCTATGTGGGTCAGCTGGACAGAGTGGCTGGCTGGGATTTTCAGGAGCAGAATGAGGGGGCAAGGCCTGTGCTGCACACGTTCTCATGCTGATGTACCCAGAATGTCAGGCGATTCAAGACTCAGGGGCTTGTCCTGGGCAGACCTCGCTGCTGTCACTTGCTGACCTTTGGACTGTGGTCAGGTCAGCTGCCAGTCTCAGTCTCATAGTCTCAGTCTTACAGTCGTGGGTTTGTTTTCAACCTTTTTCGTTCATCTTATGATTTCCCTGAGCTGTCTATACTGGTTTTCTTAGGACTCTGAAAAAGTAAGATCCATTTCTATATCAGGACATAGTTTACCATCCTGGCTTTGAACACATCTGCTGTCTGCTCTGAGCCCCAGAAATGGGGCTATAGATAGTGCTGTCTCTTTAGGGTGGCTGTGGCCATGCTGCGAGCTCCTATAATAAAGGGTGTGTAATGTAGCACCCAGCCAGCCACAGGGACCTTGTTGGTGTCACCAGCTTTTACAAGGTCTGACAATTAAGTTTGTAGACTGAGCATAGAGAAAAGTGCTACACACATCAGTGCTGAATATCACTGTGGCCACTTTTGACGTCCTGCCCTTGGAAAGCTGTGCACAGAGGCCAGTGCCTCGTCTACCCTTCAAAGCAATTTTGGAGCTCTTCTCTGGAATGGCCATCAGAGCTGTCCTACAAGATTATCATACAAGGTCTGACACTTAAGTTCATGAAGTTGCCAACACACGCTTATGTTGGCAGCACTGTACAAACAACTCAGTCAGGTTTCATAACCTTGGTATATCAGTGTCTCAGAGCTGTTTTCATGTCAACATGTGGCAGTGTCTTGCTGAGTGGTATTCATTATTGTGTGCTTCTGTGTGCTGTACGACAACAGCTCTGACAGCTATTCCAGAAAAGAGTTCCAAAGTTGCTTTGAAGGGTGGATTAGGCACTGGCATCAGTGCATAGCTTCCCAAGGAGAGGACTTAAAAGGTGACCATAGTACTATTCAGCAATAAGATATGTAGCACTTTTCCTGAGGATGAGTTCATGAACTTAATTGTCAGGCCTCATATAACTCCTTAGCAGTATAACAGCACTTAGGTTTAAAGTTCCAGGGGTCCTCAAACTTGTTAAACAGGGGGACAGTGAACTGGCCCCCAGACTGTTGGAGGGCCAGACTGCGGGTCCCTGGCCGAGTTGGCTGCTAAACAGGACAGGCAGCTGCGGCAAAAACACCCAGCAGGCTGGATAAATGTCCTCAGCAGGCCACATGTGGCCCACAGGCTGTAGTTTGAGGACACCTGGTATAAACCCTGAAGGACCTGGCATCTACTCTTGCCTTCCAGCCAGGATCACTGAGCATTAAATGTGGTATTTTTATATGAAGACTACGTCACTTTGTGTGTGGGGAAACTTTTGTCTAATGAAGGCCTCAGTCTCAGAGTAAGGAGAAAATTTAAGATTCTTATAAAAATACAGAGCAACTTTATTAATTTGGTGTTGATTCATTTTTGAGAGAAACCTTAGAGTTTAGTAAATCTGCTTAAAAATTCTGAACATAGGCCAGGTTCATGCCTGTATTACTACCACTTTGGGGGGCTGAGGCAGGTGGATCACCTGAGCTCAGAAATTTAAGACCAGCCTAAGCAAGAATGGAGACCCTGTCTCTACACAAAATTAAAAAAAAAAAAAATAGCCAGGCATTGTGATAGGCTCCTCTAGAACAGCTACTTGGGAGGTTGAGGCAATAGGATCACTTGAGCCCAGGAGTTTGAGCTTGCTGTGAGCTATGGCATCAGGGAACTCTACCCAGGGTGATAGAGTGAGGCTCTGTTTCAATAAAATAACTAGCCAGGCAGACAGTGCCTGTAGCTCAGTGGGTAGGGCGCTGGCCACATTTACCCAGGCTGGTGGATTTGAACCTGGCCCGGGCCAGCTAAACAACGATGACAACTACAACCGAAAAATAGCTGGATGTTGTGGCAGCTGCCTGTAGTCCCTGCAGGGAAGGGAAGCTGTGGCAAGAGAATCGCTTAAGCCTAAGTTTGCAGTTGCTGTGAGTTGTGACGCCACAGCACTCTACGAAGGGCAATGTAATGAGGCTCTGTTTCAAAAAAAAAAAAAAATGACAGGTATTGCAGTGGGTGCTGATAATAATGATAGCAGTGACAGTGAACGTTCATGCAGTGAACATGCCCATCCCATGCCAGCCTTTATTCTGAGTGTTTTGCACCCTACTCAGGTCTGTTAACAAAAGACTATGACATCTGTGAAGATTGTTTTTTATAGAAAAAATCTGCAGATTGAGGAGATACAGCCTCCAATATAAATCAGAAGCACCCTGCCAGAAGACGGGAAGCTGGTATTTGTGCCTTATGGGCTTCAGCCTACATACGTGTTTAGCAGCTGGGAGGAAAATCTGAGTCTTTTCAGGGTAGTCAGGTGCACGCTTAGCAGGTAAACACACATGTAACTTCATCCCATGGGTACCTCAGGGTGGGGTTTTAGCCTTAAAGTGAGAAGGAATTTGGCTTTTTATGTCAAAAAGTGAACTGTAGGACACCGGAACAGTCTGTGTACAGTCCCTGTAAGCTGGCTGGCACTGGCCCGAGGTGTGTGCTGTTTATCCGTAAGGCTGATGCCTGTTCTACCCGAGTTGCGGCACCACAAGGCAGGGCACTTGGTTTGCTGCTATCAGGGTCATCTGGGAAATTTTCAGCTGTGGTTGTTTTGACAGTTCTTCAGGAGCTGATTTCTCTTAATTTCAGGAAAGAACACTTAGTGGCGGTTACTAACACAGGTAAAAGACAACCCTCACCCTGCTGTGGCCTCAGGTCCTGTGTTTGGCAGGTCTCATGTTAGCCACAGGGAGTCTCTTTTTTTCTGTCAACCAACAGGGTACCCTAACAGGTATACGATGTGATGATTCCTGATAGACATCTGAAGCCCAAAGTAGTTCGGTAACTTGTCAGTGAGTGGCTGAGCCAAGACCTGAAGGTCCCTGTAAGGTCCACACTCTTGGTTTCCAGGCCAGACTGTGCAATGCCACATCTGGCTCCTTTGCGGACTTGGTCTCCCTGGAGCCACCAGGGGTTTTGAATGAATCCCTTCTTTTTGCTTGATTCTTTTGTGCCTCAAGCACTTTGACTTGGGCAGCTTTCTATCCTGGCATACAGGCAGTCCTCAAGTTACAAGCAAGATAGACTCTGGAGGTTTGTTCTTAAGTTGAATTTGTATGTAAGTTGGAACAAGTACATTTACCTATTACCTATAATAGCCTCAGTTGTAAACCTCCATCTTACTTGTAAACTTGGGACTACTTGTAGGCTTTTAAACAAAAACAAAACAACTGAGGCAGAGCGTGGTGCCTCAAACCTATAGCCTCAGCATTTGAGGAGGCCGAGACAGGACGATAGCTTGAGTCCTGGAGTTCAAGTCCAGCCCAGACGGGTGGCACCTGTGGCTCAGTGGGTAGGGTGCTGGCCTCATATACTGAGGCTGGTGGGTTTGAACCTGACCCCGGCCAAACTGCAACAAAACATA
>NW_003852576.1:1958275-1958871 GCF_000181295.1 Otolemur garnettii | reverse complement strand
AGCAAAGTGCACTGCAGTGTAACAGCCTGGGTGAGCACAGTGCAGTGCAGTGTAACAGCCTAGGTGAGCGCAGTGCAGTGCAGTGTAACAGCCTGGGTGAGCACAGCGCAGGGCAGTGTAACAGCCTGGGTGAGCAGAGTGCAGTGCAGTGTAACAGCCTGGGTGAGCATAGCGCAGTGCAGTGTAACAGCCTGGGTGAGCACAGTGCAGGGCAGTGTAACAGCCTGGGTGAGCACAGTGCAGGGCAGTGTAACAACCTGGGTGAGCGCAGCGCAGTGCAGTGTAACAGCCTGGGTGAGCACAGGGCAGTGCAGTGTAACAGCCTGGGTGAGCACAGGGCAGTGCAGTCCAGTGTAACAGCCTGGGTGAGCACAGTGCAGTGTAATAGCCTGGGTGAGCACAGTGCAGTGTAACAGCCTGGGTGAGCACAGGGCAGTGCAGTGTAACAGCCTGGGTGAGCGCAGCGCAGTGCAGTGTAACAGCCTGGGTGAGCACAGCGCAGGGCAGTGTAACAGCCTGGGTGAGCACAGTGCGGTGTAACAACCTGGGTGAGCACAGCGCAGGGCAGTGTAACAGCCTGGGTGAGCGCAGTGCAG
>NW_003852576.1:1956044-1958255 GCF_000181295.1 Otolemur garnettii | reverse complement strand
CCTAGCTTCTCAGAAGGCTTGAGCCTCAGCAGTTGGAGGTTGCAATGAGTTGTGATCATACAACTTTACTTCAGCCTGGCAACTCTGTCGCCCCCATCACCACCAAAAAAAGCCTAAAACTTTTGATCTCAAGATTCCACTATGGCATTTTTTAATTGTTAAAAAAAAAAAGTATGCAGAAACACTCATAAACGTACAATTTAACAAATATTACAAGCGAAAATCCGTGTCATCAACAGCCATTGAGAGACCCCTCTCTGACCATAACCACTGCCTGCCCTCCGCAGGTTTTCATTATCCTGTTTCTTGTGATAACTGTATCCCTGCATTTCTTCAGTTTTACCATCTGAGTCAATGTACCTTTGGTTCTTGAACTTTATATGAATGAACATTTAGTGAATGTGTTCTTTCATCTTTTTTTTTTAGTTTGTGTTTATTTTTAATTTTTTAATCAAAGTAATATGAGGGTACAGTTTTTAGATTACATTGTTCTCACTTCCAGGGTAAAGTTCCATTTGTGTTAGAGCCCCTCACCCAGGGGCCGTGTTACACACCCTCACAATAGCACATTAGGTGAGATCCTGCCTCCTGCCCTCCCTCCGCCAAACATCCTTCCCTCTATCCCCGAGCTAGAGTATATTAGTGTGTCATTGTTCTTATGAGCATGTAATTGTTTATATATTGATTTCATATTAGTATAGAGTACATTGGACATTTTATTTTTCCATTCTTGAGATACTAAGAAGAATGTAGTTTAACTCCATCCAGGTAAATCTAAAAGATATAAAGTCTTCTTTTTTTTTAATGGCTGAAAAATATTGCATGGTATACATGTACCACAGTTTATTGATCCATTCATGAGTTGATGGGCTTTTAGGTTGCTTTCACAACTAGGCAATTGTGAAGTGAGCCACAATAAACATTCTAGTGCAAATAGCTTTGTGGTAAAATGATTTTTGTTCTTCTGGGTAGATACCCAGTAATGGGATTGCAGGGTCAAATGGAGGGTCTACGTATATCTTTGAGGATTCTCCTTACTTCTTTGTAGTATTAGTTTGCATTCCCACCAGCAGTTTAGAAGCGTTCTCTTCTCTCCATACCATCTGGTATCACCTTCCTCCTTTTGCTCAATGGTACACTTGTGAAGTTTGTTCATATTGTTGTAGGTAGCTGTGTGTGGCTCATTTTGTTTAATTTTTGCCAAGTTGACTGGTGTGCAAGGATATCTATTACGTCATGACATGAGGGAGGCATTTAAAATAATCTGTCAGTCTTCTATAGATTTCTCCAATTTAACTCTGCTCTAAATCTTTTCCTTCAGTAGCTCCCACGGTTGGTCTGAGTTGGGTAACTCTGAGATGGGATCCCAGGGCGTGCTCTGAGATGCAGCGCTGACTCTGAGGTCCTAAGAGAGAGAAGTTCTCCAGGAGGGCGGCCTCTTAGGATATTTGTAGACTAAGAGTGCCACGTTGTGATCTCATAGCTCTAAGCAGATCTGTCCACAGAGAGTGCATAGCAGACTCTCGGTGTGAGCAAACTAAGGATCGGAAGGGCAACAAACCATCAGCCACCTTTTCCTTTCCATAATACCAGCTGTTGGTTTTGTCTTCAGCAAAGCTTCACAGAAGTAAGGTCTCCCCTGTTGGCCCGGAGTTTGTGGCTATTCCTGTTCTGCTTTGCTCTGCCCACCCTGCCTCAGCCTTGTCTGCTGATACCCACCTGAGAGCAGCCCCCCCCCAACTATTTCACAGCATTTTGAGCAATCTTTTGACAGAAACAGCTTCTTACTATTTAGATAACTTAGCTCCCCTGTCTTCTTGCTTTTAGCTATGGTTTCAAACTTTATTGCAAGCAAAGATTTCAAAGCAAAAAGTTTGGAAAGGGCTTAGAATTCCACCCGCCTGCACCACTGTCTTCCTCCCCAATTTGGTTAGTTGAAAACTGGCCCATTGGATAAGGTCCAGAGTACTTAGATACATCTATAAAGATTAAGCAAAAATATAACGGGCAGAGAGTCTTACACGGCTTGTTTTCTACTGTTCCTTATGGAACCTATCAGCCTGGAAAATTTTACTCAAGATTACTTGGTCTCCAGCCCAGCACTCTTTCTAATTTATTGGGTTATATTTATTTTTATCCTGGAGAACATGTATATATATCATCAAGGGAAGTGGACATTGGTCCTAATTAAATATTAGTAGGTTTAGGGAA
>NW_003852576.1:1954229-1956024 GCF_000181295.1 Otolemur garnettii | reverse complement strand
GTGAGCATAGCGCAGTGCAGTGTAACAGCCTGGGTGAGCACAGTGCAGGGCAGTGTAACAGCCTGGGTGAGCACAGTGCAGTGTAACAGCCTGCCTGCACAGTGCAGTGCCATTGGCACATGGCAAGGCCCACGTACATTCTCATTTGAATTGCTATGAAGCACTCTGGCCTCTTGTGTACTCCACATAGACAAGGGCCTAGTCTTTGGAGTGAAGTGATCCCCAGGTTTAGAGCTCAAGTTTTCAGTTTTTCCAGCTCCGTACCTTGATGCAGCTGCCCCTGCTGCCCCCGTTATTCCTCTATCTGAATGAATGTCTCACTGTCCTAGCTCTCGCCCCCTTCTCTGCTTCTCTAGGACTTTCATCCATTTGATATTCAACTCAAAGCCGAGAATGAGATTTTTAAAAGCAAATAGTTCTTCATTAAGTGACAATACGTGTGTATAGGTTAGATAGGTCTGAAAGCATCCGGTCCCACGCTCTTTAGAAAATTCTTTTAATTAGAATGCTTTTGGCCTTTATAGATACTCGCCTGTTTTCCGCAGCCATTGGCCGCTACTTCCCGTGTTCTCGTCACTGGCCCATTTCTGGATGGGTCCTGCCCCTGTGGAGTCCCAAGGCTTTTCTGGTCTGTTTCCCTTGGGAGTCATCTGTGTGCAGCTCGTACTCCCAACTACTGCTGCTCCCTGATAGGTGTCCCAGCCGAATGGGAGGGGTTGTTAAAGGCACATGCAAGATATAAATACAGTCAGTGTTCATTTATAGAAAGCCTTTTAGAAAGTTAGATTTATATTTATAGCTGGGAACGATAAATGCTGCCAACCAGTAAATCTTACTAATTGGCAGAAGGATGCAATAGACTGTGGATAACCACGAGGACTTTGCCTGAGAAGTCGATCCTGGTAATGGAGCTTTCCTCCTGCATAGCGTCTGTGGAACTGTAGGCTGGCTTGATAATGAGGCCTTTTTGTCCATATTATCAATTGTCGGCCTTCCTGTCCAATTCTTCCCTTGTTTGCATATTATCCCTTTTACCAAGCCATCCATCCATCCATCTGTCCGTCCGTCCATCCACCATGGTGGCGATATGGAGTGAGTGGGGCAGACAGGTCTGCCTGCCCTCAGAGGGCTTATGTCTTTCCAGGCTTGTTCATCCTGTCGCCTGTGGGCTGAATGCAGATTATTTGAGAACTGTTTTGCTTCTCTTTGGTGTTAAATATCTTAAATTATGCACAAATCTTTTTTTGCTCATCAACTTTTGTTAGTGTTTGTGTATTTAATTTATGCTCCAGATAATTATTATTTTTTCCAATGTGTGGCAGAAAAGTTTAGACACTTAAACCATATGGATGATGATGGAAGGATTCTGTAAATTCTGGAACCGTTAATCATATTTCAGACTCACTTCTTCTGTCACCAATATCATTGTCCTCTAACAACAGAGTAAACCCCCTTTTAGTTTGATTTCAGTAAAATCTCACCAGGAACTTAGACTATAAACCAGATAAAAGTGGAGTAGGTTTGAAGATAGGACTGCCTTATTCCTGCCACCCAGCGGGGAGCCCTTCTCCTGCTGCATGCTGGGTACCTCCTTACACAGCCAACTTGACGCTGACCTTGGGTCTCTGTATTGGTCTGTATTGGACGTGGCTTCATATAGTGGCAGTGTATGTAGCCATTCTTGGCACATACTAAGTCTCAAAGGTAAAGACAACTAGGTAAAGGGAACCCTCAGAAGCCTTTTTGTCCTTTTGGTTCTTGGCCCCAGAACTCTGTGTGTGAACCACTAGAACAG
>NW_003852576.1:1950091-1954209 GCF_000181295.1 Otolemur garnettii | reverse complement strand
CACACACCTGCCTATGGGGCTCAGCTGAGTTTTGGTACTGATCTTGGAAGACTCTTCTTCTTTTAATAAAATCCTTTCCCTCCCCCATTTCTCAGCAGATATATGGAGTGATCACTCATTTCAGACCGACCCCGATTTGCCACCTGGCTGGAAAAGGATCAATGACATCGCGGGGACCTATTACTGGCACATCCCTACAGGAACGACCCAGTGGGAACGTCCCGTGTCCATCCCCGCAGATCTTCAGGGTTCTAGGAAAGGCTCACTTAGTTCCGTAACGCCATCTCCCACCCCGGAGAACGAGGTAAAACTGAGTGTCTGTTTACTGGCTTAGTAGAATAGATGTAACTCGTGATTTCTCTGTAGACCACTTGCTTCTGCCCCCAACAGGTCACCAGGTAAGCTTTTCAATTATCATGCATGCTGCATTTGAAATCTCAGTAATGCTTCCTTTTAGTAAACAGTGTTAATATCCATCTTTCAGGGGTGTTTTTATTTCTTAATGGCTTTTGGTCTCTTGAAACACCATTGCAGGTATGGGAACAAGGGGGGCTGATTAATGAGATGTGGTTAAGATTCCCTGGGGCTCACCGAGGCAGTACTTCACTCTGCGGGTGCCATTGCACGGTGCTGGCTCCATAAAATATTTACACTGAGAAGAACATCTCGTGGCCAGACGTGTATAATTACTACATGTCTTATTAGCCTAGGGCTCGTTTGATAGTGCAGAGAGGGTGTCTGCAAGGGTAACCTGAAGAGCCCTCAGATGCCTGATTTCTATGAAAAAAATTGTGTTTACTTAGCAGAAGTGACATTATTTTGGAAACAATAGGCAGCATAAATTTCTGCTGCCCCCAAGGAAGAAATCTAGATGTTTAAACAAAGAATTGGGGCATTACAGAGTTTCATTGTGCTATTTATTAATGTAAAGATTCCTGCTGTGAATGTTTGTGGATCCTGATAAAATATTCAAGAGGATTACAGTTAGAAAAGGTCACGATTTTCAGGAATGACTTTTTTTGAGGAAAGGATTCTGATCCCTGACACCAGGCTTTTCTGCCTTTTTCTGACCTGAGTGTTTGGCTCTTTAAATAAGTCCATTTTATTGTGGGGACGTGAAGGGCACTTGAACTCCACTTACTGCAAAGCTTCTCTGTTGGCAGCTCTTATCACCCTTCCTATTCTTAAAAGTACACAATGCCTTGTTTCCTAAACCTTTCGTTACTGACTCGCTCTTCTCTGAGCAGCAGTCGGACCTATTATACCTGCATCCTCATCGTTCCTGCAGTTTCGGGCCTTTGGCTTCTCAGTTACCCAGCCTGGACCTTAGATTTTCCGCCTTGAAAGTAATGGGTTGGAGCAAGCTGTGCCCTCCTTGGTGGACGAGGACCTTGGTGTATTTGTATTTTGCCCTGATAACCAGGCACATGTTTCAGCCTTACTGCTCGTCACTGGGTAACATTGGTGACTTTTTACTGAAGCATCATATTCCTACTTGCTGGGCAGTTTTCCTGCAGTCACTTGTTCTCCTTCTATTGGGTGTGCTGGGGATAGACCCGAGCTGACACGGTCCCGGACCTGGGGGAGCTTGGCGTAAAGTACAGCTTTCCTCCTCCTTCGTATAGCTGCCTCCTGGGATTCCTCCTGGGTGGGGTGGAGCCTCCTGGAAGCAGAGCCGGCCAGGATTGGCCTCTGCTCTTCCAGGGCCTGGACACTCCCTTCCTTATGTGCACATCTTTTCTGTAGGCATCTCTGTTGCCAAAGGTCTTTCTCCATTCCAGGTTTCCATCTTCACCAACAGGGACTCGAGAATGCCAGTATGTGGACCTTACAGACAGGGAAACCGAGGCAGGGAGGGGTCAGTGACTGGTAGCAGCACTGGGTCTGGAACTTGAGTCCTGAATCCTAGGCTAGAGTTCGTCTCACTGAGTTTCCCTGGCCTGAAGATTCCAGCTGCTTTGTTTCATGCTTGTCCTAGAGGTGAGGAGACTGGACTAGGATTCAGATACAGGCTCTGTCCCAGGGATCTCATGTCATCTGCATTAGAAGCAATGACGTCCTCCTTAAAGCTTTCCTGCCGAGGCCACAACATGGGTGTGTAGACTCCCAAGAAGGACGTTCTGAGGCTTATGAGGCTTGAAGTTTTATTTCTTTGATTAATATGCTAGACTTTTGGCTTGGCACCTGTAGCTCAAGCGGCCAAGGCGCTAGCCACATACACCAGAGCTGACGAGTTCGAATCTAGCCCAGGCCCACGAAACAACAATGACAACTACAACCAAAAAATAGCCGGGTATTGTGGCAGGCACCTGTGGTCCCAGCTACTTGGGAGGCTGAGTCAAGAGAATCACTTAAGCCCAGGAGTTGAAGGTTGCTGTGAGCTGTGATGCCATGGCACTCTACCCAGGGCAGTAGCTTGAGGCTCTGTCTCCCCCCCCACCCCAAAAAAGCTAGACTTCTGTTTCTATATTTTTCATGAAAGTCTTAGAAAGAATGCAGCGTGGGTGGGCTGCTGGCCTTGGGTAACACTCCCAGGTAGCAGAGTTGGCCTCTAATCCCTGACCCTACTCAGGGTTAATTTTTGCTTATTCTCCCCTCATACCCATCCCCCCCCCCACCCTTATACCACCCACTGCTCGGGGCCTCTTCCTGGGCTCCGAATGGCACACCCTCCCTGCCACCTCTCCCAGAGTTCAATGTCCCATCGCTCCTCACTGCTCTGAACAATTTGTTGTGGTTTTCAGCAGAATTTCATAAGCTTCATTCCATTTGATCCTCTCAGGACTCTCATGTGGCTGGGACAGCATCATGTGCCCACTTGAGAAAGGAGGTCGCTGAGAGCCGGAGTTGCAGAGCCTGCCGCTGGGGTGAAGGGGGGATGCACCCAGTCCTAGCTCTGGCCCTGTGCTGACCTTGCTCCTTCCGTTAGTTCTGTTCCTCTCTCGTGCTGCTCTCAGTGCCTTTGTATCAGCAAAGATTCATCCCTCCATGGAACATGAAGGGATGCGTATTTTTAGGAACTTCCGAGACAGTGACTCATATCCAGAGCTTTCATAGCGCAGTCGGATAGATACTCTTTAGATCAGCCTTTCAGTTGTTCCTCATACACATTTTGCCCCTTGTACGTGAAGTCACAGAACCAAACAGATTTGTTTTTATTTATTTATGTATTTTATTTCAGGCTCCTTTATTCCATGAACATTTAGAGAACATCAACTATAGGGAAAACATTGACATTATCGTTGAAGATAACATTGGGACAAATACATCAATTTTATGAGGAAACAAAAGCATTGTCTACAAATCAATTGTGAAATAAGTGTACTCATTACCACCACTCCTGGTAAAGCTGAAGGTCCTGGCTAGTACCGTTATGATAACTTAAAAACAGGTTTGTTTGTTTTTATTTTTTGAGACAGGACCTCAGTCTGTCACCCAGGCTAGAGTGCATCATAGCTCACAGCAACCTCAAACTCCCGGCCTCCGGCGGCCCTCCCACCTCAGCTTCCCAAGTAGCTGGGACTACAGGCACAAACCACCACGCCCTGCTGATTTTTGTGGTGTTTTGGAGGAACAGGGTCTCAAACTCCTGACCTCAAGTGACTCTGCCCCCTCAGCCTTCCAAAGTGCAAAGTGAGCCAGGGTGGCACCAAGCAGATTTAAAAGGCAGCAAATTAAAGTCCCAGAGACAGAGGGAGGAGCAGATGGAGGAGGAAGGAGAGGAGGGGGAAAGAGCCAGCCTGGCGTGGACCCAGGGAAAGGTGTAAGCAGCGGCTCCCGCAGACAAGGCCACAGTGGACAGGTGTGCCTGGTGTGCAGGCCAGGGCTCGGGAAAAGGGAGGCAGTTAGACACCCTTTTATGTAGGACTTTAGGGGGTGGTTAATCCCACAGCTGGCCTGGAAAGTTAGGATCTTTTGCCCCGAACTTGTCAGGGAGTGGGCCAGCCCGATCCTTTGTGCCTTTGTCTTGGGAAGGCGGGGTGGGGGTGGGGGGTTGTGTTTTGCTGTGTTAGGCCCCCTGACACCCAGACTGTGGTGGAGACACGATGCTAAACCAGAGGTTCTAAGAAAATGCAAATATTTATACAGTGTCAGGCTAAAGCCTTGTCTCATTACTT
>NW_003852576.1:1941133-1949939 GCF_000181295.1 Otolemur garnettii | reverse complement strand
GACCCGGCTTCAGCCGCAAGCTTCACGGTGGTCGACAGGATGGGGGTCTGGGGACCCCTGAATCTCTTCATCTCACCCTGGGGAGGGCTGCCTCAGATGCAGAACCCTCTAGAAAATGACTTCTCTTAATAACATAGGTCAGGTGCTGATGGCAGTTGAAGAGAAATGATTATTTCCCTAACACCATTTCTGTGATCCCCAAATAGAATCTCTTTTGACTAATTTTCAAAACACGAGAGAAAGCAAACTGTTAAGGAAGAAGAAATGAGGGAACATGTCGTGTTAGAGACGCATATTTTATTCTGCTTTTTTTCTGAGCTGGCTTCAGAAAAAGGAAAAAAAAGAAATAAATAAGTGCTAAATCTGTTACCGAAGCTCCACAAAAGTTGAAGGCTGAAAGCCCCTTACAGTTTGAAAATTTTACATTTCACATTCCAAAGTTCACTCGGGAAGTGTTGAGCGCGGTGGATCGTGTTTCTACTGCACATGCCAGCAGCATTTCTGAAAGTTTATAAACTGGCCAGGAAGCATTTGCTGCGGAAATTTGGCACACGCCGCTCTCCCCCCAAACCACTTATTTGTTCCAAATTACCTCGCAAGTTACTTGGATGTGGAATTTTAGAGAGAAAGAGCCACACACAAGATGTGTCTGAGTAACTGTTAGCCCGTAGCCAAGGCTTCTAATCTTGTTAACTGAAGGTGCTCTTGGGTTCCGGAAGAGGAGTTTGGAGAAGGAGGGTCTGACGCCAGGGAAGGGAAATCAGTCCTCATCTCTCTGCTCCTGCTGAAGTGCTTGTGGCCTCAGGGGTGGCCTGAGAAGCTGACTGGCCAGGGGGGCACAGTGGCTATCTTGGTGCCTGTGTATTTTTGTACACGCTTAGAAATAAGATGACAACATCAAAGGGCCATTCTGTTGTCATTTTACTGAACTTCTGACCTAACCCTGGTGTTTGAAAGCTGGAGAGGACCCTGGAGAAAGCGTAGTGAACACAGTGACAGGATTTCCCAGCCGGTGAGCGAGGACAGCTGTCAGGAGGCCCCAGAATTGTCAACCATGCTGGTTCCCTGGTTCCCCCAGGCCATTGAGTCAGACTCTCTGGGGGTCCACAGCTTGCCAGGGGATTTTTCTGCTAAGTGTGACTGCTTTGTTCTCCTTTATTGAAAAGCCCTTTATTCCCGTCGGATCCCTTTGTTTCTTCTCTTACCTGTGGAGTGTCATTCTCCCTCCAGGAAGCCCTTAGTAGTTAGGACCTGTCACCCTCATCGTGTGTCCCCAGCACCTGGCACAGTGCCAGGTACACAGTGACATTCACTGAATGTTGGCTGGGTGAAGGAGTAAACCAGTTTCACAGCCCCGGGAGCTGGTAGTTATTTGCTGTGGTGGCAGGGCCAGTGCTCGTGCCTCGGGGTCCCCACTGCCCCCCTCTAGATTGTGGCTTCTATGCGGTGCTGCTGCTCACAGGGGCTAATTTAATCGCACGAGCTTTCGTCAGCCTATTCACTAGTGTGATTCTTTTTTTTAACTTCCCTGAATCACGTTTCTGTATTAAACCTGCTTCTGCCTTCTGATGGTACCACAGCCACCAAAAGCACAGAACATTTTAAAAAAGAGAGCCTAGCATGGCACTGGGCTACTCTCCTATCTATGAAGAGCCACTGTACTCCAGCCTGGACAACACAGCAAGACCCAGTCTCCCCCCCAAGAGAAAAGCTGTGCGCGTACGTGTGGTGCGGCCTCATCGGCATTGCCTGCCCCAGTCCTCGGAGTTCCAGAATTCCAGATTTTCTGCTGCAAAGGCCACACCTCTCAAAGCTCAAATCTTGACAGAGAGGGATTGAGAAGTATAATTTGAGACACTCCTGTAATCCTCAAACTGTTTTTTCTTCCATGGAAAAAGAGAGGATCAGGAAACTCGTTTCCAGGGCACCATGCTCAGAGCTGACGTTCTTTGTCTCAGGTTGCTGGCGCCGGGACATCTTCTCAGCCCCATCTGATACATGAAGAATTGGAGGTCACAGGAGATGAGAGCAGAGGCAGAGTTTGACCCCTGGCTTCCCACAGGCTGTGTGTCTGAGTTTGCTTTCTGATGCTTAGAGTACCTGAAACTGGGCAATTTAAAAGAAGAGGAATGTATTTCTCACAGAGGCTGAGAAAGTCTGAGGTTGAGGGCCTGCGTCTGGTGAGGGCCCTCCTGCTGGTGGGGCGCTGCTGAATCCCCAGGGGACACAGGGCAGCACATGGCCAGAGGCTGAGCCAGCTCAGGTCTCTTTTCTTCTTAGGAAGCCGCTAGTCCTCCTCCTATGATGACCCATGAGTCTATGAAAGGGAATGCGTTCTTGACTGCAGAGACCATATGACCCAATCACTTAAAGACCCCCACCTCTCAATATTGCCACATCGAGGATTAAATTTCAGAAGACAAATACTCAAACCTGACGCTGGGACATCAGCCCTTCTGAAGCGCACTCAGAGATGACGAGATGACAAGATCATGGCTCCCAGTGAAGCTGCTGGGGACCTTGGAGGACTCTCCCTCTGGCCAGTTCCCAGCAGTCCAACCCTCCATTCTCACTGATTTGCTTTTTTTTTTTTGCAGTTTTTGGCCGGGGCTGGGTTTGAACCTGCCACCTCTGGTATATGGGGCCTGTGCCCTACTCCTTGGGCCACAGTTGCCACCCTCTCTGGTTTGCATGTTGCCACCACTTCCTGGCGACTTTCTTAGTGCCCTAAAGAAAGTCCCCTGTGTGTGTGTAGTAAGGGACACTCCCAGCCCCTGAAATGTCATCCTCTCAAGCATTGTTGAGTTTGTCAGAGAACCAGTTCCAGTCTTGGCCTTTTTCCAGCAGAAAGACAACACATCATTGTCATTTTTTTCTTTCATCTGTCAAATTGTGTTTAAGACCCCAGAAGAGAAGCGTGGAAGGAGAAATCTCTCAGTAGTGAACTGGCACCACTGGAATCCTTTAGCGAGTCTGCCTTTGCTTCTGCACAGGGTCGGGGTCACGCACAGCCCAGGGTCAGTGCCCCCGTGCACAGGGGAGCTCTGGGAGCTGAGGCTCAGGGCCTTCTCAGTAGAGTGTGGTCACAGTGATCAGAGTAGCGGGTGCCTCAACCTGGGCAGGTACAGGACCAGTACCAGGAGAATGTCCCCAGCTTTGACGGTGGCACCAGAGGTCACTCAGCCGTGCAAGGCTTGAGCTGCCTCGCCTGCGAGGTCGCAGTTTGAGAGGGAGGCTCATGGAGAGGGTCTCTGCTCACCTGCACGCTCCCCTTTCCCATCTGGTCTCACCCGGGCGTGTTGGTGCCTCTGTCTTTCCTCCTGACTGCGCGAGGCCTTCCTCCTCTCTCCCTTCATCTCTCTCACTCCACCACCCACACTGCAAAGGAGGCTGGCTGCAGACTTTCTGTACAACCAAAGCATCTCTGTTGGGCTGCTTAAAAAAAAATTTATTAGCAGAAGTTACAGGCCAGCCTGGGCACCATGGCTCATGCCTGTAATCCTAGCACTTTGGGAAGCCGAGGAAGGTGGATCACCTGAGCTCAGGAGTTCCAGACGAGCCTGAGCTAGAGCAAGACCCCGTCTCTACTAAAAATAGAAAAACTAGCGGGGGGTGGGCTGGGGGCTGAGACAATACGATGCCCTGAGCCCAGCAGTTTGAGCTTGCTATGAGCTATGAGGATGTCACAGTATTCTAGCCTGGGTGACAACTGTCTTAAAAAAAATAGTTATTGGCCAAATGTAGAAAATATTCTCTTCCTAATTAAAAAAAATTATGTGAATAGACTATGTACTTTTTAAAACTTAAGACAAAGTGTTTTTGTCTTTTATCGACCTTAAAAAAGAATCTTTCAGGCTCGGCACCTGTAGCTCAAGTGGCTAAGGCGCCGGCCACATACACCAGAGCTGGCGAGTTTGAATCCAGTCCAGGCCCACCAAACAACAATGACAACTACAACCAAAAAATAGCTGGCTGTTGTGGCAGGCACCTGTAATTCCAGCTACTCGGGAGGCTGAGGCAAGAGAATCACTTAAGCCCAGGAATTGGAGGTTGCTGTGAGCTGTGCTGCCACGGCACTCTACCCAGGGCAACAGCTTGAGGCTCTGTATCAAAAAAAAATTTTTTTTCTTAAAGAGGCAAAATTATGATGATTTATTCAGGGGAGAAAGTTTGTCATCTTTGGTATAAATGAATGTTTTTAAATACAAGAAGGGAGAAAAGACCCGTAGCCTAGTCAAAACAGACAGTATATAATCCTGGCTTCCATTTTTCTTTACTTGAGTTTTGTGTGCTTTTAAAGGTTCTCTTTAGGAGTGCCCATGTTATTTTAAGAGTTTGCAACATCACTGTATAGGGTCTTTGTTTATTTAAATCTGTAAAAGGCGATGGTTGGGAGCTTGCCAGCAGCCTCATGTTTGCCCAGCCTAAGAGGCGAATTCTTAGTTTAGACCTGTAGTCAGCTTTTACTTTAAGGGGACCCCTATGTCCAAAGAATAAATACATAAAAAAATTTTAAAACCATACAAGCATAGAACTTTTAATCAAGTGCTGAAGGCTTTTCTAAGTGCTTATTTTAGAAAATACTTGTGTTTCACCCTCTCTAGTCCCAACACATAGATAGCATCTCTTGAGGATAATTTCTGATTTCAGATTTATTTTATCAGACACTCTTCTCTTTTTTTAACTTCTCCACAAAGATGCAATTATTTTGAGTCTTCCTAATCCATCATCTGATATCCTTTTTCAAAGTCAAACTTAAATAATCTGTGAGCGATATTTGTTTATGTGGATGATTTTGGGCCACATCAGCTGCTTTTCTTTTTTAAAAAGACGTTTTAGCTTAAAATTTTATTTTGTAGTTGGTATTTCCAAGTCCTTAGCAATACCCCTCTAGTGTTGAGTCTAAGCTTTTTGATCTCTGGCCCCTCTGAAAATATGAGACAACCTGAGCAATGCTCTGAACCCAACACCCATTTTCTGAGCTAACAAGACATCCTAGGTTATTCATTTTTTCCTTAGTAAAGACTGAACACTGCTCCTGGGGGTTCGAGTGAGGGGAGAGGTAAGAGATTGGCCTGTATTCCAGCTGTTTTATTTATTAAGAGAAATTATTTTTAAAAACGTAGTGGTCTAAATTTTCTTATTTTGAAAAACTGCGATTCAGATGCCTACACGGAAAAAAAAAAAAAAAAAAACCGAAGCAAAATGACACCAATTTTGTGTAGTGATAATGGATCTAGCTTTTCGAAGCCTTTGCCCTCATACAGAGTTCTGCAGAGTTCACATGTCTCAGGACTTGAAAGATGCATTATGAACTTAGCCGCTTCTATTTTTAGTAGTTTTAAAAACTATAGTTGTGAATAAAAGTTACCGGTCAGTATTCACTCTTCATGTTTAAAGAGCTTTATTTGAAAAGTTCCCTTTGTTGATTCATTTATCTAAGGGATTTGCATAACCGGTCAGTAGCACAAACTCACGAGACTGCCCCTGGGTTTTGTTAGCTCCATTTATTTCCCCAAATCATAGGTGAAAAATATTTGAGTATTGCCTCAGGATAGTAGAAAAGAAAAAGACGTTTTCTTGTTGTCTGAGGTGGACGGAAGGCGTTTGGATCTGAAGATCCGTCACAGGGTCCTCCCAGCCGGGCCAGGTTGCTTTCCATGATGACGTTTAGCAATCATTTCCTGATCAAGACTTTGCAAAGAGGCTTGTGGGGCAAGGATGTAAAGCTTTTTATGAACTAGAAGAATTTATAGTAGACTGTTGAAAGCTATTTTGTGTTAGGTCAAATTTCAGCGAGATATTGGTGTCTGTTTGCTCCTTAACTGCCCTTTTCTTCTTTAAAAGGAAAATAGCTTGACTGCCCAAGTTTTTTGTGCCTGTAGCCATGGACCTTCCTCAGTTTCCAAACCAGTGCAGTTACCAACCCTGGTTTCACCCCCACCTCCAGTAAATAGTTCTGTTACGTTTATAGGGAGGAAAATGCTTACTATGGAATTAGGCGTGCTAGTTATTTATTACTTGCAAGCATATGGGTTGCTTTTAAGACCACATTTAGAAAATAACTCCACTGTCTGCTTCTAATAGTGTTCAGTCTTTGGGTAAGTAATTAAGGCTCCATCTCTCCTCTGGCCGTAGTTTTTAGGCGGTTGTCTAGATTTAGAGAGTGTGCTAACAAGTTGGTGTTAAGAGTTAATTTGTTCCCTAACCCATCCTGTGAATATCAATGCTAACAACAGTGTCTTGTGTTTTTTTTCTTTTTTTCTTTTTTTTTTCTTTAAATCAATGTGCTTTCTTTTCCATGTGAATAATTGTATGTCTAGAAACAGCCATGGAGTGATTTTGCTGTTCTGAATGGGGGAAAGATTAATAGTGACATTTGGAAGGCAAGTATATTGTCGGATTTCAGATCGTTTAATCTTTTTCCTTTCTGCATGGCTGTGGCTGCGTATTTTTCTTCTTCACGAGCATCACGCGTTCTGCAGCGATGGAGTGATTGGCTTCTTGCTAGGGGCGTTCAGCTCACACTTGTGTTGCATTATTTTGACGTCTCCCATCGTGAATGACTTGGGGCTGATTGCCCCGGGTTCCTTGTTGTTTGTAAGACCAGGCGCTTGCACCAAGCCAGCACCCAGCAGCCCTTGCATGCTTCCTGCCCAAGCTCACATCCACTCTCTGCCTCTTGCCAGAGGACTTTTCTCCTCTCTGATATTCGAGGCAGCGTGATGGGCCCTCCCCGCCGTCGGTTAACAGGGTCTGTTTCCCTCTAGGACCTACACGCAGCCACTGTGAACCCAGACCCCAGCTTAAAGGAGTTTGAAGGAGCTACGCTGCGCTATGCATCTTTGAAGCTCAGGTAGGACGTCGGCCAGGTCCGTTTCAGCGAGTCTCTATGCAACTGGAGTGTGCGATAGGATTCTAAGTCCAGTTTTCTGTTTTTCTTTCTAGAAGTGCCCCGCATGCTGACGATGACGATTCTTGTAGTATCAACAGTGACCCAGAAGCCAAGGTTTGTGAGAAACACACTTTCAGCGACCAGGTTATAGTCTGGCATCAAAGTAAGGGCTTTGGCTGTGGCCCCGTTTTTACAAACATGAACGTAGAGCCACTCGATAAAGAATCATTCCTCCATCCTCTCTTTCCTAATCTCCCTGACATTTGAAGAAAATCCCTAAATCAAGTTAGGTTTGACGGGATTTCTATAACCGTCAAGACCCTGCCTGTATCTCACTAGGTCAGCTCTCCGCACAGAGGTAGTAGGTTAAAATTATTACTCAAATGGGTGGGCTTTGGGCATCTTTAAAGATATGCCAGGGGCGAGACCCCTCGTGCCCACCTCTTCACCACCCGTCGAGACCCCTCCTGCCCACCCGTCACCAGCACTGGGGTGAGACCCCTCGTGCCCACCTCTTCACCACCCTCACCAGCACACACGTTACAATGGAAAGTGAAGGCACACACGTTTCCGTTTTGTTTCTAGACATCTGGGGGTGGGGGTTACCAACAGGGCCTGTCATGTGGGCATGTAGCCAGTGCAGTTGCCCAGGACCTATCTGCATAGGGTTTAAGCCTACAAGGTTGCCGTCTTGAAATTCTTAAAATTTTTACCTTCAAATTTGTATTTGGTTAGTAAAGTCTAGTGGTGAAGGAGCGCGCACCAGAGGCTTTCTTTGACTTGTGCTCACCTCTGCCACCTCCCCAGGTGACTCTTGCTTGCCTGCTCCCCTGGTACCCCAGGCCCTACCACACTTTTTCATCTCTGCCTCAGTAGGGGGCAGGGCCTGAACACTAGGGGAATAGGGTCAGGCACACACCTCACGGTGTCTTGGGGTGGGATGTGGTAGTGGCCAGCCCTGCCCTGGCCTTAGACACTGCTGTGCGTTCAGCAAGCACCTCGAGGGAGGGAAGCCTTCTGCCTACCACCCCCACCCCCCGGTCCAGATACCTAGCAGGGCCCAGCACTGACTTGCAGCCCACCTGTGGCTCCCTTCCCTGCTGTGGGTTGAGGTGGTGGGCCCCAGGAACATTCCTGGCTCTGTTGCTCAGCCCCTGGCCAGTGCATGGTGCGTCTGTCTGGGAACAGCTGTGAGGGGGACCCCAGATGCTGGTGCTCTGTGTGTGCACCTCAGCTACTGTGCCTGAGTGTGTGCTCGCCCTGCAAGTGTTCCCCACGCCTGAGGGACAGTGACACTCGGTGGCAACTATCAGCGAGTCAGGAGAGTACAGAGGACGAGAGAAAGCTTGCTTTAGTGCTCTTACAGCATTTTTCCTTTCTTTTTGAACAGGAGGCCCTATATTTTTATGTTGCATATTTCATTCAGAAATTATGCCACTTATCCTCGGTACTAACCACCGTGAATGCCACCATGTCGTCTTTAAAACCCTTCCACACTCCCTCTGCCATGGAAGGGAGAATCTTCTCAGATTTATTTTATTTGTTCTGACTGGCAAAGCAGATCCTTCTACAAAGAAAATAGCAAACAGATTTCCTTTGTAGTATTCAGGGGGGAGCACGGTGTAACCTCAAAACCTTCATTCCTTTGCAGGAACTACCTTGTTCTTTAATTGTTCTTTAAGAATCTTGGAGTTCAGGCTTGGTGCCTGTAGCTCAAGTGGCTAAGGCGCCAGCCACATACATGTAAGGTGGCAGGTTCGAATCCAGCCCAGGCCTGCCAAACAACAATGATGGCTGCAACCAAAAAATAGCTGGGTGTTGTGGCAGGCGCCTGTGGTCCCAGCTACTTGGGAGGCTGAGGCAGGAGACTCGCTTGAGTCCAGGAGTTGGAGGTTGCTGTGAGCTGTGATG
>NW_003852576.1:1939876-1941004 GCF_000181295.1 Otolemur garnettii | reverse complement strand
CCTGTAGTCCCAGCTATTCAGGAGGCCGAGGTGGGAGGATCACTTGAACCCGGGAGTTTGAGTCCACTGTGGGTGACAGAGTAAGAACTCATCTTTAAAAAAGACAAAAAAAATTTAAAAAAGAAGAAAAAACCCTATCTCAGGGCTCCCAATGAAATCTGCGCTGTTTCTAGTCCACTAAGCTTCATTTTAAGCACAGCCTGATAAGACATGGCCACTCTCGAGCCAGTGGTATTTTGAACAAGTCGTTGGGCTACTGTTGCCATGCTGTCCTTTACAGATAAATGTTAAGGAAGGATGGGCTGTGAATAGTCTGCTTTGCTACCAAGGGCTGTACCAGGTCTGTTAGCGAAGGCTGGAGGAGGGCGGCACAGCCATCTCTACCACTGAGGGCCAGGCCGAGATACCTGTGACGCCCTGCTGGGAAGTCGACCAGAGCAGCAGGGTGTGGGATGCACATGCCGAGGCAGACTCAGTTATGGGGCTGGGACTGCTCAGTTCCACCTACGTCCGCAGCCTGGGCCCTCTCTGCTCCCTCCCAGTTGTGTTGCTCAGTGAATTCTCCCTCTGCCGCCGTGATCATGAAGGTGTTAGTGTTGGGGAAACCCGGGTGAAGGACATAGGACAACACGACCTTTCCTGACATTAACATCTTCACGCTCAAGGTACATTGATCAAAACTAAGAAATTAATATTGCTGTGGATGCCGTGTAATTAACTAAACATTTATTAACATTTTCCCAGGTTTTCCACTGTCTTTTTTCTGTCCGCAGACCCAGTCTTAGGACGCAGCTCATGTAGTGAGCTCTTTAATGAAACTAACTTCACATGCTCCTGTCCACGGTTCTCGGGTTTGCCGTGCTTCATTTCCTTGTGATACTCCACTTAATCTATCTAGGTGTTCCTCGTCACAGGAGCTGTTGATGTGGTAGTGGCCAACAACTTTAGTGCTCTTACAGCATTTTTCCTTTCTTTTTGAACAGGAGGCCCTATATTTTTATGTTGCATATTTCATTCAGAAATTATGCCACTAATCCTCGGTACTAACCACCGTGAATGCCACCATGCCGTCTTTAAAACCCTTCCACACTCCCTCTGCCATGGAAGGGAGAATCTTCTCAGATTTAT
>NW_003852576.1:1929010-1939046 GCF_000181295.1 Otolemur garnettii | reverse complement strand
CATGCTTTGAAAATCTGTGCTAGTTCTTGTCTGTCCTTTGTGTAACTCTGCTCAGATGTCTGTAAAGATGTTCTGCCCCCTGGTGGAAAATACTGGAAATTACATCTTTAAAGAAATGGACTTGATTTCCTCAGGAATCATAGTTGGAAGGAGCATTAGCGATGACTTAACGGTCCTCTTATAGGTGAAAAAAAAAGTCGTAGGGTTGCGGGATTAGTGGTGGAGATGGCCTTTGAAAATGGGTCTGCTGAGCCTCTGGCCACCTCATTCCACTATCTCTATCTCTGTGGGTAACAAATTGTTTTCAGGATATTTGTGAGGAGAGGTTCTTAGCACTGCTGTTAGAGCAGCCTTCTTTGAAATACAGAGTAAAAGGAATGAGTAAGAAAGATTATGTTGTCCCAAGCATTAAATTCTCTGAGTTTCAGCTTTCTCATTTGTAAAGTGAATGTCGTCAAATTAGAAGTCACTTCTGGTCTGAGAAATTTTCCAATTCCAAATGAGATGTAGCAGTCCTGATCTGCGGCATCTGGAGATGAAATCCTGCAGTCTGATCTGCATTCGGGTCTGGAGGGGGAAAGAAAAAGTACTCAGAATCAAAGAAAGAGAGCAGTGAGCCGGGCTGGCTCCCCTCCTGAACACCAGGCACCTCCACACACACTTCTGCAAACACAAGGCATCAGAGTCATCCCCCAGGGTATAGATAAGCAACTGATGCTTAGAATAAGTAAATAATTTGCTTTATCACACAGCTAATAACAGGTGGAACTGGGCCTTGATCTTACGTGTCTTTCACTCATAGCCCAAGAAAATGTCCTCTCTTTCTGTTCCCAATTACTGCTTACATCAGTGTTAAGATTTTTTTGTGTGTGTGAGACAGTCTCACTCTGTTGTTGTCCTAAGCTAAAGTGCCATGGTATCATAGCTCATAGCCACCTCAAACTCTTGGGCTAAAGTGGATTCTCTTGTCTCAACCTCCCAAGTATCTGGGACTACAGCCACCTGCCACAACACTAATTTTCTTATTTTTCTATTTTTAGTAGACACCAGGTCTTGCTCTTGCTCAGGCTGATCTCAAACTTCTGACCTCAAGTGCCACACCTGCCTCGGCCTCCCTAAGTGCTAGGATTAGAATTACAGGTGTGAGCACCATGTCCAGATTGTTAAGATCATTTTGGCTGCCGGGGTATTTGGAATTAAGTAGCAGAGTTGTTAGAGATAGGAATGGATGAGGGAAGTGGAAGGACAGACTCCTTCCCCTCCTCATCCAGTCTCAACGTGGTCCAGCCCTTTGCAATGCTTTTCACACTTACATGTGGGCAAATCTGATTCATTTGTCTGGGGCAGGAAACGGGATTGCATTTCTAAGCTTGCAGCAATGCCAGTACTGTACAGACAGCTCTGAATAGCCACACTATAAGGTTTGAAGCCTGATTTTTAAAAAACATTGTTTCTGTGCCTCTTCTGCAGGGAAGTCGGCACAGTCTTCCCCCACGGTACCTGCCGGTTCTGTTACAGCCATTTGCAGCCACGTCTCAGCTGCTCAGGAGTTGTATTTTTTCCCCATCATCCAGCAGTTAGATTTTGTGAAAGCTTCTCTCATCTCCTTACTCTTTTATTATAACCTGCTGCAGATGGAGAGAAGGGAAGAGGAGGATACAAATCGTGTTAGTAGATTTGACAAAGGAAGTTTCTGAAATGAATGGTGAGCGAACATGCAATTCTCATGTTCATCTATGAGCTTATTTATCTGTGGTCTCCCTTGGTTCCTATTAGCATAGAGTTTTATGAAGTAATGGCATTAGTAGCTGCTGACTAGATTAGAACTGATAGATGTTAAACAGGAAGTGGTAAGGAGTATCTTTTCTCATTCAGATTTATTTCTAGTCTGTGTAGCAAATTCATTATCATTACTGAGCATTGATACGGGATTTTACAGCTGCATGTAATTTTTATAATTTTTATTCACATGGTACAGGTTTCTTCTTTCAGAAATCCGGATCTATGCAGAAAGTTTGGATTTGATTTGCATTGTTGATTCATTAATTGAGTCAAAAACGTTTCTCGAATACTAAAGGAGCATACGTGTTTACTGAACGGTGTAATGGTTAAGAGCAAGAACTTTGGACTCAGACCGTCCAGGGTTCAAAGCCAGGCTCTGTTGCTGAACAGCTGGTTGACCTTGGGCAAGTTACTTCGCTTCTCTGTGCCTCAGTTTCCTCATCTGTAGAATGAGGGTAATAGTGGAACCTACTGTTGTGAGCTGTTGTGAGCATTGCGTTGACGTTATAAGATATGACATCTCAAATGCTTAGAGTCCCTAGGACAGAAACATTCCTTGTACATGAGCCATTATTACTATTCCTAAACAAGCAGGAATTGACATGGCTCCTGTCTACAAGGAACGGACAACAGGCAGATTCAGCACATCACGCTCAGAGCTGAGCTACTGTGTCAGGAACACAGGCTGTGGCAGAGGCATCTGCCCTGGCCGGGTAGAGGAGGTGGCTCCTGTGGCCTCGGAGAGGGAGATGGTGCTAAGCCAATGAGTGTACTTGAATTTGCACAGGATTTCGTAATTTTCTTTTTGAAACAGAGCCTCAAAAAATATAAGTGCAGAAGCTTTGAAAGTGATTTTACATGTAAATTTGTGTTCGTTTTCAGCAAATGCTTTTAGGAACAGATTTAAGATGAGGTCCATCTGTGTGTGTCCAATACTGTGGATAACGTTGTTTCTGTTATCTGTTCCTCTGTGGTGTGTACCAAACTGCACCCAAACTTGGTAACTTGAAACAATCATTTACTCCACTCACAATTCTGTGGCTTTGGGAATTTGGGAAAGGTTTAGTGGTGCAGTTCCGTCATGATCCACGAGGGGCAGCAGAGTTGGAGGCTTCATTTCCAAGATGGCCTCTTCTCAGAGGTGCCCAGTGGTGTGGGGCTCCTCTTGATGGGACATCTCATCCTCCAGGGCCTCTCCGTGGGGCTTGGGCTTCTCACAGTGGTGGTTTTCAGGCAGGCAGTTATACTTCTCACCTGGCGTCTAGTAAGATGCGGGAAGCTGAAGCCCCCAGGTAAGGAGAGGCTCTTCCTGGACGTGGCATCCCGTCACTTCCATCCCTTTCTGTGGGTGGCTCCCAGGTTGGCATTCACAAGGAGAAAATAAAGATCAACTCAGTCGAGCCATAGAAGGCCATTTCTCAGCCTTTTGGCTAAGATCAAGCAGCAAGCCATAGAAGTGGGAGGCGTGGAGAGACAGAGTGACCTGTCTGGGTGTGTGTAGCTGGTCGTGGAAGAGCAGGACTGAATCCAGGCTTCCTGCCCCTGGTCCAGAGTGGGTTCCACTGACGGTTGCTCACACCCGCTGCTGCTGGCCTTGGCTGTTCATTTTGCCTGCCAGCCCAGAGGACAGCTTTTGTGTTTTCTTCCCTTTATTTGCCAACACAGCCAAGCACAGTGCTGTGTCTTGGCACAGTCACGGCTCCCTTTTCCTTATTAACTTCTGGTCACTACACTTGCCTGAGTGAGCACTCTAGGAATTGGCAGCCACGTGTGAGCCTCTGACTTTTGAAGGGCACTGGTGAAACAAGACACATTGTTGTCCAACTGTCAGCAGCTGCGCCCTGTGCTGGGCAGATGCCTGGAAAAGCTAATTAAGGCAAGGCAGACTTCCTCTTCCCCTGAAGGAAAGAGGCAGGAAACAGGTGAGGTAATGGACACTAGCCAGCAGTGGTAGCAACAGTGGTCATCCCAAGAGTGTTGGGGCAGCAGGTGGGTGAACCTGACTCAATGGGATCCTGGCACAGAATTTTGGGCCACAAAGAGTTGCAGAACCAAGCAAACTCGGGCAGATGTGGCCACGGAACATTCATCTAGCAAGTCCTACGGGAAGGGCCAGCTGACCAAGTCCTGGAGTCCTAAACTGGCATTTCAAAGGCACTAGGAAAAGAGCCATCTCATTCTCTCAGGCCTGCTGCCTGAGAGCTTAACACCATATACCAGTATTTTGGTGGTAATGAAAACATTTCTTGTTTGTTTGCAGTTAACAAAATTGGTAGAGAACTGTGGGCTCCTCCTTTAGGGCCACCAGAATAACTAGATGTGGGAGGATGGGTGGAGGGAGGGTAATTGGTGGGTCCACACCTATGGTGCATCTTACGAGGGTATGTGTGAAATTTACTAGTGTAGAATATAGATGTCTTAACACAATAACTAAGAAAATGCCAGGAAGGCTATGTTAACCAGTTCGATGAAACCATTTCAAATTGTATATAAAACCAGCATGTTGTACCCCATGATTGCATTCATGTACACGACTATGATTTATTTAAAAAAAATTAATTCAGATGTCAAACCAAGTCTAGCTTAAGTCATAACAGAGCCCCTTAGGACTCCTGTCTTAAGATCTCATCAAAGTGCGAGGTCCTCTAGCTCAGCCACAAAGATCAGGGTCTGAGTTCTTCCTCTGCTTCTGGCTCTGGGGCTTCTAAGAAAATCATTTTAGTAGTCAGGCTCCCATATTCAGACAAAACTGACCGCTCCCGACGGTGGGTCTGCCACAGGCTCATGTGTTCATCTGGCCTGTGTGTGTTCAATAGCTTTTCCATGCAAGGTGCAGTGAGGTCAGACGGGGCAGGGAAACCAACTGGTGCAAGAGAGAAACTGGTGATATTTTAATGACAGTTACGGTGCTGCTGGGATTAAGGAAGAGAGAACTTGAAACTAACGTGGAATTTGGTTGGAATTTGGTTGCATCACGTCGAAGGTGACTCTTGAGTTTTTATGGAATCAGTTCTCTGACATAAATAATTCCCCTTGGGTTAAGGAGCCCCTCGGGCTGCAGGTTGCTCCATTAAAACCATGTTTTGCTGTCAAACCAACACAGTCCTAACCCAGCCCCCAGCCAGATGCTGCTACGTTCCTCCTCTGCTGTGGGCCCCGGTCATCAGTGCGTCCCTTTGGATTCCACTGTGGTCTTATTCTGTGAGCAGACAGGTCCCTACCACAGGTCATCAGTGCGTCCCTTTGGATTCCACTGTAGTCTTATTCTGTGAGCAGACAGGTCCCTACCAGGGCCTACACACCTGCACCAGCGACATTACCAGTGGTCAGAACAGCAAGTGATCCCTGTCCGCAGCAAGGCTAGAAAGTTGACCCATAGAAATGAGTGGAACCTAGCACCAGGAGCCTATGATTTCTCGGAAATCACCTCTCCTGAGAAGCAGGATTTTTTTCAGAGTTGTGGGCTCAGATGAGATCTTCAGCAGCCTAGAGCTGATTGATAGACCGTGCTCAATCCAACACATCTCTTCTGCTTTGGATATTTGGCAGTGATCTAGAAACAGAGAAATGAATGGGCATCCCATGTAGACCTTCAGTGCCTGGCAGCAGGGGAGGGCGGATGGAGGAGGGGACTGGCATGTCTCCAGTTCTAGCTGTGGGGGGCCCTCTCCCTGCAGCAGGTCATCTGATTCTCAGGACAGTCCTGGTGGTGGGTGACAGTCTCCCATTGTACAGATGAGGACACTGGCAGAACCAGAGTTACTTACCTGAAGTTACAGATGTATTATGTAGACAAACTGAAATTTGAACCCAAGGGAGACCGATCCTAAAGTCCGTACTCTTCCCAGCAATGGCCGTGGCTGACATTCATCGAGTAGTATGTGTGACACGATGTGCAAAGGCTGTGATTGACAAGTGTGGTGATCTTCACTTTCACCTGCCGCCTTCGTAAATGGGGGTGGCCAGCGCCACATGGCACTGCCATGTGCCTCATGCTGCTCTGTTCTCCCACGAACCTCTGAGGTGTGTTCTCCTGTTTTCAGTTGAGGGCGCTGAGGCAGTGTCTGCTGGTTGGGTTAGGCCTCTACAGCTGGCAGACAGCTGAAACTTGAACCCACGCCGTCTGGTTTCAGAGCCCAAGAGTTCAACATTGGGCTAAGCTTCCTCTCACCATAGGTCGGCCTTTCTGTGGCCTTCAAAGCCTCTGTTTGCTTTGGTTCTCTGGTTCCTTAATGGTACTCCAGTAGTGGAAATTCTGTCCCAGAAGTTCAAGTTTACCCAAAGACATGCAACTATTTTGAAGTCTGAGATAAAATACCTGGGGGAAGGGGTTATTTGTTTAGTGACACACCCAAGCAATTCACTCAGTGACAAAAGAAAAACCAGCCAGAGTCATTGTCCCTAACGTGGGGTCATGCTTCAAGTAGAAGGAGTATGAAATAGGAGCCAGAACGCTTGGTTTCTAGCCCCAGTTCTGTCAGTGAAGAGCTGTGTGACTTTGAATAAGTAACTTAACCTCTCTGAACTTTGTTTCTTTCATCTGTAAGTTGGGATGATAGTTATAGAAGTATCATCCTGGGAAACTCAGTGTTACTGTAAAAACCCAATAAGGTATATGTAGAGATGCTTTAATACCTTTAGAGTACTGTCTAAACATCAAATATGATTTTTTTTTAAACATCTCACTCTGTCACCCAGGCTAGAGTGCTGTAACATCATAGCTCACAGCAACCTCAACCTCTTGGGCCCAAGTGATCCTCCTGCCTCAGCCTTCCAAGTAGCTGAGACTGCAGGTGCCCACCCAACACTCAGCTAGTTTTCCTATTTTTAGTACAGTCTCACTGTTGTTCAGGCTGGTCTCGAACTCCTGAGATCAGGCAATCCTCCTGCCTCAGCCTCCCAGATTACAAGTGTGAGCCACCATACCTGGCCTCAAATATGATTTTTATGATACAAAGTTTTCTTCAAAATATGCTGATATAATGGTTCCCCAGGGTCCTATCAGTCCTGTCGAATTAACAGTTTGGGCTGCTATGTAGATAGCACCCCCTGGAGGCGGCTGGGCTTAGCTCAGTCTCTGGCATATGGGTCCCTAGGACCACTCTGCTCCCCCTCTCAACCTAGGGGTCATTATTTTACCAGTCAGAGTTTACAGGATGTCGTAACTAAAGTTAAGCAATACAAATTTTTTTTCCAGACCTTAGAAAAAAATTACAATAGAAAATGATGTGGGTGGCACCTGTGGCTCAAAGGAGTAGAGCACCGACCCCATATGCCAGAGGTGGTGGGTTCAAACTCAGCCCTGGCCAAAAAAAATGATGTCGTGGCTATTAATGAAAATGTAGCTAGTACCCGATTATGTAAATAACATAGGAACTTTTAATCTAACTTCCGAAGAGGAGGCAGTGAAGATCCATATAAGAAATGTCCTGTGTGTTAACAGGATTGTCTCATCTTGCAGACAAAACAAGTCTTGAAAGAATTTTTTGACTGGCTGCATTTAGTGAGTCAGTCTGTATATTTTTAACTTTTCGTATCCCCTCCCTTTTCCTTTACAGTATTGTAGGTAGCACATTTGTGTAAAGCTCTCATCCACTCAGACTTCCTTAGTGGCTCAGCGGAGCAGGAAGGAGGCTCCTGAGCTCAGTGACGGCTCCTCCCTCTCCTCACACCCAGGTGAAGGCCCTGTCTGTTCCTGGCCTCCAGATGCCTGGTCGCTTAAAAGGCTTGGGCTTTGGTCAGTAGGGGCGCTGTACTAGCTTTAAAAAAACCTGCAAGGTTCTGTATCACGGGGAACTGAAACTAAGGTTGCCTCACGTACAGGAGCACGTGGCTTGTTTGCGAGCGTCCTGGGTTGCTCTGATGCTTCTCCCAAGTGTGTGCTGATTTTCAGGTAGTGACAAGGGTGCCCCAAACGGGGCCTGCGGCAGAACCTGACCTGAAGGTTAAGCCAGGTCCAATTAGCAGCACCAGAGCGTTCTTACTGTCGAAGGGGTGGGCTGTTGATAAATAAGGTGGCACCTACACAACTTTGTCCTCCAAATCCTTTTCTTTTTAACTTAAAAAGTTGACATTGGGGAACAATGGACACAAGGCTGAGACTCCCCCAGCGGAGCGGAAGCCTGTTTCGGTGAAGCGTTGCATACAAAGATCCTTCACAGTCCTTAAACTTCGTTGCAGACCTCTGAGAGCTGTGGAGTCTGTAGAGACAGGGCCGGCGCCCGTTCACTGCACTGTGGCAGCTGGGTGGCGAGGTGGAAGCTAGTTCCTTCCCCACTAGATTCAACTGTGCAGAATCAGACAGTGGCTTGGCCAGCCCTGGGGCATATCACATTGGTAATAAGTGAAGATATTCCCAAGACATGGAAATGAATGTCATCTATATGATGGCTAAAGCCACGGTCCCCAACCTTTTTGGCACTAGGAACTGGTTTCATAGAAGACAACTTTTCCACAGTCCTGGGGTTGGGTAGGGTTGAGGGCGGGGATGGTTTGGGGATGGTTTGCGCACAGTCCGTCTCCACCCGAGAGCGTCAGGCAGTAGAGTCTTACACGGTGGGTGCACCCTGGGTCCTCTACATGTGGTTTATAGTCAGGCTCGTGCTCCCACGAGAATCCAGTGCTGCCTCAGAGCTGCCACTGCCAGGAGGGGCAGCTCAGGTGGTGATGCAAGTGATGGGGGAGCAGCTGTAAATATGCTGACACTTTGCCTGCTCAAGTCCTGCGGTGCAGCCCAGCTCCTAACAGGCCACAAACTGTACTAATCAGCACCCCGGGGACGGTGCTTAAAGGTGGGCTGTCACCCCCGCTCACTTTACACCTGTCACACAGAAAAAGTAGGAAGGTGGGAGCTCCAGTGTGTTGGCATGGAGGAAGTTTCCCAGAGGGTGTGTGTGGCCTGCAGATTCGTAACCTGGATGCTGAATGACCTTGCTGCCCCTGACCAGTCAGCTCTGTTGAAGCAGGAAGGTGCCCAAGGACAAGTTTACTGATCATCCTGTCTTGAAACCTTTGCCCAGGGACAGAAAGCGCACAGCCTCCCTTGGCAGAGGAGCCCTTGTTTTATCTCTTTCCCTGAGAAGTTCACCATCACTGCTCTCCAGTTCTCCTAATTCCAAAGTTTCAACGTCTTGCTTGACACCCTGTGTAGAAGGACAACTTTTAGCTGGCATTTCCCCCACACCTTAAGTGCTTTCAGATAAGCTTTTCAGTCTTCTCTGAGAATATTACAGTTTTCTCACCTTCATAATTCATGGGACTCAAATTGCTTTAATTGTTTTTGTGACTTTTCTCTGGATGTTCTGAAGTTTCTCATCAGAAAAAAAAAATTCACAGATATTAAGTGCTGGTTATCTGCTTGGCACTTACCTAGGTATCGTGAGATATGAAAAAGGAGGGACCCCTGGCTGCCCGTGCCTGTGAGGGCAGTGGAAGGAGGGCTGTGTGGAGAGTCCAGGGACCCCACTACTCACCTACATCTCCCGGACTCTGAGACCTCGGGCAGGTCATTTCCCTGTGATAGACCTCGTCCATCAAGCCAAACACAAGAAACTTTTGAGTTAAGCTCTAAAACAAGGTGCTGAGCTGGCTGGGGAGCCGGGATTAACAGCAGCACAGAGGGATGAGCTCCGATCTGTAAGAGGGGCTTGGAAAGAGGGAGAGATGAGTGTGGGGTGAGGCTTCTCAGCAAGTTTGGGCAAGGCCTCCAAGTTCTAGGCCCACCCTGGTCCATCTGGTGACAGAAGCCTAGTTGTCCCACAGGGTCAGGCCTGAACCACGGGCGGCACAGCGTGGGAGCTGCTGCTCAGGCTCGGCCTCCTGAGGGAGCCTGCTAAAAAGTCTGCGGAGTGGCAGAGCCCAGGGACGTGGTGCCGCGGCCTGTCAGCTGTGTGAACTGCCCGGTACGACGTCCTCCCCTCCTTGCCTTCCCCCGACACAGACTCCGCACCCAGGGCTTCTCCTCTGCCCCGCCTGCCAGGCTGTGCCATGTCTTGTCCTGTTCCCTGCCTGCTATACCGTCAGTGTCTCGGGGCTTTGAGATGGTGGCATCTCCAGTTGCTTCTCTGAGAATTTGGGGTCCCATCGTGTTGCCCTGTTCTCCGGGGCCCTCCTCTTTTTTTGTTTGTTTTTAGAGACAGAGTCTCACTTTGTCACTCTTGATAGAGTGCTATGGTGTCATAGCTCACAGCAACCTCCAGCTTCTGGGCTTAGGTGATTCTCTTGCCTCAGCCTCCCAAGTAGCTGGGACTACAGG
>NW_003852576.1:1924135-1928953 GCF_000181295.1 Otolemur garnettii | reverse complement strand
CTCCCAAGTAGCTGGGACTACAGGTGCCCGCCACAACGCTTGTCTATTTTTTTGTTGCAGGTTGGCCAGGGCTGGGTTTGAACCCGCTGCCTTCCTCCTCGTCCCTGGGTAGTCACCAGGCTTGGTCAGTCATGCTCACGCTTCAGATAGTTCTGGAGCAACCGGACCTCCTTAAGGATCCCTCTATCCATCTTTTTTGGTGTCCACACACAGGGTCAGGCGTGGTTGTACTGAGACGCGGGTGTATTACCTACTGGGAACAGAACAACAGCCACTTGAGTCTACACGGGCCAAGCTGTTTCATTCAAATGGCAACACATCTTGCGTTTTGAAAACGGCGGCCCAGCCAATACAGGATAAGAGTTGCCAATCTCAGCGTGCAGGATGAGTGGGAAGAGACTATCTTAGGAACATGGCACGCATTTCTAAAACAAGCTCGCCGGTGGCAGCGTCTGCGTTGAGTCTCGGGAGGAGGAGTGCAGGGCTCTGCTCCTCCGTCTGCAGGTCCGACCTGAGGGGTGTCAGCTCCCCAGACTTAGCTTTTTAGCCTTTATTTAGTCTGTTGCTGAAAACTCTTTTTTAACAGCTCTGTGTACATACATTCCTCTCTTTAGGAACTCATAGTACCTGTTATAAATTAAAGCATGTTCTTTAGAACAGCTACAGTCGAACCTCCGTGGTTGACCACCTCCCTGCCTTGAACCAGTTGTCAGAGACGGACATGCACCACCCATGTGTGTCAGCACAGCAGGCCTAGTTCTCTACGTTGACCAGTTTGTTACAGTCCCTTGGGTTGTCAACTTACAGAGACTCTACTGTACTTAAAATTCTTCAGTTGCCATCCAGTTATTCATGTTTACTTCATCTGTGCATCACACAGTATGTGCCACTTGGTTATGGACCACTTCAGTGAACCACATGAGCCCGCTGAAGACAGATTCCACTCTCTCTCTCAAGGTCACTCAGATCCACACTCTTGTTAGCAACAGCTCTGGGTAATGCCCTTGGGACTTGGGTTTACTCAGCTGTGAAATGAGTCGGTTGGGTTCCAGCGTCCCCAGAGCCCGTGTCTTCTTGAGTCTCTGTGCAGGGGCTAAGTCCTTTTCCCTTGTGAGTACAGTGCAGAATTCCAGGAGTCAACTTTGAGGGCTCAAGCATTATAAATTCTCTCTTTAGGGCTGGTAACAGTTGGGCTTTTAATTGAGGTCTTAAGCCCAGCTGTGCTCACAAACACCCACTTAACCCTCAGGATGGTCATGCTTACAGGCTGGGGGCGCTGCTGGCCACATCTCCGCCCTCGTGTAATTTACCCTCCAGGGTGGGAAGAGAGAAACACACAGGTGGGATGTGAGGATAAGTGAAAATACCTGTGATGGAGAAAACCAAAGCAGGGAGGAGAGGAAGGGTGCTCTGGAGCGGTCGCAGCTTTCAGGAGGCAGCGAAGCCTTCTCAGAAGGTGGCGCTGAGTAAGAGTTGGAAGCAGGCAGATCAGGGGAAGCTCACAGCAGGCGCCAGCCTGGTGCCTCTGTCCCTAGAGCTAAGTAAGTGACTGGTGGGGACTGTTGGGTGATGGGTTTGGGAGCTATTTTATGGTTGGAAATACCCTGAGAAATCTTTTAGCTCAAACCCTTCTTCCTTACCTGCCCCTGTCCCTTCTCTCATTTGTCAGATGTGGAAGGTGAGGCCTGAATAACTCAGATGACATCCTGGATGTCACTGGTCAGTAGCAGCTCCACAAGGCTCAAGAGTAATTAGTCTCTGCCGCACCTCCCCACCGCTGCCCCTCTCTCCTCCATCCTTTCTCTGCGGTGAAGGGCACATGCACCTGCTTCTCATCACTCACCTGCTTTGTGTTCTCCACTGCTTTCGATACTTATTGAAGAATTGCTCCTAGTGGAAAGATGGGGTTAGGTTCCTACAAGCTTCTAGTCACAGCGTTTTCATCATCCGTTCAATCTGTGACCTTGTTTTTGTATGTCCTACCTTACAGGTTGATTGATTAACCTTGAATGTAACTCATGCCCGAACCAACTTATTTGACATATTTCTCCATAAAGCACACACAGCTCTCGTGCTTAGGAGCAGGTTAACACTACTCTTAGGAGCCACTTTAAACAACAAAATCACCAGCAAAAGGCACCAAAAAAATCTGAAAGACATGGCAATCCGTGGACCATGAAGAGGATACTTGTTCATGGTATGAGGATGTCACTTTGCTCAGCCTCAGCTGGGAATGTGTTGTTCAACTCAATTCTTTTGCCACTCTGTGTGTCCGTGATTGATCCCCAAGCACAATGAGTAACAACTTTGGGGTTACCAGTTTTAGTGAGTATGTGAACTCGCAGACACAGAATCTGCACATGATGAGAATTGACTTACTTGTACGTGGACTTTTCAGAAGAAGCACTTTATTAAGACCCAGTAGCCCATTTTTAGTGGAGTCGTTCTGCTAGGTCACATTTTAGGATAGAGGATCAAGCTAGATCGGAATTGCCTCAGACACTGCCTAGAGAGCACGTTTGAAGCAAACTTGTTAAAAATCATACTGTTAGAGTATTTGCTTTTTGCATTGCATGTATACCTGTTAGGACTTGAAATTGAACTTTGTAGCTTCTCCGTAGGCCCACAGTGTCCCAGCACTGACCTTGCCTTCCTTGCCCCGGCTAGGCTCTCCCTGCTTCCTTACATTAGCATCTACCCTTGACCTCATGTGGCCACCTGGCTTTTCCCAGCAAAATAAAATGCTCCCGTTTACATGCAGAGCCCGGGCTTTACTCTCCGCTTACTCTGTAAATAACGAGCCTCAGCTCAGCAGCAGCAGCAGCGTGGTCTGCAGTGTAAATCAGCCATGTGGACCTCAGGACTTGCATCCCAGTCTTCTCGAAAAACTTTCGCAGGAAAAGCTAAAATACCCTTACGCTCACAGGGAGTAAGGATGGTTTCCCAGCAGACAGAATCTGCTGCCCGTCGGCAGGGAGGGAAGTGGGATTTTGCCAGCCCAGCTTCTTGGCCTCACCAGCTCTTACTCAAGCTTGGAGAAGGTGGGGTGTGAATCTGATGTTTGCTGCCACAGACTCAGGTTTGGCTGGCCTCCAGGTGTTTCCAGCCGCTGATTTGGTGAAGCTCCCTCTGTGTTACATGCTCACTATCCCGGCAGGAGAATCTCCATGGTCACTTTCAGATTGTGATTCTTGGAGGTGCTGTGCAATAACTTTGAGCTGTCTTTCTGGGCCTTGGGCTGCAGCGGCTTAGGGCTGTCTGGTGCCCTATGCCAGACTGCCAGAGGTTGAGTTTAAGACAACTTCTCTTCTGCAGGCCCCCTCCTTTCATGAGAGAGCCGCATTTCATATTATATAAGATAGTTTTCTGCAGAAGCTTTTGAATTTTTAAATGGTTAAAAATTTATTAAGTTCTGTGCTTGTCCTACATTGCTTGAGTGATTGCAGGAATGATCCAGATCATGCCCTGTGAGGGCTCTGTGGGCCTGTGTGGTGTTCAGAGCGTCCCACGTGATGAGGAGGCCCTTGCAGCATCTGAGTGGTCTGAAGCCCAGAGTCAGTGTTGGGTGGGAGAAGGGGGAAGTCAGTAGCATGACAGTTCTGTAGGTGTCACTGGCACCTACAGAGGAAGCTCAGCTCCAGGACAGGACTCAGTCCAACTGGGCACCCCGAGTATTGATCAGGAACTACCCAGAAGCCCAGAAACAAGGTCTGCAGTGTCAGGACGCTCCTCTGTCTTGGCGTCCTGGGACCTTTGGATGTGGGCTCCAGTCTTCAGGTCTCAAGGTCCCACTGGCTCATGAAGATGGAGCCTCCTGATGAGCTGGTAAGGGCTGGTTTGGGTACTGGGCAGGACTGAGCCCACAGGAAGGACTGCCCTGTGGTCCACAGTAGAGGTACTTGGAATCGGATACCTGACCCAGGTCTCATTACTAGATAAATGGAAATGTTGTGTGACTGTTACATCACTAGGCATGGCTTAGACAAGGATCTGTTGATAATTTAGAGCTAACCATAATAAAAGTTAAGACACCTTGTGCCTACCCTGTACCATTCCAAGCACTTTGTGTGATGCCATTTATTGCTCCTGACGCTCAGGGAACATAAAGTACAGCTGTCCCTCGGTACACAGGACTGAATCCAGGACCCGCATGGACCCACCTGCACACACATGGAACATAAAGTACAGCTGTCCCTCGGTACACAGGACTGAATCCAGGACCCACATGGACCCACCTGCACACACATGGAACGTAAAGTACAGCTGTCCCTCGGTACACAGGACTGAATCCAGGACCCACATGTGCCCACCTGCACACACATGGAACATAAAGTACAGCTGTCCCTCAGTACACAGGACTGAATCCAGGACCCACATGGACCCACCTGCACACGGAACGTAAAGTACAGCTGTCCCTCGGTACACAGGACTGAATCCAGGACCCACATGGACCCACCTGCACACGGAACGTAAAGTACAGCTGTCCCTCGGTACACAGGACTAAATCCAGGACCCACATGGACCCACCTGCACACACACGGAACGTAAAGTACAGCTGTCCCTCGGTACACAGGACTGAATCCAGGACCCACATGTGCCCACCTGCACACACACGGAACATAAGGTACAGCTGTCCCTCGGTACACAGGACTGAATCCAGGACCCACATGTGCCCACCTGCACACACATGGAACATAAGGTACAGCTGTCCCTCAGTACACAGGACTGAATCCAGGACCCACATGTGCCCACCTGCACACACATGGAACATAAAGTACAGCTGTCCCTCGGTACACAGGACTGAATCCAGGACCCACA
>NW_003852576.1:1916741-1924115 GCF_000181295.1 Otolemur garnettii | reverse complement strand
CCCACATGGACCCACCTGCACACACACGGAACATAAAGTACAGCTGTCCCTCGGTACACAGGACTGAATCCAGGACCCACAAGCACCCATCTGCACACACACTCAAGGCCCACTGTTGGGAAAAGTTGACCCCTATGTCTGCAGGTTTTGCAAATACTGTATTTTTTATTAACATTTGCTCAAAAACCCATGTGGACCTACACAGTTCATACCTGTGTCACTAATGGGTCAGCTGTACCAGTGTGGCTTTTTCCATTTTACAGATTAGAAAACCAAGGCACAGGGCAGGTCTCTCACTCATATTGGGTCACCTAGGAATTAAGTGGGAAGCTAAGATTCAAACCTGGGTGCCCTGGCTTCTGGGTTGTGTACAGTTTTACTATTATCATAGTAAAAGCAGCCGCTTCCTACAGCAGGGTGCCAGGATTTGCACTTGGGTCCTCAGCAAGGGTGGGGTTATGTCTCCAATGATGCAGGTGAACGAACTGAGGACAGTTGGTCCCATCAGGGAATGACACTTGAGTCTCTTTCAAGCTTGAATATCTTCATATGACAAATATTGAGTAGGTAGCATCTGTCAGGCCCTGTCTGGGGTGGTGGGCATGCCAGGGTCTACAGTACAGGCCTGGTCTCTGGGAGCTGCCTTGGACTGAGCGTTTCTGTCTATAGAACAGAAATGTAGGGTGAAGAATGGTGAATCCAGACTATCCTCGTGACCCCGCTGTTCCCCAGCTGTGTCACTTTTCTTAATTTGTACATAAAATGCTCATCACAAAGTAAGCCCTTGATAAAAGGTCACTGCTAAGATGCTAATGATTGTACAAGACCATCAGACCACATATGTCTAATGTGATATGCTTGTGAGTTTAAACAAATACACATTTAATTTGTTCCATGACAATCTGGAGATGCTGAGCTACATCTCAGAGTTGAACCCACCTCTGCTGAAATTTTCCATTGATAAAAATAGGCCTCATAATGCTCGCCCAGTTCCTGGGCAGGAAGTGACTAACACAATTAACTATTTCTGTACTAAATCACAACCCAGAGACCTACGTCTGGCCCAAGTGAAGACTCTCCCAGGATCCTGGAGCCTCTGCCTGCGTCCTTGTGTGTCACCTGCAGGGGGCTGGTGATGAGAGACTGGAGAGAACTTCCTCCAGAGAGTGGGTGCTCGCTCATCAGCCAACCCCAGCAGCCCATCTGCCCGATTCTTGCATTTCTCACTGTAAATTAATAAGTTGACGTCCTGGCCTTCATTTTTAATTTTGTGTTACTTGCTTGTGATGTAGCAGTGACTTGTCCCACCCCGCAGGTTAATGAGAGTGGCTGTGGCCAGGCGTAGTAAGTGACCATGATTGCTGAGGTGCAGACGAAAATCTCTTTTCTCTTTTGTCTAAGGGCAAGAGCAGGACTGCCCCGGGCACCTCTGCAGGTTGCCCCAAGGCTAACGATCCTAGACTTCCTCAGAACACAGTGGGAAAGGCCTGCTGCAGCCTGCAGGGAGGAGGATGCAGCCAGCCTGCAGTTGATGGCAGCTGCTTTTCCTTTGCCTGGTGGGACTCCTTCCCTCCAGCGATGTTACCACGTGTGTCCACCAGGTGGCGCCCCTGGCAGGTAGTGTGCTCATGGGCGCCCAAACCACCCCAGGGCTGCCTAGTTACAGCCTGTGGGGGACCCGCCCCACCGTGGGCTCTGATACATGTCTCAGAAGCTGGTGGGCTTTGAAGCACTCATTCCTCATTTGGGGAATGTCTCTTTCCCTGAATCTCCTGGGACCTCTAGAACAGGGCCACCTCTGACCCTCTGATGTCAGTCCCGTGTAGCTATTGGCTACCCAAGATGCATGTGTGGACAGAGCAACGTGTCATGCACGGGTGTAGCAGGCAGAGCGGCGTCAGGCCCTCTCTGAGGTCCCTGGGTGTGGAGTGAGGCACATCTGCCTCGCCTCTCCTGCAGAAAAGCCAGCACTGTCGCCGTCCTGGGAAGCCGGCTTGGTGACAGGAATCTGTCAGGACATAAACTTGGGTCTGAGTGCCAGTTCCACCTTTTGTTGGTTCTTACCTTAAGCGTTTATGCCACCACGTGACAGTTGGCTGGGGCTGCTGTAACAGAACAATGGAGACTAGGGCTCTGAAACAACAGACATTTGCTTTCTCCCAGCTGTGGAGTCCAGGAGCGTAGAGTCAGCAAGCTGTGTCTCCTGGGCCCCTCTCCCTGCCGCCTGGTCACTCCGTCCACACACGGCCTTTTCTCTCCTCATAAGGACACCAGCTATGGTCACATGAAAGGTCAGGGCTTCAGCGTAGGGATTGCGGGGACTGGGGGGGGGGAGATGCAGTTCAGTCCAGTCCATAGCAACCACCCTGTCCTCAGCTTCCTCATCTGTGAAGTGAAATATTAACAGCATCTACCTCATGCCGTCATGTGGATTAAGTTGAGACAAAATAGCTGAGCGCCCTGCCTATATCTCTGTATACACATGCATATTCAGTATGGACGTAAACATGCACACATACATGTATTTGCACAAGTACTCACGTGCACACTTGTATTCATATGCTATGGACACGTGTGTCTATGTGCTCTGCACTACACACACTCTGCACGTGTGGGACACTCCTGTCTGCCACCTCGGTCTTTATTCTGCCCCCCCGACCCCCCCGTCATATCACAAAGATCGGGGTTATGACTGTAATACCCCCAAGTCACATTTTTCAGCATGTTTTAATAATCCTTAAATTTGGCAGGATTCCTCTAAAGTCTATTTGCTTTTCTCAAAAATGGGGGAAGTGCATCTTCTTTCACTGGGTCATGAGAATTTATACTCAATTAGATAACTGATAACACACATCTTAAGAGTTCAGTAAATGGAAATTCCTTTCCTCCTCATTTGAACTTTGAAACCCCCTCTCCTAAGAATGCTTTTAAGGTAAAAAGGGATATTTAGAAACTAAGATGTATTAAAATTGTGATTTCATCAAGCGTGCTGGAGTCATGATTTTAGAGGGGCACAAACCCATGTCTTAATGAGAAGCCATGTCCAGCTCTGACCCAGCCAGTGCACTATTCCCCTGTCCAGAATGGCCTCAGGGCAGTGATCTCTTGAAACTCATTTTCCCTTCCCTACTCCAGCCACACGAGAGGTTAGTGGTCCAGGCTGCAGCTCAGCCCAGGTGGACAGTCATAGCCTCACCAGTGCTCAGGAGGGATGAGGAGCCTTCACTCCCCTGAGGGAGCCCCGGGGAAGCCCAGGTTGCCCAGCGGCAGTCAAATCTTTAGACACAGAATCTCATTTCAGTCTCCACCTGAGTGACCCTGCTCTCAAGCATTCTCTTCACATCAGTGGTTCAAGCCGCAGTGCTTATAAATCCCAAAATGATTCTTCTCTCAGCGTTGTAGCGGAGTCAGCACACACATTTTATATTTCGGGAGGCGGGCAGGAGCTGAGTGGGGAGGGCACAGAGGGGCAGGAGGAGCTACACGTCTGCTAGGAAAGAATCCTTACATTTTCACAGAAGGACTTACAATCAGGGAAGCTTTAAATCTCGGAAACATTCCTGGCCCCATGTTGTGCATGGAGAGAGGAACAGTCCCCCTGCCACTTACTTGCATTGCTGCCCTCCCTTGTGTCAAGGAAGCTTTTGTTCTCTGAGGCATTTCCCAGTTGGGGAGGTGGCAGTATTCCTGGCCCTGTGGGGAGAGACAGAGGTGACCCAGCATAGGAACCACCCCATCTGAAGGGACCAGCCAGGAGCGTGCAGGCAGAGCAGGAGATGGGTTTGGGGGGTGATATTTCGATGGTCAGTCCTTTGTGCCTGGGACGCTGCACGCCGTCAGTGCTGCGTGAGTGTGAGCCACTGCTACGCCCTGCCTCTTGGTGGAAGGCGTGTGTCGTGTTAACATAGTGTGAGCTTTTCCAGTTCTGTTGCCATGCTCTGCAGATCGGGAGAGTTAAGTAAATAGCACTTATGGGCCCCACGGTCATCCTCTTCCTATCTCACGCTCACTGTGTTGTAGCCTGTCAGGGGAAACAGCAGGAACGGCCGAAGTGCTCACTGGGCCCTCCCTGGCCCGGAGGTCACTACCATGCTGAATCATTAATCAGGCAGAGTCCCTGCTCTGGTTGGAGGGAGAACTAGGTCAGGCTTCACTCCAGAGAATCCCCAGACACCTCTCCTGCAGAAGCTGCTGGCATCCTGGACTTGGAAAGCATTTCAATATTTAAAAAAAAAAAAAAAGTAACAGCCTAATTATAGTTAAAACTATATATATAATAACTACGATCCTACCTGTGATGACCACCAGTTTACAATAGATGTCCCTATCTTGGAGGCAACAATAGTGAAGTCTGGGCAGGTGAAAAGCTCTGGGCAGGTATCAGCCCCGTGGAGTGGTCACCAAGGGAAGCCCCAGGGCAGAGGGCTATTCTCAACACTTAGAAAAACATCATAGAGCAAAGGATACCGAGTGCAATGAATGTGCCCTAAATGAACATTATTCTGGCCATCAGCACAAAATCTTACTATTTAAAAGATCCTCGTAGCAACAATACCTGTTTGTTTTTTTCACTTGACCCTTAGAGCCCAGATAGTCAGGGTCTCTGGAGCAGCTCTGTGCAACGTGAGTGACAGCCAGGGTCACTTGCTCCTTCGATCTCGCAAGACAGGCTTGAACCCCAGTGCCGTGTCCTGCAGAAGTCTGTGTCTCCTCCCAGAAGCTCCGCCGGTTTGCTGGGGCTTGTGTTTCTCTTAGTTCGGGCTCCTTTTCTCCACCCTGAAACTGCTGCATGTCCCTTTTTCTTTGTCAAGCATCTCCTCAGTGGCAGGGGAGCACCCTGACAGCATCTTAGAACTGTGTTTCTCTGTAACAGGCTTTTGCTGGGACATCAAGGGTAATATTCAGGGGCTTACAGTAACCAGGAAGTTCCTTGTGTTAAAAGCTGGACGCTGGACTCACCTTGCAAATCATCCAGGCGCACCTGCCGCCTGGGCACAGCCCCCAGAGCTGCTGCCGTCCTTCAGCCCCCCTCTCCAGTTCCCTGTGCCCCTTTCTTCTGCTCACCCCTACGTGCCTCACCTCTTATGTCGAGCCATTTAGCCAGTTCCTCATCCACTAATCAGAAATGGACTCTGATGCCGACTAGTCAGCTCCTAGTGTGTGGACTTGAGTTGATGTTTTGGTAAGTGAGTACGCTGGTGTCCAACCTTAGAATTCCTTTAAAGTACAATAAGTCCTCAACTTGACATCATTAAGTTCTTAGAAACTGCAACCTTCAGCAAAATGACATGTAACAAAACCAATTTTTATTTCTTACCAATGTTATGATGAAATGATGTTGAGAGAAGTTGCACAGTGATGTTATTTGAAGACCTGCCATTCATACTTTGCTTAAAGTTGCAATTTCCAAGAACCTGTCGACATTAAGTGAGGACTTACTGTAGTTCACATTTTCATAACCTTTGGAAAACTGGTAAAAGCTTATGCAATTCTGGATGTATTTTCAGGGGGGTTAGAAATTCCTGAGCCTATCTGTGGATCTCCCAGGTGCATGTACCCTTAGTTAAAACCCCTGAAGTCAGCTGATGAGATGGAGCCTACCCTCCTAAAGAGGACAGAGCACCCCCCCACCTCCTCACCAGGCCCTTTGTTTCTCCCTGTCCCCACCACCCCCAGGATATCTTTAGTGGCAGTAATTAGTTGGAAAGACAAAACCAGACTGGCATAGCTGGCTGTTGGCAGTAATCCTCATCCTCCCCACTTGACAAGGACTGGGGCCTTGAGAAAATAGCAGCCCCCTTTCTCAGCCATGCCCTTTGAAAGATACTTAACGTGAGCTGTTTCATTATCCCAGTACCCTAGGAGAGCTATACTATTTTTTTTTTAAGTCTCATTTTGTCACCCTCAGTAGAGTGCTGTGGCATCACAGCTCACAGGAGCCTCCAGCTCTTGGGCTTAGGCAATTCTCCTGCCTCAGCCTCCCAAGCAGCTGGGACCACAGGCACCAGCCACAACACCTAGCCATTTTCTATTGCAGTTTGCCCAGGGCCAGGCTTGAACCCGCCATCCTCGGTATATGGGGCTGGCACCCTACCCACTGAGCCACAGGTGCCACCCGAGGTCTACACTATTATCAGGGCAACAGATGAGGAAACTGAAGTTCACTAGGATTAAGTAACTGAGATCACATGACTCATACGTGGCCCTGCTGGGATTTGACCCTAAGGTCAGGTCAGTGTCCTGACACCTGGCCCTACACCACTATTCTCACTGCCCCGTCTCCGCCTCCATTTGCGCCTTACTCTTCTTGGAGAGAGATCCATGGAGTTGTGTGACCTTTGGTGTGGCGGCCAAAGGATTATGCCCTTCCAGTTTTTTAAAGTACTGCCCAGAGCAGAGCGTCAGGTCTGTTGGGTGCAGTACCTGGCATATTGTAGTGTTAGTGTCAATGAGTGTGTGTGGAATGACTGACTCCATCCATCCTACAAAACTCCGCTCATGGTCACGTCTTTTAAGAAGCTGCCTATAACTCCCTGAACTAAAACGCTCCTCCTCTCATGAGCTCCCAATCCAGGTGTGTCTCTGTGAAGCTTATTTCGGGGTGCCATTGATAGAGCCCCACCACGTGTCTGTTCATCACATGCTTCTCGAGGGTGGGGACTGTCTGTCTCTCATCTCTCTGTAGGTCCAGGCACTAAAAGGTAATAAATGTTGATTGTCTTGAACACACAGTTGATGCTGTGCTGCAGGTCACTGGGGCTTCGGTGGTGAGTCCTACAGAGGAGTATCAGGTAGGATTACCTTTGGAGTGTTAGGTCAAATTTTAGTTTTATGTCATTTTTTTTAGTGTTGCTGTCAATTCTTGTACCATTACCTTTTCATCATCATTCTTCAACATTTCTGGAATAGTGACGATGTTCTGGGAATTGGACATGCAACTCTGTGGCTAGCAGCTCAGTTTCCACCATCTGCTTTGGTACGGTACCCCGAGCTTGGCTCAAGGCAGAGCCTGTATCGGACCCCTCACTGGCTCCAGTTCCCCAGTCTCACCCCTTCCTGTCCCCTGCCCCACGTCATGGTCTAGCAAGGAGGTCCCTGAGTTTTCTGCCTTGTCCCCATCAAAGCTCAGAGCAGGAAAGGAGAGAGCCCTAGAAATTCAGCTGGGAAAAGGAGGAATGTCCAGCTTCAGAGAAAACAAAGAATGAAATGAATCTTCTGGAGCCAGAAAAAAATAAAAAGAGTAGGACGTGAACATACCGAGGCTTGTAATCCCCAGCCATTCACCATCTTCGTTACCTTGAGATCTCCTGGCAGCTCTGAGACCTTCATATTATCATCTTTTTTTTTTTTTTTTTTGGAGACAAAGTCTCATTC
>NW_003852576.1:1912753-1916431 GCF_000181295.1 Otolemur garnettii | reverse complement strand
GGGGGGGTGTTCTTAATTAAAAATTTGGTCTATGTGGAGCAACAAAAATTTTCATAGAACACAGTTGCTATTACGCCACAGCACTCTACCCAGGGCGACAAAGTGAGACTCTTATCTCAAAAAATGAAGGGAGGGAGGGAGGGAATTGGGGTTTCCCTCTTGCTTACACTGGTCTCCAACACCTAAGCTCAAGTGATCCTCCCACCTCGGCCTCCCAGGGTGTTAAGATTACAGGTGTGAGCCCCCATGCCCAGCCTGGTATCACTTTTCAGCTGAGTAAGCTTGGATTCATGGAGACTGAGCACCCGCTGATTGGGATGGAACAACTAGAAACCGAGACTTTGTGCTGTGTTCTGCCCATAGACGTGTTTTAGGGAGAGGTTCTTTCCAGGAAGGTGTCTGGGTTGGTACAGGACACAAAGAGATGGAAGTGGCACTCAGGATGAGTGTTCTAGCTGGTCAGGTCACCAGACTTGAGTCTGCTGTGGACGATGAGAACAAATGGAAGAGAAGGGAGCCTGGGCCAAGAGCTGCCCCCTTTCTAGCTCCCCTGTTGCCCCAAACCCCTTCAGTGCCATAATAACAGCAGGAACAGCAGCGAGCTCTAATTCTGCCCAGCTAATCCTCACCTTGTCTGATCGGCTGTTGCAAGACGGGTTATTTTTAATACCCACACTTTGACATGAGGAAACTGAGACACAGAGTCAACTAACTCACCCAAGATATTACACAAATAGTGGCAGCCCTGGGATCTGAACCCAGATTCTACTTCCAGGATCAATTTTAGGAACAGCATAACTCTGGGCGAAAAAAGGGGCCATCTGTCTGTAGCAGCAGTTCTCCGAGTCCTTCCCAGATCAGCGTTCTCATCCTGGAGCTTGTTAGATACAGAAAGGCACATCCTGGGGCCTGACCCACCCCCCGAGTCAGAAACCGAGGGCGGGGCCGGTTTTCTGTGTTTTGAAGAAGGCCTCCAGGTGGTGTCTCCACCTGCCTCGTGGTCTGTGGCTCATCTCCACATACCACCTTTGGCTGAAATCATTGCGCTAGACATTCTTAAAATCCACTACTAAAAATGTAAAATTTATCAAAAATAAGTACTTGAATTTTCCGGGCAGTATGCTGAGCAGTTACCTGCGTCATCGCCCTGGGTGCCCATCACACTGAGAGCATGAGTAGTGTCCTCATCCTCATTTTACAGGTGAGGACACTGACAGTGACATGCCCAGAGCCACCAAGGTGGAGAATCCAGACCTGCCTGATGACATTGTCATACCCTGAGCCATTACTCTTTTTTGCCCTTTTGGTTAAGAATTATTGAAGAACAAGCGTCAAAGTGTTAATGTTGGATTTTTTTTTTGTTTGTTTTCAAATTCTGAAAAAGATATTTTACAAGGCAAGTGGCTTGGTTAACATTTTGAGCTCTTCTAAGCACGACTCCTGGAGTTTGAGAAAATCGGTGGTTATAAACCTTCCTGCCACACGGGGGCAGCAGGTTGCTCTTCTCCTGGGCTCTGGGAAGAAGCCGGGCGGGCCCCCTGCTCAGTACTCCCCAGACACCTGTTTCCTTTTGCTGTGACCACATGGAATGGTGGTGAAGATTTTCAGATCAGAAACTAAATTAAAACAGTAACAGGACTGCACAAGGAAAATAATTTTAAATTCATTATAATCTTGTTAAGGCTCTTCTATTTTTTAAATCGACATAACAAAATAATATTCTTAGTGGGCTGTGGGTGAGGTTGGGTAATTTGCATTTTTTTTTTTTTTTTTTGCAGTTTTGGATGGGCCTGGGCTCAAACCTGCCATCTCCGGTATATGGGCCCAGCACCTTACTCTTTGAAACACATGCACTGCCTGGGTGTTTTGTATTTTTTAGCCAGGGATGAAACTCCTGATTTTTAGTGAGCTTTTTTAGATGGAAATTCATGTATTCTGGCTGGGTCCAGTGACTCACCTGTAATCCTAGCACTGTAGGAAGCCGAGGTGAGGGAGGATCACTTGAGCTCAGAAGTTCAAGACCAACCTCAGCAAGAATGAGATCTGTTTCCTATAGGGCAAAAAAGGTGAGACTCTGCCTCAAAAAAGAAAAAGGAAAAAAAGTTCCTGGGTGTGGTGGCAGGTACCTGTGGTCCCAACTAGTTGGGAGGTTGAGCCAAAAGGATTGCTCACACTCAAGAGTTTGAGGTTGCTGTGAGCTATGACACCATGGCACTCTACCCAGTGAGACTCTGTCTCAAAAAAAAAATCATGTGTTCTTGGACTGAAGGGGCAAAAAGCCGGTATTATTTCTTGCCTTAATTGTTAGTGAAGCCTTTGACATTCATTAGTTGTAGGGTTTTGTAGTAGGCAACCAGAGGCGGTGGGAAAACATTCTGACTTCCTAGTTTTGAGAGTGTGTGACCATTCCACAGTGACCCTGGTGTCTTAGGCGTCACTCCAGCCAGAATCACTGCAGTGCTCTCCTGGTAGCAGCTTCTGTTGATTGATTTGATTTGATTTTTTTATTTATCTTATGACTTGAAATATATGAAGCTTCTGTGAATCCCCATTTCTCTTTGGGCGTATCACAGTCCCCCTGTCCAACCTACGCTTCCCATGCCAGAGGCTACATTGACTGTAATTTTGATTAGAGTCATGATATTCTCTGTCATCTGACCTGGGACCCTTTTGAGAGTAGAAAGGGCTGCTCCTGGTAATTTCACGACTCCAGCACTGACTGGGGGCGGGGACTGTGATCACCCTACGTACAAATCTTGCTCCGTTTCCTTTCTCTGCTTTGACGACTCTGGTGGAGATTTACGTGCACTGTGCCCATTGCTGGCTTATCAACAAATTAACACTGAGTGTTTCTTAGATGTGTTATGCTAAGTTCTCTACCTGTGTGGTAAGTAGTATTCCCACTTTTACAAATGGAAGAAACTGGGACTTAGTGAATGACTTGCCCAGGGTCACAGCACCTGTAAGTCAGAGCTGAGCCTGGCACACAGGCTGTCCCTACTCTCCAGACACGTATGCTCCAAACTGTATCAAGGTCACTCACTATTTCTTGAGCCGCCTTTTGTGCAGAGCCCCTGACGCTGTCCCTGTAGTAAAACCTCAGAAGCGTACAGCAGTGTGGGTCAGCATGGGGGCACAGATGCCCAGCTGCCTGGGCTTGAATCCTACGTCCCCCACTTCTGCCAGCTTTGGGCTTCTCTCACTCTCCTCATCTTTAAAAGGGGTACAATAACTTGGTATTGGTGGAAAGGGTTCTGGTGAGGATTAACCGAGTTAATGTTTGCGTAAGGAAGTAGGTGACAAGGTTGAAAGGGCAGGCAGGGGATGTCAGCTGGGACATTGTGATTTTACTGACCAGGCCTGTGTTGGGAACCACCACAGAAGAGAAACTAGTTACACTTCTTGGCCAGGCACAGTGGCTCACACCTGTAATCCCAGCACTCTGGGAGGCTGAGGCAGTGGATGGCTTGAGCTCACAGGTTCGAGACCAGCCTGAGAAAGAGCAAGACTTCGTCTTTAAAAAATAGTCGGGTGTTGTGGTGGACACCTGTAGGCCCAGCTACTTGGGAGGCTGAGACAAGACAATCTCTTGAGCCCAAGAGTTTGAGGTTGCTGTGAGCTGTCATGCCACAGCACCCTACCAAAGGTGACAAAGTGAGACTGTCTCAAAAAAAAAAA
>NW_003852576.1:1907133-1912643 GCF_000181295.1 Otolemur garnettii | reverse complement strand
TTGTCTCTAGGATGTGAGGGTCGGTGTGCTGTTGGCTTAAATGAGTTATTTTTGTCTTTGGTATTTTTGGTGGGTTTTTCCTCGTGAGAAAGTGTGATTACCACCTCAGGAGGGAGCACTCAGGCTAGTCACAGCGGCTGGACCAGGGAAGGGTGAACTGGACTGAACGTCCCTCTGGACCTCGGCTGCATTTCTCGTTTTGTTATGAAATCCACAGTCTGTCGGCGCGCCAGGCCCTGCAGCTCCACGTCTGTGCTTCCTGGCCGGGGAAGGGGGTCTCCTCAATGGATGGTGCAGCTTGGATGGGACCCTATGATGTAGGGAGGTCTCTGGGGCCACAGGGAGGAGTGTGGCCATCCTGGTGACTAACAGCAGGACAGAAGCTGTGGCCAAATCACCCTCCCGTGTGCTGTGAGTTTTCTTTTTCCTCTTTGGATTTTTTTGCTTGTCACAATAAGCATGTAATGCTTTTTAAATTAAAGGAAAAAATTGAATAGCAGAACTTTATAAAAGAAGACAAGGGTATGGTCTCAAATAGAATATCTCCAGGTGAGAAAAGAATAAATGGAGTTTGTGCTTTGAAGTTACACAAGTCCATCAGTTCTTGGAGTATGTCAGGATTTGGTGCTGATCGTGAATGCTGTCAGACCTCAGGCCTGTTTCTAACACAAGTTCATGTTTTCTCCCCGTTCTCCTCCTTTTCTGGGCTTCAGAGGAAACATTCTGCTTCATTGTTATTAGAAACAAATCCCTAACGTGCATTTAATTCATTCGCCTACTTTCTTTTTCTAGGTGCTTAACAGTAACAGATCTCACAGGGGTTGCATTTCTTAGGTGGCTCATGTCTGTAATCCTAGCCCTCTGGGAGGCTGAGGCGAGTAGATGGCCTGAGCTCAGAAGTTCAAGACCAGGCTGAGCAAGAATGAGACCCCATCTCTACTAAAAATAGAAAAACTAGCCGGGCGTTGTGGTGGGTGCCTGTAGTCCCAGCTACTCAGGTGGAGGGTGGGGTAGGGAGATCACTTGAGCCCGAGTTTGAGGTTACTATGAGCTATGATACCATAGCACTCTACCCAGGGTCACAGAGTAAGACTCTGTCTCAAAATAAATAAATAAAAACCGCCTTGTAATGAGAGCTTATCGTTGCTGTGCCCATGAGCCTCTAATTGTTCTCCTGGTGATCTTTCCTAAGGAAAACATCTGAACACAAACACACAAGTCAAGCAAGAAGACCCTCGCTATTCCTTTTTCTTTTTTTTTTTAAATACTGGGGAAAGTCAGAGTTTGATTTTCCAAATGATGAGGCACGGTGAGGCATTTAGAACATGCTAAGTAAGCTTGTAGTTGCTTGGGGACCGCAGTGTGACCCGGCCGGTCATTTCCTGTCCTCTCTGTCTTGCAGTGTTTTGCTGTGCGCTCTCTGGGATGGGTGGAGATGGCAGAGGAGGACCTCGCCCCCGGGAAAAGCAGTGTTGCCGTCAACAACTGCATCAGGCAGCTGTCCTACTGCAAAAATGACATCCGAGACACCGTGGGCATTTGGGGAGAGGTGAGTGACATGTGGGGTGACGAATGTCAGGTTTATCCAGCTGCATCTCACGAAGCCCCCCAGCTCGGTGAGACGTGGTACAGAGAGCTCCGAGGTGGTGTTAGGGGCACCCTCCCGTGATGGCAGGAGCTGTGGCCTGCTGCTCCCCACGTTTGGCCTCTCGGCATTACCAGATCACAGGGATGGGGACCAGGGTTTCATTTCTCAGCACCTAAATGATGACCTGGTTTTCAGTATCCATGGCTAAACATGAGGGGCTCAGGATTTCCCTGAACACAGTGGCAGAGTCGATGTGTCTGTCTATAAGAAGATGCAGCGTAGTCTGAAAGGCAAGGTGACTTCCACACACGTACACGTAAACGCACAGCTCCTCCTGCTCTAAAACGCTGGCACACACTCATCTTCATTTACAGTCTGAGCATCAACACTCTATGTGAGTTGGGGAATAGATCCCTATATATTCTTTCTCATTTTCGACAAAGTGATTCCATTTTGAAATGTTAATTTAGGAGAGAAAGTGGTAAGTACAAACACCAAATTTGTATACAAATCTGGCGAAGCTGCATTGCTCCTGTGCCCTGAGGCCTGTAGAACAGGCATGTTGGGAGCGTCTGGGAAAGGCACTTACTCTGCCTATATTCCGTTCCCTCCGTCCCCAGTTAACACAGTGCTGCTGGGAAAGTTTGCCTTTTGACTGGGCAGTTTCCTCCCAGCGGCATGCCACAATGGGAGGTGCGTCCCTAGACCCTTCCAAGGTGGAGTCTGTCTACCCTAAAATGGTGCTGAAGTGAATTGCCGACCAGACTCTTAGATCCCAGGCAGGTGGGGGAGCTGGAAAGAATCTTCTCCTAAGAAAGGCCGCTTTACCATCCTCCCACCCTAATAACCAGGTCATTTTTCCTCCGGAGTTGTTCACCTGTGTTCTTTCTTCTTAGTCACAAATGCTGCTCCTCCAAAAGAACAATTCTCAGTTAGGATTTAGAAGGAAGGTTGTTGTCATTTTTACTAACATGTGAATGGCTAACATTTCGAGGTGCCATAGGTCTGAGGCAACCTGCAGCCTGCTGCTCCAGGCTCTGTGGAGTCTGTGTAGCCACAACAGTCTGTGCAAGTTGTAATTCCTGCCAGCACTCTCATCTGTAAATGTCTTAGCTGCTCTTTGGGGGAAGATTTGAAATCATACTAGATCTTAGTTGAAGACTCTGGCCACAGTTGCACCATTGGCTGGGATATATCATCCTTGCTACACTGATCACTGGCGCTGCGCTCATTCTGAGAACCTCATGAGATTCTAAAACAACATTCTCAAAGGGTATGCTAAGCCTGGCACAGTGGCTCACACCTGTAATCCCATTGCTTTGGGAGGCCATATGGGGGAGGATTGCTTAAGCCAAGGGATTGAAAATAGCTTGGGCATCAGAGCAAGACCCCCCTCTCTAAAATTTTTTTTTATATTAGCCAAGTAATAGTGCAAACCTGTATTCTCCACTACTCAGGAGGCTGAGGCAGAAGAATTGCTTATGATCATGCTACTGCACTCCAGCCTGGGCGATAGAGAGAGGCCCCATCTCTAAAAAGCAAAATGAAAACCATACTGAAGGCACAATTTATCTGTCTCACTTGAGATCTGAAGACCTACAAGAAGCCTCACTGTTCTGCCCAGCTTGTTCTTTGGCTTCCGTGCCACGGCATCTGGGCCACCACCAGGAGGGACAGTCTTTCAGCTGAGCAACAGATGTTTAGTGATGTCTTGAAATTGTGCCTCCATGATTAGCGGGGCAGTAGGGTTGAGGGGTCTAGCGTTCTGGTCCTCAGAGAGCCAACATATGTGGGGAGACGGGGCCTGTAAGCCTAAGAGCCTGAGTAGCAATGCAAGGGAGAAGGAACGTCAGCATTCCCCATGTTGGCATTACACCTGCCACAGGGGCTGGGTCAGACCTGGAGCAAGTTACTTAACCTTTAAGCCTCAGTTTCCCCACTTGCTAACTGGCGATAACAACAACCAAAGCTCCCCTGGGGCAATTTAGAGCACATGGCATGATGCCTTAGACATAATAAACAGTCACATCGATGTTAGCTGTTAGTGCTGAGAAATGCCACAAACTGTGCCTGCTGTGTTCCAGCCAGATCACGCAGATAGGGTGCTGCATAGAATGTGATGGGCATGGAAGGGCCTGTCCAGAGGACTGGGGAGGAAGGGGCTGTGGGAGTTCCAGGACCTGAAGTTAGCAAAAGACCAGATTCTCCAGGGAACCCTGTTAACCCTGTCAAAGATTCAGAGAGTAAATAATTAAAAATACAAGCAGTCTAAAAGCAGGCTAGGGACACATTTTGGAAGACTTGGAGAGGGAGAGAGAAACTGGGCATGTGAGAGGAAATGTGAAGGGTTTATGAATATTTTAGTCCGGAAAGGATGTTTCTGTCTTAGTAAACAAACTACCCCAAAAGATGGCTTCTTTAGATGGTTGAAACGGCGCCCCCTGCTGGCCATAGACGGGCTGAGGACGTGGCGCCTGCCTGGGGAGGACAGCATGTTTTCTCGTTGACTCCCAGGGGAAGGACATGTACCTGATCCTGGAGAACGACACGCTCAGCCTGGTGGACCCCATGGACCGCACCGTGCTGCACTCTCAGCCCATCGTGAGCATCCGTGTGTGGGGCGTGGGCCGCGACAACGGCCGGTGAGTCCCCAGTCACCTTACCCGTGCCCCAGTGTGAGTTCACGGCCTTGCACTGCATATGGAGCGTGGTGGTGCACTCAGCGTAGAAATGTGGAGAAAGAAACCAAATGTGTCTCTTTCCCTCCCTCTTAAACCCTCCAAGCCCCTCCCTCCTGGGTTCTGTGCCTCAGACCTTTGGTGAACTCCGGTCCTGCCTCCTGTTCTGCGTAATCTGCTCATCCTCACCCACATTCCCGCTCCACCCAGGCGGCCCAAGCCCCTGTGTTTTCCCCTCTTTTCTGTGGTCTTTTTAAAATTAATTCTGTTTCGTTCTGTTGAGCGTCAGCCTTCCCAGATGCCTTCCCACTGGTATTTTGTTCTTCGAGAGCTTGCAGGAAGGGGGACTTTGTACAGCCTTTAATCACAAGGCTTAGACCATTCAATTGTGATTGTCAGGAATCTCCTGATTTGAGATTGGCTGAACTTTAACACTTGAAAGGACGGTCTGGTCATACCAACATTTCATTCGATATGTATCTCTCTGAATTTCTACTGAAAATGTGTTATTTATAAGAAAACCTTCTTTCTTTGATGTATTGTGAAGTTTCTATTCTCCCGATGACTGGAAACAAGAAAGTTCTGATTTTCAAGCACATATTCCAACTAATAACGTAGCAGTTATCATAGACAACGTGCTTGGAGGCCATTGTGAAGTAATTGGGCTACGTTAAATAAAATTAATTATTGAACTGTAGTCAGTCTTCGGCAATTCCCAAGGTAATAGAGGATCTCCTAGCTGGCATCGAGGGACAGGCTGTCAGATGATTACTTGTCGCTTTGTTGAAAATGGACAAGAGGATTTGCAAAAGCAAGTGAAACTCTCAGATGTCAGAGAGGTGACCCTCGTGGGTTTGTGGCTCTATCCTGGGCATCCAGCTTTCTGTTGCGTGTGCCTCCCTAGTTAGGGGAGGGTCTACACTAGCTCATTTGGCCTTTGTCAACTGAGGTTGACATGAGTGCATTTGTTTCCGGTCCAAGTCCTAACCCAGAAAGGAAGGCTTTTTGGCTAAGTAGTTGTCAGTCAAAGCGTAAGCATTCAGGCTGGAAGCAGACATGAGTGGTGGTCTGCAGAGAGCCAGCTGAGGTGTTCTCCAACTACTTGGATAAACCTGGGAGCATGGTTGCACCTTGGAGCTTTTTATAAAAGAATGATGAGGGGTAACAGCTGGGCCAGGTGCTCTGGGGGAGTGGGTGGGTGGACTTCTGTGTGCACAGCTGTCCCTCACTCACTGGCCAGCGCT
>NW_003852576.1:1903954-1906820 GCF_000181295.1 Otolemur garnettii | reverse complement strand
AGTAGCTGGGACCACAGGCGCCCGCCACAACGCCTGGCTATTTTTGGTTGCAGCCATCATTGTTGTTTTGGCGGGTCCAAGCTGGATTTGAACCTGCCACCTTAGGTGTATGTGGCTGGCGCCAGAGGCAAGCTTTTCTTAAGGTCAAGGTGCCAGTGGATTTTAATGAGAAGGTTTTCAGTTCATCCTGCCCCTTTAAAGTGAAGCCAAATACTGCATGCCTGGAGGAGAACGTGATCCAAACCACTGTTGACAAAATCATTCAAGCTCTCTGAGCCTCAGTTTTCCTCATCTGTGAAGTGGACATCATAATAAGGACCACAGCATGCGTGCGTGTGTGTGTGTGTGTGTGTGTGTATACAGTGACAGGGACATGGTAAGTGCCCAGTGAATGTTAGCTCTTGCTTTTTAAAGCAATATACGCTAAGGGATGCAGCTGATACCATGGCTTCCTTTCAGCAACAGCGTGGGTCAGGGAGTCAGACCTCAGGGAAGCTTCCGGGACAGTTGTCCATGTGATACAGAGGATGAGAGGCTGTTCCGGACGCTAGTGAGTTCAGCTGTCCTACAAAGTAGGAAGAGCCTCCCACGTCAAACACCCCCCCCCAATGAGATCAGTGTAAATTAGCCTACGTTGCCTTGGCTGTGTTTTTGAATGTGGGCTGCATTACTCATGTGTTTAAATCACTTCTTATCCTCACTCAATGTTAGCAGATAAATGTAATTTAGAAATACACCCAGGATTCTGCACAGGCTGTCAGAATATGAATTGGATTATGGGCTTGGTGGGGGGGGGCGGCGGCGGCTTGAGTCACTTTTCTTTTAGAAACAGTAAATTTAAAAGTTATATTTTCCAGTGAAAGGCTCTATTTCTTCCTATTGGTCCCCTGAGTTTTCATTCCCTAGGAAAAGGGGACTTTGTACTCCCTTTTTTTTTTTTAACTTGCCTTTGCTTTTGATTTTTTTTAAACAGCAGTTTACAAGAGCAAATTCAATTTGTAATGCTGCAAAGGAAGGGGTTTTCACTTTGCATGAATAAAACATAAAAGTGTTTCATTTTGCTTGCGAAAATGAGCCTGTTTCGCATTCTCTTTTGTAACTTTCCTTGCTCAGAGAGTGGAATCTTGGGGGATTTCTAGATGTGGTTAAAATGAATAAGAAAAATACATCGTATAACAGACTTGAAGGGCACAAAATCTTCCTTAAAATCCAGCGTGCTTCTGTGAGCCATGTTGTATCAGAATTTATCAAAGCGTTCTGGGTTTGGCATTTCTCTTCAGACTTGCAAATGATTTTGATTTGCTTTGCAGAAGTTCCTCAAAGAGTAAGCTCACTTTGCATGAATGAGGTGATGGACGGTGACACCCCCCACACCAGCCCTCAGGTTGAGTTGGAGGGACTCTCATGAATAGTACAAGGCATTGCAGTCACATCCTGTGTTAGTCTTCTCAGGGGGCTTGGTTGTTGCACAACGAGGTTGAAGTTTCGTCTCCTTGAGAATCATTTCTTGGAACTTACTGCTTTTTTGCACAGCAAAGTAGAGGTGTCTCTCTCTCTCTCTCATTGATCATGGTGAGATAAACACCGCGGCTTCTGGAAATGGAGCCTGGTGAAAGGAGGTTTGTGAGCCTGGCTTTTTTCCAATCACATGCAGCCCCTGGAGTGCCCAGATTGACCTGCCCTGCTCTGGGCCCCCTGCAAAGAAGAATGAATTCAGGTGTGTGAAGGGCGCTGGGCCTCGGGACAGCTCGGCCTATCTGGGCCTGCCAAGCTACCGCTCTGCGCGTGGTTTGAGAGGAATATCGCCGCCCTGGTTCAGAGGCCTGTGCTAACTAACCTCTGGCCTCAGCATCTTCTTACTTGACCTCGGGAAGTCTGAGTAATAACCCAGAAGTATTCCTTTACAGAAGTATCAAAAGCAAACAAACATCAGTTGTGGACGTGGGGAACTTGTAACAGGGATGCCCCTCTTGCCTCGTGGCAGATAATGGGCCCATTTTGGGGTAAGGGCATCACAATCCCTGAGTACAGGGGACAGTAGACAATAGAGTCCGCTGATCTCATATGTTAACCACAAGAAGGGAAGATGGGCAGGTGGTATTGTCAGAGGGTTTTAGACCCCTAAATGCAGTTTTCCCCAAGTGGCTTCAGTATCAGTGCACCGTGGAGGATTAATCAGGTAAGATGTTCATAGGCTTTCCTTGAGGGAGGATAAAAGGTTCCAGAATCACTTAGGAAACTGAGTAAAACAAAGTGCAACAGGTTCCCCTCACCCTGAGCCCTCCCAAAGGTTTCCCTATTCAGATTTGCACAGGGACCCTCCAAGGAAGTGTTTTCCAGACCAGACTGGAACCTTCCTCCCTAGAAAGGTGGCCACGTGGAACACACTTTGGGAAACGCTGCTCTGGTTAGTAAATTTAATGCTCTGCATTAAATTAGTAGCAACACTAAGTTGCTGTTTTTGTTTGTTTATTAAGAAAAATTTGAATTACTTTTAATAAATAACTGTTATAAGTGGAGACGCCACTGGGCCTGCTCTAATGAAAATAAAATTCCTCTTAATTAATAGCAACTGTCAACAGCCATTGTGCACAAGTGGTTTTTAAAACATGCTCTTGCATACAGGTGAAATGTTTACTCTGTAATATCATTCGTTCTCAGTTGTATAGCAAACTTCTCTTCCTAGGAGGTGTTTAATATATTGCTTTTCTAGTTTTGATGAATAATTTTTATAATAAAATCTTTGTAAGTATTTATGAATTTCCAGATAAGATTATCATTGAGTCAATTACTGTATCTGGTCATAATCTCAGGAGAACATAGCTAGTTTTAGTTGGACTGAATATTTTTTTTTATAAGATATTCC
>NW_003852576.1:1900922-1903676 GCF_000181295.1 Otolemur garnettii | reverse complement strand
AAAAAAAAAAAAGATATTCCCAACTGGTTTGATCCACCAAGACCACGGTTGAAATTGTTTTAAAAGGATTTGCCAGACGTGGTTCATGCTCTTATTTGCCTGCTAGGGTTGTTTTGCTGTTTTGCCTTGGTTTCTTTTGAAGACGTTGGTTGCTTAAGGTTTGGGAAAAGCACAGGGGGTCCTGGATACTACTCGGGTACGTTATTTAGAATTTGCAAAACTTTGACTTATGGGCCTTTAGATGTCAAAGGTGATCTAGTAATCCGTGTCTTTCAATGGCTTTATTTTAGGAATTAAGAAACTAAGAATATTGTGATTTACCCTAGATGACCCATCCAGTTTATGACAGAGCAGGGAACAGATCCCAGGTGTTTTTGCCAGTTCAAATAAGAAGCTCCTCTGTTTCTGTTTTTGTTTTTTGAGATACAGTCTCAAGCTGTTGCCCTGGGTAGACTGCTGTGGCATCATAGCTCACAGCAACCTCCAATTGGGCTCAAGCAATCCTCTTGCCTCAGTTTTTCTATCTTTCATAGAGACAGGGTCTCACTTTTTTTGCTCAGGCTAGTTTTGAACTCATGAGCTCAAGCCATCCACCTGCCTCGGCCTCCCAGAGTGCTAGGATTACAGGCACAAGCCACCTCGCCCAGCCAAGAGGCTCCTCTGTTAATCCTGCCGTGAGCTGATGGGTGGTCGGTCTACATAACCAGGAGAGGAGAGGGACAGATCCGATACAAACTGAATACCACACTGGGCAGCCTTGGGGACAGGGGTGTCTGTGGCAGGGTTCCTGTCCCTTGACAGCAGAGGTTGATAAACTGTGCCTGAGGCCTGTTTTGTATGACCTAGGAGTAAAGAATGTTTTTTATAGTTTTAAAACATTGTTTAACAACAAAAAAAAAAAGAATAAGAGGCCCATATATGGGGGACTCAGCACAAACTCTTAGAGAAAGAAGATTCGCGTAGTATCACATTCAGAAGAGAATTAAGTGATCTGTGTAGCTGCTGGATAAAGGAAGTTGCCGTGGAAGGGGCCAAGTCCTTTCCAGCCGTCTCCCTTTTCTTTGCTATCCTGTTCCTGTCTTAGTTCTGCCAGCACGCCCGGCCTTGGAAAATTTCTGAGCAAGGGAGTACAGCTGTTCTCCCTGCTCAGCTACATCAAATTCAGGGTGACACTGTGGCACTTGTGCCAGGGAGACTTCCTTTCTAAATTAGCGGAAAGGGTGGTAAAGGGGCTGGGTGCAGTCGCTGACGCCTGTAATCCCAGCTCTCTGCGAGGCCGAGATGGGTGGATCGCTTGAGCTCAGGAGTTCAAGACCAGCCTGAGCAAGAGCGAGACCCCGTCTGTGGAAATAGCTGGGCATTGTGGCGGGCACCTGTAATCTCAGCTACTCGGGAGGCTGAGGCAAGAGGATCACTTGAGCCTAAGAGTTTGAGATTGCTGTGAACTATGATGCCACGGCACTCTACCAAGGGTGACAAAATAAAACCCTGTCTCAAAAGAAAAAATAGGGTGATAATGGGTATTTATGTTTTAGGTGACAGAGATTTAGAAATAATGGGCCTCTTGGTTTTTGAGCTAGTCTGAATGTTATCTCTATTTTTGCTTGGCTGTTGATTCTTTTCCCAGGCATAACTTGGTGGGGTCTCTATGGAAGACGGAGGGTTTCCTACTGACATGTACTGGAGGGTTCTTTGAGCCAGACAGCAAGGAAATATTGATGGCAGCCTGCGATCTGCTGATGAAAGTTTAATCTGGGCTGTGTGCTGTCTTGCCTCGGGGAGAGAAGTCTTCAGGGAGAGAGCAATAATTCTTTCCCTGTGCTGTAGTGTTATCTTGACCTCTAGAGCTAATTTCTTTTTAATATAGCCCTGATAAGCGAAAGATCAGGATTTACTTGACTGTTTTGCTGACTTACCCCATGGTGTATTTTATCTCTTTAGAAGTGGCCTGCTTGCCTTCCATTATTCACGACGGGATGCTTGCTGTCCTTTCGGTGTAGAATAACCTTTAAGGAAAGACATTGAAAGTGGCTGTCCAAGGAACGTTTCCCTCAGAGGAATGTGTGAGAGCATTTTCAAACCGATTGTTCTGGTGGTCCTGTCCCTGTCGGTGACTATAGGAAGATGACAGTTTTCTCCTGAGAAGTGTGTCATCCACTTTGGCACCTCTGGTTCATCGTGTGTCCAGCCTTCTTCGTAAACATGCTTCAGCCCCACCTGTCCGGTTGGGGACTTGAGGCAATTGTGTCAAAAGAGAGAGCAGGCTCAGCACCTGTAGCTCAGTGGCTAGGGTGCCAGCTACGTACACCGAAGCTAGCAGGTTCGAATCCAGCCCAGGCCCGCCAAACAACAATGACAGCTACAACCAAAAAGTACCCAGGTGTTGTGGCAGGGGCCTGTAGTCCCAGCCACTTGGGAGGCTGAGGCAAGAGAATCGCTTAAGCCCAAGAGCTGGAGGTTGCTATGAACTGTGACACCACAGCACTCTACCAAAGGTGACATAGTGGGACTCTCTCTCAAAATAATAAATAAATTTGGAGTCCCCAAGTAAACATCAAATTTCCAGGGATAAAACTGTCCCAGGAGCAGAATCACATGGGTGTAGTTGTGACAGCCAGAGAATGGGCGCACCCAATCAGATGTGGGCCCTGCACAAATAGAGAGCCAAAGAGGTGACTTAAAATGGGAAAGGGGAACCTCTCTGAACTCAGGAAGAATCAAACCATAGATAAAGGGACTCCGTGGGCGACAGGT
>NW_003852576.1:1894742-1900202 GCF_000181295.1 Otolemur garnettii | reverse complement strand
TTAGGGATGGCTAACAGGGAGACTGACTGGTCCCATCCTGGGGAGGGAGCTCGGCCACCTTTCTCCCTATAGACCCTGCCTGGTCCTTTTGATAATTCTCATTGGGAAAGGGGCTTCATTTTTGAGGGCTCAGTTTTCTCTGCCTATTGAAGAGGGTGGCCCACCCGCCCTGTCGTCCAGGATTGGCTGGTCATATTCGAGTTAAGAGTCCCTTTGCTATTGGAAAATTTTTCATGACTGTGGCTCCTGCCTCTCTGATCCTAAATCTTTCCTTGCCACCCGCCCAAAGGAGAGCTCTGGAGTGTGAAATTGGTGCAAACAAACCCAGGTGACATTAGGTCTTGATCTTCAAATCAGTAGAGTCAAATGTTTCTATGTGGTACTGAAACCGGGTCTGTTGCAACAGGCAAACTAAACAGGGCGCAGCAGGATCAGTCTGCAGGGATTGTAAGAGCTGACCTCTCTTTGATCACGGATCTGTGAAATAGGTGCTTAGCTCAGATTTAACGTGTTTGATCCCTTGACCAGGGTCCTCGGCATCCCCAGTCCTGTCCGTCTCTGCATACCTGTAATGAGGATCAGACCAGAAGTCATTCCTGAATCAGACAGAGCTCCAAAGAATTCAGCAGGCTTTTGAAAGAAGCTTCTTTCCTAACATATCCCAGAAGGTCATGAACACTGGTACAGCCTAGGGCTGGGCCACTTTGTCCCAGTTGAGTAACTGCTGCCCTCTGGATACCAGAGTAAATCTGTTAAGCTCACTGTGTTCAAAATGGAGGTTATTATTTTTATTTATTTTGAGACAGAGTCTTTCTCTGTCACTCTGGGTAGAGGGCCATGGTGTCATCATAACTCACAACCTCTGTCTCTTGGGCGCAGGTGATTGTCCTGCCTCAGCCTCCTGAGTAGTTGGCACTACTGGTGCCCGACACTGCACCTGGCTAGTTGTTCTTGCTCTTACTCAGACTGAGCTTGAACTCCTGAGCTCAGGCAGTCAACCCACCTCAGGTGTTAAGATTACCAGCGTGAGCCACCACGCCTGGCAGTAGGTTATAGTTAAACTTCTACACACCTGACCTCATTTTCAAAGCTATTCTTCTCCTGCGTTCTCCCTTCGCACATCCGAGCACTTGTTTCTGCATGTGTGTGCGTCTTTCACTCAGCTCACACCCAACCCACTGTGGTTAATGGCTCTGCCACCTGGTCAGCTTCAGGTCAGTGGCAAGGGAGGTCCCCCCCCCAACGCACAGCAAGTGCTTAGGCCTTGAGGGCGCTAACTCCTCAATACTTAGGTCAGAATTAAAAACTATCTCTCCTATAGGCAGCAAGTAATAACCAGAGCTGGGAAAAAATCAGGTATCCATCCCATGGGTGCACAGATAACCAATGTGGTGTGTCCATACAGCAGATACCTGCTCAGCGGTAAAAAGGAATCACCTAATGACACAGTCGGCCCTCCCTATCCACAGGTTCTGAGTCCACCGGTTCAACCTACCAAAAATAACAGTACAAAAATAAAAACATAAATTTTAAAAAGCAATACAGTTTGACAGCTACTTATATAGCAGTCATATTGTATAAGTAACTTTGAGATGATTTCAGTATGTGAGAGGCTGTGCGTAGGTTATATGTAGATCCCACACCATTTTAAATAAGGGGCTGGAGCATGCTCAGGGATCCTGGAACTAATCCCCTGAAGAGATCTAGGGACAACTGTATATACAACAGTAGGCCAGGTCCCTCTCACCTTTTCTCCTTCATGAGACGGACCCCCTTCCAGCTCTCTTTGGAAGTGTTCTAAATTTTCTTTGTTCTTCCTAAATAAAATCTCTTTATTATTCAGGGGGGAAAAAAACCCAAATCTCAAAATAACTGTGCTGAGTGAAAAAAGTCAGATCCATCCCCCTGAAAAAAGTGTACATACTATGGGATTTTATTTACATAAAATTCTAGTAAATGTAAGGTAACCTAATTTATAGGGATAGCAGATCAATGATTGCTTGGAGAGGGAGAGAAGGCAGGGATTATGAAGAGGTGAGGAGAATCTTTGGCAGTTACAGATGTACTTCCTATCTTGATTGTGGTGGATAGTCTCAGGGGTCTATAACTGTGTAAACACTTATAAATTGTATATTTTAAATATATGGAGTATTGTATGTTGATTATGCCCCGTTAAGGGTATGTAAAGTAGTTTTAAAAATATGTAGTGAGGTGGTGAACCTGTTAAAGTCAAGACAAAAGAAAAGATTCTGCAAGCTGCCAGGAGTAATCGCCAGTTGACCTATAGGGGCAAATCCATCAGGGTGACTGCAGACTTCTCTAATGAAACTTTTCAAGCAAGAAGACTATGGTCATCTACCTTTATCTACTTAAACAGAACAGTTTCCAGCCCAGAATTCTATATCCTGCTGAGCTAAGCTTTAAAATTAACAGAGAAATCAAATCATTTACTGATATGCAAACATTGAGGAAATTTGCCACAATAAGACCAGCTCTACAGGAAATACTTCAACCTGTTCTACACACTGACTATCATAATGGATCAACAACAAAGTAAAAACTCAGAAATTAAAGGACAGAACCTAACTTCCACAGTGATGCAGAAGATAAAACTAAGCAATGGACTCTCACAAAATAAGATGAATAGAACACTTAATCACTTACCTCAATAAATGTCAGTGACTTGAATTCCCCTCTGAAGAGGCATAGATTGGCTGATTATGTTAACCAGTTGGATAAAAGTATTTCAAATTGTATATAGAAACAGTACTCTGTACCCCATGATAGTATTAATCATATCTGTACACAGCTATGATTTAATTTAAAAAAAAAAAATAGAAAAAAAACACAAGTCATCCATTTGCTGTCTACAGGAAATACACCTAGCTTCAAAAGACAAATTAAAACTCCAAGTTAAGGGTTGGAAGACAATTTTTCAGGCAAATGGAATTCAGAAGAAAAGAGGAGTTGCAATCTTATTTTCAGATATGTGTGGATTTAAAGCAACTAAAGTCCAAAAAGACAAAGATGGTCACTTTATATTGGTCAAGGGAAAAATACAACAAGAAGACGTTTCAATTCTAAATATTTATGCACCCAACTGAAATGCTCCCAGATTCTTAAAACAGACCTTGCTCAGTCTGAGCAATATGATATCCTATAACACCATAATAACAGGGGACTTTAACACTCCTCTTATAGAGCTGGGCAGATCCTCTAAACAGAAATTAAACAAAGATATAAGGGACTTAAATGAGACCCTAGAACAACTGTGCCTGATAGATGCGTGTAAAACACTCCATCCCAAAGGTAAAGAAGATACATTCTTTTCATCGCCCCATGGAACATTCTCCAAAATTGATCATATCCTAGGACACAAAACAAACCTTAACAGAATCAAAAGATTTGAAATTTCTACCTTGTATCTTCTCAGACCACAAGGCACTAAAGGTGGAACGCAACGCCAACAAAAAACGTTCCACGCCACACAAAGGCATGGAAATTAAACAACCTTCTGTTGAATGACAGTTGGGTGCAGGGAGAAATAAAAGAGGAAATCATTAACTTCCTTGAGCAAAACAATGAAGACACAAGCTACTAAAACCTGTAGGATACTGAAAAAGCAGTTCTGAGAGGAAAATTTATCACTTTAGATGCCTACATTCGAAAAACAGAAAAAGAGCACATCAACAAAATCACAAGCTGTCATGTGGAATTGGAAAAAGAAGAACAATCTAAGCTTAAACCCAGCAGAAGAAAAGAAATATCCAAAATTAAACCAGAGATCAATGAAATTGAAAACAAAAGAATCATTCAGAAAATTAATGAAACAAGAAGTTGGTTTTTTGAAAAAATAAATAGATAAACCGTTGGCCAGACTAACTAAAAATAAAAAAGTAAAATCTCTAGTAACCTCAATCAGAAATGATAAAGGGGAAATAACAACTGATGCCACAAGAGATCATCTCTGAATACTACCAGAAACTCTATGCCCAGAAATTTGACAATGTAAAGGAAATGGATCAATATTTGGAATCACACCCTCTCCCTAGACTTAGCCAGGAAGAAATAGAGCTCCTGAACAGACCAATTTCAAACACTGAGATTAAAGAAACAAGAAAAAATATTCCAACAAAAAATGCCCTGGTCCAGATGGCTCCACGCCAGAATTCTATCAAACCTTCAAGGAAGAGCTTACTTCCATACTGCAGAAATTATTCCAAAAAATCAAGGAGGAAGGAATCTTCCCCAACACAGTCTATGAAGCAAACATCACCCTGATAGCAAAACCAGGAAAAGACCCAACTAAAAAGGAGAATTTCGGACCAATTTCAGTAATGAATATAGATGCAAAAATTCTCAACAAAATCCTGGCCAATAGATCACAGCTTATCATCAAAAAAGTCATACATCATGATCAAGCAGGTTTCATCCCAGGGATGCAAGGCTGGTTTAACTCTCAATAGATGCAGAAAAAGCATTCGGTAAAATCCAGCACTCTTTTCTAATTAGAACACTGAAGAGTGTAGACATAGGTGGCACATTTCTTAAACTGATCGAAGCTATCTATGACAAACCCACAGCTAATATTTTACTGAATGGAATAAAACTGAAAGCTTTTCCTCTTAGAATTGGAACCAGACAAGGTTGTCCTCTGTCACCATTACTATTCAACATAGTGCTAGAAGTTCTAGCCAATACAATTAGACAAGACAAGAAAATAAGGGGCATCTGAATGGGAGCAGAGCAGGTCAAACTCTCCCTCTTTGCTGACGATATGATCTTATTCTTAGAGAACCCCAAAGACTCAACCACAAGATTCCTGGAAGTCATCAAAAAATACAGTAGTGTCTCAGGATATAAAATCAGTGTCCACAAGTCAGTAGCCAAAGACTCAACCACAAGATTCCTGGAAGTCATCAAAAAATACAGTAATGTCTCAGAATATAAAATCAATGTCCACAAGTCAGTAGCCTTTGTATATGGCAATAACAGCCAAGATGAGAGGCTAATTAAGGACACAATTCAGTTCACCATAGCTTCAAAGAAAATGAAAGCTAACAAAAGAAGTGAAGGACCTCTATAAAGAAAATTATGAAATCCTAAGAAAGGAAATGAAGATATTAACAAATGGAAGAACATACCGTGCTCATGGTTGGGAATAGTCAACATTAGTAAAATGTCTGTTCTTCCCAAAACAATCTACCAGTTCAACGCCATCCCTATTAAAATATCAACATTGTATTTTCAAGACTTAGAAAAAATGATTATGCGTTTTGTATGGAACCAGAAAAAAAACCATATAGCTAAGGCAGTTAGTAATAAAAACAAAACCAGGGGCAGCCAGCACCTGTGGCTCAGTGAGCAGGGTGCCGCCCCCATATACCAGGGGTGGTGGGTTCAAACCTGGCCCCGGCCAAACGGCAACAAGAAAATAGCCAGGCGTTGTGGAAGGTGCCT
>NW_003852576.1:1891844-1894634 GCF_000181295.1 Otolemur garnettii | reverse complement strand
TTTAAAAAAAAAAAAAAAAAGCTGGGAGTATCACCATACCAGATTTTAGGCTGTACTACAAAGCCATAGTGGTCAAGACAGCATGGTACTGGCATAAAAAGAGAGACATAGACATTTGGAATTGAACAGAAAACCAGGAAATGAATCTTACAACCATCTAATCTTCAGTAAACCAGACAAGACCATTAACCTGGATGGAAGTGGAACACGTTATTCTTAGTGAAGCATCACAAGAATGGAGAAGCATGAATCTTATGTACTCAATTTTGATATGAGGACAATTAATGACATGGTGGAGGTGGGGGAAGGGGAGAGCAGAGAGAAAGAAGGAGGGAGGGGGATGGGATCTCAGTGTGTGACACACCTTGGGGGGCGAGACACCATTGTAAGAGGGACTTTACCTAACAGATGCAATCAATGTAACCTGGTTTCTTGGACCCTCAATGAATTCCTAGCAATAAAAAAAAAAAATGTGTAGTGAGTACATGCCAAACATTTATGAATGAGGGACCAGCAGGATACCAAAGCCAGTTTCTAAGGAATATAGGAAAGGACAGATTCTTCCTGAACTATGACAACCAAGTCAGCAGGAAGCACTTGAGCTTTCAAGAATCACAGAAACCTCAAGTAGGAAGAATTACACACACACACGCCTACCTAAGCAGATGGTTGAAACCAAAGGTATAATGAAAATCCTAACCGCAGCCAGAGGAAAGGAGAAAATGCCAAAATAGATTACTGTGTTAGTTACAAATCTAATGTTCTACTGGCAATAAAATCTTCGCCTTTGGGGGTTTTTTTGTTGTTGTTGTTGTTTTTTGTTATTGTTGTTTTGAGACAGCATCTCAAGCTGTCCGGGGTAGAGTGTCGTGGCATCACAGCTCATAGTAACCTAAGACTCCTGGGCTTAGGCAGTTCTCTTGCCTCAGCCTCCCAACTAGCTGGAACTACTACAGGCACCCACCACAACACTCCGCTATTTTTTTGTTGCAGTTGTCATTGTTGTTTAGCTGGCCCAGGCAGGGTTCGAACCCGCCAGCCTTGGTGTATGTAGCCAGCACCCTACCCACTGAGCTACGGGCACCGCCTGGTTATTTCTTTTCTTAAGCAAAAAGTTGCTGAGATTACTTGCATCTTATTAATGTTCTGCAAATTATTAGCTAACATCACAGAATCTGAGCCCTTATCTCTAGCAAAATGTCAGACAAAGGCACATTTCCCCAGAGCTGAGCTGTTCAGTTCAGTAGCTTCGAGTCACAAGTGGCCTTGAACACTTAAACCTGTCTGAACTGAGGTGTGCTGTGAAGTATAAAATACTTGGCCGGAATTCAAGAACAGTGTATGAAAAAAAGTGGATGTTTCGTTACAATATTTTGTATTGAGTATACATTGAAATGATAATATTTTGGAATATTAGCTGAAATAGTTAATTTCACTTGCGTCTTTTTGTTTAACATGGCTACAAGAAAATTTTAAATTACTTAATGTAGCTTGTATTCTGTTTCTGTGGGACAGCACTGCCCTAGTGCGTTGAATAATCCTTAGGGGTCTATTAGATATTGTTCTGCTGTGACACTGAAAGGCACATTGTCCTCCTTTTCCTTTACTTCCAAGTGTGGGCTAATTGTTCTTGTCACTTCTTGTCCTTGTTTTCCCCCCCATCTGTCTCCTTACAACCTGCCACACGGCTTTATGACAGGTGTTCCCTGCTGTTCGCAGGATGGAGCCAAACCCCACGGTGTGACTAGATCTCAGCCCTGCCTGCCCACCTCCCTCCCAGCTGGCCAGCTGGGCTGGTCACTCAGCCACGTACACTCACTGTGCCTTTACACATGGAGCCAACGAACATTTCACGCAGTTCTGACTTCACTGCATTGTTGGCTTTCGATTTATTTTTTTCTTTGCTACTATATTCTACTTATTTAAATGCTGTTTGTGGGCCAGGTGCCATGGCTCACACCTGTGAACCTTGCACTATGAGAGGCTGAGATGGGAGGATCACTTGGGGTCAGGATTTCAAGACCAGAAAGTAAGAACAAGACCAAGACCCTCTCTACCAAAAACTAGGAAAACTACCTATGTGCGGTGGTAGGTGCCTGTTAATCCCCACTTGGGAGGCTGAGGTGAGAGGATTGCTTGAGCCCAGGTTTGCTGTGAGCTGTGGTGATGCCCCAGAGACAGAGCCAGACCCTGTCTCAAAAAAAAAAAAAAAAATGTAAAATAAAGTTTGCGACCATTGCTTATAATTTGAATATCACTGCTTTTGGTCACCTTTTCTTAAAAAAAAAAAAAAAAAGATACAGTCTTACTCTGTTGCCCAGGCTGCAGTGCAGTGGCATCAGTGTAGCTCACAGCAACTTCAAACTCCTAGGTTCAAGCAGTCCTCCTGCCTCAGCCTTCCCAGTAGCTAGGACTACAATGCTCAGCTGATTTTTCCAGTTTTTGGTAGAGACAGTTTTGCTTTTGCTTAGGCTGGTCTTGAACTCCTAAGCTCAAGGGATCCTCCCCCTCAGACTCCCAAAGTGGTAGGATTACAGGTGTGAACCACCATACCAAGCCAACTTTTCCAAAAATTTTTTGAGCTGAATACTCTACCAGTTTAACAACTAGCACTTAACATATTAACTGCCAGGCCAGGTGCCGTGGCTCATGCCTGTAATCCAGCCCAGGCCAGTGGATTGCTTGAGGTCAGGAGTTTGAGACCAGCCTGAGGTAGAGTGGGACGCCATCTCTAAAAACAGCAGGGCGTTGTGGCAGGTGCCTATAGTCCAGCTGTTTTGGGAGGCTAAG
>NW_003852576.1:1881693-1891730 GCF_000181295.1 Otolemur garnettii | reverse complement strand
TATCAAAAATATATGTGTATTAACTGCCATGTGAGTTGTATTTGGCTCATGCTAGTTTTGATCCCAGGCCTTGTGAAGCTGAGAAACCTCTGATCACCGTTTTCACTGTCAGTCAGCCTGTCTCCCCACCCTTCTGTTACCCTGCCCCTGCCCGCCCGCCTAAGCTTACCAGACGTCCTGGCCTGTGTTCTCTGATCACCATAATTTCTGGATGTGTGTTTTGCCTTGAATGTTTGCCTGGCAGCTTTTTGAAATCAGTAAGATAACATGCAGTGATGTGACCTTTTTGTACATACCTAGGGGGTATGATTCAGAATTTGTTATCCAGGACCACCCAAGGTCCACTCCAGATAAAACTAAATACATAGGGAATGACAAGAGATTCAATTCTGAGAAACAAACTCAGTACGTGGTGAGTCACATACAATTCATATGGCGTGCAGTGTGAAACTTGTGTCTACTGTAGTGTGAGCTGCATTTAACTCACGGAAAATAAAAAAAAATTTTCCATTAAATTAGAAAGGATAGTTTTATTTTTGAAATTTTTATTCTGTTTTCTTAATAAACAATGGGAGCCCCAAGGAAAACTATTTTTTTTTCTAGTGTAGCAGTGTGTTAAAGAAAAAAGATTCCATGGTCAGATAATTTGGGGAAATGCTGTATGCAACATCCTGCTCTTAGACCAAGCCCCTAACACACGTCTTAGCTGTTGAGGGCGCTGAAACTTTCCTGCACTTAACACATTGTGAGCATAAAACACATTATTTGCTTCATTCCAGTGAACTTCCAAAGGGTGAGCCTTTTTGGGACCTGCCGGGCTAGAAACCACGTAAGAACACTGACAAAGGGACTGTGAATGATAAATTTGTACCAAGTTACATCACAACAGAGCTGTTACGTTTTTAGACTTCCATTTGCTGAGCACCCCCATTGTCGAGTGTTCCCTGAAAAGTGTTGTGTTTTTTTTCTCTCTGTCTCCCTGAGTAGAGTACTATGGTGTTAGTAGCTCACAGCAACCTCAAGCTCCTGGGTTTAGCTCACAGCAACCTCAAGCTCCTGGATTTAAGCAATCCTCTTGCCTCAGCCTCTTGAGTAGCTGGGACTATAGCCACAACACCTTGGCTAATTTTTCTTTTTAGAGACAGAGTCTCACTTTGTGCCCTAGGTAGAGTGCTGTGGCGTCACAGCTCACAGCAACCTCCAACTCCTGGGCTTAGGTGATTCTCTTGCTTCAGCTTCCCTATAGGCGCCCACCATGATGCCCCGGCTATTTTTTGTTGCAGTTTGGCTGGGGCTGGGTTTGAACCTGCCACCCTCCGTATATGGGGCCAGCGCCCTACGCACTGAACCACAGGTGCCGCCCAAGTTTTTCGGTTTTTACTAGAGACAGGGTCTCATTCTTGCTCAGGCTGATCTGGAACTCCTGAGCTCAAACAATCCACCCACCTGCCTTGGCCTCCCAGAGTTCTGGGATTACAGGTGTGAGCCACCATGCCCAGCTGACTGTAGAAGTGGTGTATTCTTCCATTATAGTCAATACAGTTTGTAAGTGATGACCCAACAAAGGATATTTCTACTTTTTGGTAATGTCATTTTTGAAGATGTATATGTTGCTAAATTGCACTCATACAAAAAATTAAAATGTAAATGTCTCTTAAGATTTTAGTTTACAGAAAATATTGTCTTTCAAAAAATTTGCATGTAAGAATTTGCTTAACAGTGAAAATTGTATCCTTTGTCATGTTTTCCTTTTTACTAGGAAGTTTCAAGTTAAATTCTTAGTTGCAGTAATTATGTCTGACAGAATCATATGACATTGTCATTTGGGGGGATCAGAAACGGTTAAATGTGATTCCAACTAATATTTAGCCTAATTGTTTTTCAGAATTATTATCTCTTCCTTCTATTTGGTTTTAAATTTTACTTTTTTAATTTTAGAACCACATACAATGTGTGCCTTTTTTGTAAACTGCTTAACTCTTTCGGGAAGCAAATGGGATATAAATTTTCAGAAATAGAATTCAGTTGTAATGCCCTATCAACCAGTAGAGTGTGTGAAATACAGATTTTCTCTGACTTCCCTATTGTTCAATAACTGGGAAGTGCTATGCATTCTGAAATAGGAGTATTTTGAAGGGGTTTTTTTTTTACCCCTATAAAATCCCTGAGCAGCTAAAACATAGCAAAGTGAAAAATGTATCTCTACAGCCAATTAATATTTATTGACCCATCCGAATGACATTTGTGGCTTTCCGTCTGAGTTAGAGTATAATAATGTTACAGAAACCACCTCAGCCCTCTACTACTTCCTTGCCAAACTCATTTCTGCCACCACCAGGAGTCCCATTACAAAGGTACGCAGTGATTTCTAAAAAGCATTATATCTAATGGTTAGTATAAAATTTCTTAATATATTTCCCCTACAAATTTGGCAGCCTAGAATAATTGTCTGGGCCCCGTCTTAATGAAAGGAAATGTTCTGATTTATCTCTTTAGAGCTTTGAGTGTAAGTGTTGCTTCGTCTTTTTTATTGACCTAAGAAAAGCTGTAGAAGATATTTATTAAGAAAGATACAACCTAAAATTCCTTAAATTCATTCAGTCAAGCCTTAAAGATAAAAGAGGTAAAATTTTTTAAAAATAAAAGTTAAGATGAGCAGCTCCTATAGCTTAGTGGGTATAGCCCGGCCACATGCGCCCAGACTAAAGGGTTCAAACCCAGCCCAGTCCAGCTAAACAACTATGACAACTGCAATAAAAAAAATAGCTGAGCATTGTGGTGGGCTCCTGTAGTCTCAACTACTCGGGAGGCTGAGGCAAGAGAATTGCTGAAGCCCAAGAGTTTGAGGTTGCTGTGATGCTACGGCACTCTACCGAGGGCGACAGCTTCAGACTCCATCTCAAAAAAAAAGATTTAAATATATCTCTACTATACAAATTAGGGTATTTCTTTTAGAAGAAAAAAGAGAAGATAGTATAAATCTTGGATCACATTTCATCATAACATTGATAATCATTCTCTTAGGCCTTGGAACTGTACTATTAGAGCAGATTACACTGAAGCATGCTCATCAGGGCGGGAGGACAGAGCTGGCACTGTCTTTTTAAGCTTTATAATTGCAATTTAACAATTGCATATAATTATAATTATAATTTTATAATTGCAGTTTAACAATTGCATATTGTAAAGTGACCTGTAAAACTGGCTGTCTCCATTCATGCCACGTCTTCCTACCCCTCACTTGAGGAGCCAAGCTGTGGAATTCCCCACTTTCTCCCTTGGTTGTATGATCCCGTCTTCCTCTCTGAGGATTTATTAGATACCCGTTTATGAAGTCTTCACACGTGGCACTGAGTGTGCTGCCATAAATGAGAACTTCGTTGCCCCTGCCCTCATAGGATGTGCTAAGCGGAAGAGGCAATTAATTACATGGATCCTCGAGTCCCCTGAAAGCACTTTGTAATGTAACTATCAAGCCCTATCCAGGTGTTCTGTGACATTCCTGTCCGTATGATTTAATCGGGGTCCCACCTGTTTGGTCAGCCTTTCTGCCGCCACTGTATCAGTTAGCACAGGCTGACGTATGCTGTGTTGATAAGCAAACGTCTCAGTGTCTTAAACTTTCTTTCTGCTAAATGTCCATTGTAGGTGGGCTGGAGGCACCTCTTTTTTTTTTTTTTTTTTCATTTATTTTTGCAGGCACCTCTGATGATACAGTCACTTCTACGGTATTGCCAACCATGGTGACAAAAAGAAAGGAAGCACTGACTCTTAAAACTTCCGCCTGAAAGTGATGCTTACCACCATGCTCACGTTTCATTGGCTAAAGCAAGATACGTGGCCCAGCCTGACTTCCGGGGCGGGAGGTGAACTGTACACCTCTCTTAGGAAGAGGACTGAATATTCACATCACATCACAGGCTGTGATCTCTTTCGTGTCTATGGTCATGTAGATCTGAATGGTGCTTGATTTTTTCAACCTTGTATTACAGATGTCTGTCTCCCCAGTTAAATTGTAAATTCTTTGGTCTCACACTTTCTTGCGTGTGTAACTCAACATGATGCTAGTCTTATATTAGACTTTTTTTTTTTTTTTTGAGACAGTATCACCCAGGCTTGAGTGCCATGGTATTTCTAGCTTACAACAACTTCAAACTCCTGGGCTCAAGTGATCCTCCTGCCTTAGCCTCCCTAGTAGCTAGGACCACAGGCATGTGCCATCACACCTGGCTAATTTTTTCTATTTTTAGTAGAGACAGGGTTCTCTCTTGCTCAGACTGGTCTCAAATTCCTGGCTCAAGTGATCCTTCCTCCTCAGCCTCCCAGAGTGCTGGGATTACAGGCGTGAGCCACTGCACTTGGCCTATATTAGGTGTTTTCAAATACAGTTCATGGCAATTGCACATGAACTTTATGGCTACTCTTTACTTTGATTTTACTGACATGTGGCCAACATATAGAGAATATTTTATAAATTGTATAAAAATTTTGGTAAGATTTTATAATGAATGTTTTCTACATAAAGGTGCAGTTAGCTACAGTGGCCCATCTTCTCTATGTATGGCAACTTTATGGGTGACCTTTGGGACATCCTATAGTTTCCTTGAGCTGCCATAACAAATTACCTTTACTGGCTTAAAAGAACAATTTTTTTCTCACAGTCTGGAAGCCAGAAGTTCCGTGTCGCTTTCCCAGGGCTGCGCCCCATCTAGAGGCCCCAGCGAAGAGCCCGTTGCAGCCTGCTCCAGCTCCTGGCTGCACCGCGTCACTTGGTTCTCTGGCTCCACACTCACATCACCTCCTCTTCTGCGTGTGTTATCTCTCGCGTCTCTGCCTGAGGAGGACATTTAGGGCCCACTCAGAATCAGGCAGAATCCTGAACACAGGCACATCTGCAGAGACCTTTTTCCCACCTACGGTAACATGTGCAGGTTCAGAGATAGGGACCTGGTCTCTCGAGGTCATTATTCAGCCTGGGACTGTGAGGGCGGTGGGAGCCTCTCCCAGCCTGGGCTCTCCTCTCACCAGCTCTCTCTGCTCTGGGTGTACAGAGGTTACATGGTGTCTCGAAGGGTCTTTGGAGTCAGGTGCCCTCCCATGGAGATGCTGATCCACCTCCCCTTGGCCAAGTAACTCTGGGCAAGTTGCATACTCTGTGCCTCAGTGCCCTTTACTTACATACAGGCAGAAGCTTAAAACCTCTGTGCAGGTTGGTTATGAGATAACAATGGCAGAGGGCCTGGCACAGCCCCCAATGGGCACCCAGTAGAGGATGCTGTCCATCCCACTGCACTGCCCCTCACTCTCCCTCACCGACACCCATGGTGCTGGGCATAGCGGCCTAGGGCAGCGCACACACCACTGAGATTCCCAGGCCACCTCCTCCCATTTATTTTTCTCCGTGAAGTTTTAAAAACTGTATACAGAGTTTATTAAATAATGGATCATCCTTTTCCTAGGAGGGTTATTTCATTTCACGGGTGAACAGTTTATTGCCAGGGAAGTATGTCTTCCCCCAAAATGATGTATGACAAGATTTGGTGTGTAAGTTTCTAGACACTTGGATTCAGCTTTCTCCCTGCCGTTCAGACTTGAAGGAAGTGTAATGTGTGTGCTCGTTCACGCTCGGTTTATTCCAGGAGGTGCCCACGTGCTTAGTGGCGTGACCGGGGCATTCTTCACCCTCATGTTTTTCCATTTCTGCAGTAGCATCAGAACCTGATGTGTTGCTGCTCATAAATTCCAGTAAATTTTAGTATTTACTAAATATTGGGCATTTAGTAATAGATGCATATGAAGAAAAATAAGCGCTTACATAATTGGTAAGGAAATAACATAAAGGGTATAAACCAAGAAATATCATAGCTCTTTTGCAGTTTCTCGTAGATTTATTGTCTCAGAATCTAAAATTCTGGCAGCAGTCCCTTGAGACATGACATACACCTTATTTTGGGACATTTTTATCCTAATACTAGGACAGTAAATAGGGTTTACTTGCCATCTCTGAAATAATGACATTCAGAGCATGGAGTACCAACTCGGGAAGAACTGTGACACCAGAAGTGGACTTGTTCTGTGAGGTTAGCCTTGTCTGCCGTGGACGTGGGGCCTGACACCGCCTGACCGCTGAATGAGTGATGACCAGAGTCACTTCTCTTAGGCTCTTACACTGCCAGGTGTACGTGACCAGTGGTCCCAGGGTCACTGGTTGACAATAACTTTTATATACAAAGGGTGAGAACCAAAAAAATATTGTCAAATCTTGAACATACGGAATACCTACCATCAAATCTGAAATTTAGTCATTTCTTGATGAATATATATTGAAGAAGGGAAGAAAATTGTTCTAGAAAACAGTGACATGCTCATAAAAGTAAGATTCACTTTTAAGACCTGATTATGAGTCAGGAAATCCCTGAGTTGATAGTGGTCCCGGGGCACAGAGCAGTCAGTGCTGTTCAGAACAACTGAGAACTTCTGTGCGTTCGTTGGTTTGGGTTACGTGTAAACGGCATACGTGCCGTGTCCAATATTAAAGTTTAAAACATTTGCAGCGTCCAGCACCGGACACATAGTGTGATCACCGTGGCCTTTTGTTAACCACACCACTGGAAGAAGTAAAATGGATTAAGATCCTCAGCACAAGCCCAGGGAGGGCTTGGATCCCACCTCTGCCCTATGCCCCCTTCTGTGCATTATTCAGCCCTCTCTGTGCCTCCTCTAGTCACATTGCTGCCCTTGGAGGAGTAGACAGGTCAGGGGTTGAGAGCGACATCTGGCACAGGCACAGTGAATGTCCTGGTCTTTTGGCCCTGCATTCCGTCCCGGTCTTCCCTGCCGGCCTGTGACCCCTGCAGTCTGTTTCCTGGCTTTGACTGGGTCTGGCCCATGAGAGGCGCTAGAGGAAGGAGGAACCAGGGTACCCACTCCCCTCTCTCTGCTCCTGTGTGTCCTGGTTGGTCCTGCTGCCTCTATGTAGGCTGGCCACGGTGTGACTCTTGTAGGAGGCCCTGACCCCTCGGCCCTGGTTCTCCCTCCTCCTCTCTGGGCCCTTCAGCCCGGACGGTGGTGACTCCCTGCTGTTGTCCATCTCTGAGCGCAGCAGTGTCTCCTGCTCACTTTTCAATGATTCCATAACACAGGGCACCAAATCCATTCAAGTTTTTTCAGTTTGTAACATTCAGAGCCATTTTTGTTTTCCTGGCGGTACCCCGACTGATGAGCACTGTGTGAGCATCTGGAGTCGTCACCGTTGTGGTCATTGCCTCTTCTGCTTTGGCAGAAACTCCACAGGAAACTCAGGCTCAGAAAGGGAAGTGGTTTAACCAGGATCCCATAGCCAGCGGGTGACAGACCCCAGCACAGAACCCTTTTTGCTGAATATCTCCTTTCCCAGCCTTTGGACGGATGGGAATCTTCACCTCTAATGAGTCTGAATTTAGCTTGTAAGGACCCCTCCTTTTTGGACTGTCACATATCGCAGGGCAGCTCCCTGGGCCTGTGCTTTGGATACAGCCATCCCAGCTGCCAGTGCCCTTGGCATCAGGTGCTGCTAAGTCGAGACTGACCTTGCACTTACAGCATTCTACCGTGTGGGGATTGAGATGTTAAAGATCATTGGTTTAACAAGCTATAGAAAACAACTGGAATGATCTTTTTATTTATTTATTTATTTATTTACTGTTTTTTTGTATTTATTTTATGTTGCATTTATTCCCGTGCCGTAAGTTTTTGTTTCTTCAGTTTCTTCTGGGCTTTTTCTTCTGTGCTACCTCTTCTTCTGGTTTGGGAACAATCTGTTCCTTTTCAGTAAGGATCATCTCCATGTGGCAGGGGGAGCTCATGGATGGGTTACATGAGCTCTGGAAGTTCAGCAACTCATCTTGGGTGCTTTGTTCACTTGGATATGCCCAATGACCAGAGAGTCTACATCTGAACCCTTAAGTCCAGCATTACTCTCTGCATTTTTAAGCATATGCAGCAAAAACTCAGCATTCTTTTTGGGCCACTGACCCTGTGTCCAGCCCCACTGTTTGGCCTGGGCAGAGCTCCCAACTCTACCATTGTAATGTCAGAATGGCACACACTGTTTCTTTAGAGTAACATCCTTCAGATATTTGGTGGCTTTTCGTATATGCACACCCTTGATGGCCTGGGCAGTTTCACGTGTGTTCTTAAAGTGAACACGAAGATTTGAACCTCTTGACTTGCATGACTCTGTGGGGTTTTTGGGTCAAGAGAATAGTGAACCATTTCCACAGATCACCTCAGGCCACTTAGGGGATGAGAGCTTTTTTTTTTGTTAGTCCCAAGCTGTCGCTCTGGGTAGAGGGCTGTGGTGTCACAGCTCACAGCAACCTTAAACTCAAGGGCTTAAGTGATTCTCTGGCCTCAGCCTCCCACGTAGCTGGGACTACAGGCGCCCACCACAACGCCCGGCTAATTTTTGTTGCAGTTGTCGTTGTTTTAGCTGGCCTGGGTCGGATTCGAACCCACCAACCTGGGTGTATGTGGCAGGTGCCCTACCCACTGAGCTACGGGCACCAACAACTGGAATGATCTTAAACAAAAGACAATTTGGTTGTCTCCTGGAGCCCTGAGGGAGAGGGCGGCCAAGCCTGGAGAAGAGACCAGGGGCTGGTGCGGTGTCAGGATACAGCCCTGCCTTTCATCTCCCTTCTAGGCTTCATGCTTGTCTCTGACTCTTAGTGGATAAGGTAGAAAGTACCCATGTACGTTTCCTTTCCAGCTAGTATAAGAACACAGTCTCAATTCCCAGTTCCTCAGGGAAGAGACTCTAACCTAGTATGGGCGTACCTTACATACAGTGTCGGCCAAGGACCCACTGTGCCACCGAGGTTAGGGTGGGAAAATAAGCTGACAACCAGTGTGCGTTGCAGAGCTCGTGTCACAGTGTCACTCAGCCTACCTAATCTTGGAGCATCAGCTGCCGCGTTTGGGTGCCTAACATTGGCCAGGCGCTATGCTCCTTATATCTGTTTTTGTTTTTGTTTTGTTTTTTAAATTTTAGTCCCCACCTTAGGAGGCAGGTTTTATTATTTGCGTTTCAAACTGGAGAAGAAGTTAAAGGGGAAATTACACATTTGTGCAACATAATTCTGCCACAGGCCACTGAAATGTTAAGGATCTTTGCTTCAGGTGGGAATTAAAACATATCAACAGAGAGACACATGCTTCTTAGTTAATGCAGATCAGAAGTTAAGATTAGTGGTTAAGGTAACCTTTGATTAAGCGAGTAAAGTGGTATGGAGACAAATTGAGGCTAACTTGTATGAACAAGAAGTAGATATTAAAATAAGAGGTCCTTGGTGGCTAAATAATAAAATGGCTCTTCGGTGGTTGAAAGGACCAATTTGGTCCAACCCCAACTCTTTAAAAACAAGGCATTTTGCTGCTTTCTGGGATGTTCCTTCGACTTCTAACCTGATTCAGAGTTTGGAATTACTGATTTAGTCTTCTGACTGAATCAGGCGTCTTTAAATATACATTTTCCACTTAATTAATAAGTCATGAGTTCAGTCTATCGTCAGTGCTGTCAGCAGTCATCTAAGTAGGCTCTGCACTGTGAGACTTTGCTTCTCTCCTTGGGGTAATCCTGACAGATCGCACGCATCATAGATTTCTAAAATTCTAAAACTGGAATTGCTTTCTGTCAGAATTGGTCATCAGATGGTTGTGTCCCTAAAGAGAAATTACAAAGCTTGTTTTAATATACAGTTTCCCCTCTTTTCTTCGAAAAATTTCCTCTGTGAATAGAGGAGGTAGAATCCGTGGTGTAGTAAAGGAGTATTGAGGTTCACCTTGAGGGCATGTGGAGTCCGCTGTGCAAAGCTCGGCAGCTGGCCCGTCCTCAGAGCTTCTGATTAGTGCAGTAGGTCTGGGGTAGGGCCTAAGAACTTGTATTTCTAACAACTTCTCCAGTGACGTGCATTCTTGTCTGTGGGGTAGTTCAAAAAACACTGCCTCAGCTTGGCGCCTGTGGCTCAAGTGGCTAAGGCGCCAGTCACATACACCTA
>NW_003852576.1:1878508-1881500 GCF_000181295.1 Otolemur garnettii | reverse complement strand
AAAAAAAAAAAAAAAAAAAGACAACACTGCCTCAACTTAGAAGAGAATTTGCTGAGAATGAGCATAGCGCCTTCCTCTGTGGCTGAGAGGACGTGACGAGGGATGGTGGCAAATTTAAATAATCAGGCTATTCAGCAGAAGGCTCCACTCTTTCCTAGGAGCTCCATTTGGAAAATATAAGTTCCCTTTCTTTAAGAGGAGAAAATAATAACAAGAGGATTTGCCATTATGATAATAAAGGTTAAAGTTTAGGATCCCTTTCGAAAGCCCTAGGAGGAGGTTTAGTAGTGAATTCACATGGCCTTTGTAAAATTTGCATAAAGAAGACATCTTTATATTCTTTTTTTTAAATCCCCCCTTCCCCCCAACTTGTCTGAACTTTAGGTCCCACAAAAGCTAGGTCAGGAGCCTGGTAAGTGGCTCACACCTATGATCCTAGCACTCTCGGACAGCAGTTCTCAACCTGTGGGTCGTGGGTCGCAGCCCCTTTGTAACAATGAAAATACATCCGTGTATCAGATATTTACATTATGATTCATAACAGTAGCAAAATTACAGTTATGACATAGCAGTGAAAACAACTTTATGGTTCGGGGTCACCACAATATGAGGAACTGTATTAAAGGGTCGAGGCATCAGGAGGGTTGAGAACGGCTCTAGGAGGTAGATTGCTTCCTCAGGAATTCTAGACCAGCCTGAGTGAGACCAAGAACCCGTCTCTGCTAAAAATAGAAAAACTAGCTGGGTGCTTTGGCAGTGGCCTGTAGTCCCAGCTACTCAGGAGGCTAAGGCAAGAGAATCAGCTTGAGCCCAAAGAGTTTGAGGTTGTCGTGAGCTATGACACCTCAGCACTGTACCCCAGGGTGACAATGCAAGACTCTGTCTCCCAAGAAAAACCTAGGTTAGCCCCCTGATAATTGACTAATGTGATTAACCAGCATATATGAAAAGAATACAGGTTTTAACAAAGAAGTTTTGTGTGGGTTAAGCAGTCTCTAAGCACCAGGAATAAGGGCAAATGGGGCCATTATTTCAGAAGACATGAGCCTGATACGTGAACTTTTGTGTGGAACTTTAATTGAATGAGCTCAATGAAGCATTTAGGCAGATAAAAATTCAGGATGATCTTAGGCCGCCTACCACGTGATCAGCTTACTGCGTGATGTATCAATTTGTGACGAGTAGAAGATTTGGAGAATAAAATGAGCTCAAATTCTGGTTTTACCTCTTATAATTGAGCGCACTTATTCTCTCTGAACCTATTTTGTCTATAAAAAGGGTATGGTAATAGCTGACTTAAAGCTAATGTGGTGCTATAATGACATAATAAGAAAAGTGCTCTGAAGATATCAAATGCACAAATGTTAGTAGTAGCTCTACAAAGCTAATAAACAGCACACTAATAGTTCATATTAACAGGTTAGCTCAAAGTCCATTGTGTTAGATCAGGAGTCAGCAAACTTTTTTTACAAAAGGCCAGACACTAAGTATTTTTGTTTGGGGGTGTCATTCTGCCTATGTCTTAATCACCCAGTTCTGCCATCGTTAGGTGAAAGCAACCACAGATGAGATATAAATGAATGGGTAAGCCTATGTTCCATTGTAGTTTTATTTATGAAAATAGCGCAGTGGCTCACCCAATAGTCCCAGCTACTCAGGAGGCTGAGGCAGGAGGATCGCCTGAACCCAGGACTTCTGGCTGGAGTGAGCTATGATTGTGCCATTGCACTCCAGCCTGAACCTGTCTCTTAAAGACAAAAAAAAAAAAAAAAAAAAAGGCAGCAGTGTAGTGATGGTAGCGATGTACTAAAATTGACCCAGCATTGATCACTGATCCCCTGTAATTTGGAACTTACAGTTGAGCATGAAGATAAAACAAATAGTACTAGCAATTATAAATATTATAAATATGATGCTTTTGTTTAAACTCAGCACTGAAGGATTAAAATGCTGGCACGTGGTATCTGCCTTGGTTTCCATGGTCCCCTTCCGCAGCTGGTGTCTCTTTGGGGGATGAGGACACATGAGTGGAACAGGGAAAACACGTGAGCAGGATGAGGGGGGAGGCAAGGTTAAGAACAGTTGAAGGTTTAAAACAATGCCAGCTTGTTTCTTTTCATGCTTCTTGATACTGGAAGCAGCAATGATAAAGAAAGCTCCCGCTTTGACTCTCCTCGGGGATTCAGCCTCAACAGCAACCTCCTAAAAATGGAGTTTTGCAGCCACCAAGAAACTAAAGTCTTCTATTTTGTAACATCCTAGTTAATGTTTAAAGATTGCCCGTAGTGCCCAGGCCTGTGAACGTGGGAAACTGAGGTGAACCGGTTTAGGCAGCTGCCCGTACACCTCAAAAGGGAGATTAATCATGAACCGTGAATACAGCTGCAGCAAACATTCATATATGGGTTAAACAGTCACCTAAGAGTGGGATCGCTGGGCTGTGTGGTGACGGTTTGTGCTTAGCCTTAGAAGAGACTCCAGGCCTCTTTGCTGTAGCTGTACCACCTTCTGCTGTTGCTCTATCATTCCCACCGCAAACTGAGTGAGCTCTGTGCTCAGCCCCCTCCCAGCACTTCATGCTGCTGCCAGGTTCTTTTGCTTTGCTTGTGGTTTGTGGTGGGGTTAGCTCAGCATTCCAAAATGTGAGAAATGGAAACTCGTTGTGGTTTTATTCTGCATATTCTTCATAACATGGTATTGGGAATCTTTCGTGTGCTTATGAAAGCCATTTATCTTTTTTGGTGATGTTATCTATCCAAAATTTTTTCCCATTAAAAAAAATTGCGTTGGGCAGCGCCTGTGGCTCAAAGGAGTGGAAAGATATGTTTATAAGATATATTTTGGCAGTTGGTGCCTGTAGCTCAAGCGGCTAAGGCGCCAGCCACATACACCAGAGTTGGTGGGTTCGAATCCGGCCCGAGCCTGCCAAACAACAACGACAACTATAACCAAAAAATAGCCAGGTGTTGTGGCGGGCGCCTGGAGTCCCAGC
>NW_003852576.1:1868817-1877703 GCF_000181295.1 Otolemur garnettii | reverse complement strand
AAAAAAAAAAAAAAGAACTTTTGGCTTCACTCTACCAGCCCCCCTTCCCGACCGTAGGTTTAATATTTAAGCTTTAGTTTCTGCTGCAAAAACACAAACGTGATTTTTCTCTGATTATAATTGTAGGAGTTGCCAAACAGACACAAGCCTGGGGGCTGAGTATAGAGATGGTTGAACACCTTTTTATATTATTTTGTTTTTAAGGGGTCTCGCTCTGTCACCCAGGCTGGAGTGTGGGGGCCAATCAGAGCTCACTGCAACCTTGAACTCCCGGAGTTGAGCATTGTAAGAAAGAAGCACTCAGCATTGTACTGATTCTCTTAGGATTCTGATTCACAGAGAATAAGGATTTATATTCACTGATCCCCTCCCTCTGTCCTGCAGTTGGGGACATGGGAACTTTTGGGGGTGGTGGCTGAGGGGAGTCAGATCTCTTTATAGTACAGTGAACACCAAGGAATTGCCCAGCCTTTGAAGTAGTGGGAGGTTTTGTCTGCTGAATATTGCATAAAGAAAATGAGCTGTGCTGTCTGCCTAGGGCTTGGAAACCTCCTCCACTTACAGAGATTCTTGTTGTACACATCTATTATAAATAGCCTTTACACTTTATAGGCAGAGTAGGAAGAGACTCCAAGCCATTGGGCAGGAGAATTTCTTTTTTTCCAAGTACTTTGTTAGAGCCGAGTTAAAGAGATGCTGTGGTAAGCCTGGAGGTCTTTTAGATAAAGGTCACATCCTCACGTGAGTGCAAGCAAAGCTTCTGCTGTGTCTGCTAAGTCTTGTGGAGCAGGGGGGTTTTCTTTTACAGACACACGTTAGAGGTTCTTCCAAGAGCAATGACACGGTGCACAGTCCTTTAAAATATTATTCCTGGTCCACAACTGCCTGGCTTTCAGGTTCATCCAGAACCTGACCTTGAATCCCTTTTGCTGTGTGTTTGTCCTTGTGCTCATGGTTTGGATAATTTGCATTTAGGTTCCTGCTATTCCAACTGGAGCCTCTGAGTGAGAGCCTCACCTGGGAGCATTGTAGAGATACGAGTCCTCCCAGACCTACTGAGTCGGGGTCTGCATGGCTTCACTTCTCTGCCTGTTGGCTAAGATCAAGTGCAGAATCTGCCTGGTATCAAATCCCGAGACAATGCATTTGCCTCTGAAGTTTGAGAGGTATCAACCCACTCTAAGGTCCTTCTTGGAACATCCTGCCTATTCTGCAGATAGCCTTTTTAGGGTAATATGTGACCCTCAGAAATGCCACCTTCCTGACAGCCACATAGGTGAGTGTGGGTGCATGCCACTGTGCTCAGAATGCACTTAATTTATTGAGTGTTCAGTGCTGAGTTGGACGCCAGTGATACAAAAATGAGTAAAGCATAGTTGCCGCCTTCCGGGAGCTCAGAGTGTAATGAGGGGCAGAGAATGAGCTGCAGCATCTCATTGTCCAGTGGCTTTATCTGTCACCCACACAAAGTACCAGTCTCCTTCTCTTAATGTACAGTCCACGAGACACCTGGTCACTGGGGTCACAGAGGATGGTGCTTAGGTGACAAAGCAGGGAGTCTGCTCCCGACCTACTGAACAAGACTCTGGGGAGCGGCCACAGCACCTGCATTTTATTTGTTTTATTTTATTTATTTATTTATTTTTTTGAGACAGAGCCTCAAGCTGTCCCCCTGGGTAGAGTGCCGTGACATCACAGCTCACAGCAACCTCCAACTCCTGGGCTCAAGCGAGTCTCCTGCCTCAGCCTCCCAAGTAGCTGGGACCACAACACTTGGCTATTTTTTGGTTGCAAGCCGTCATTGTTGTTTGGCAGGCCCGGGCTGGATTCGAACCCGCCACCTTAGGTGTATGGGGCTGGCGCCTCAGCCACTTGAGCCACAGGTGCCCAGCAAGAACCTTCATTTAAGTGTCATTATGTACTTTAAGTTTCAGAACCACAGACCAGGGTGCTGCTTCGATATTCTCCGTGACCAGATGTTGTGATACAAAGGGCTGTTTAAATTGTCTCCAAAATGTAAAGGATCTCTCCAGGCTTTCTTATCATAAATTCAAGGGGAGGTCAAGGCTGTTTTTATCTTTGGCTGAGGCAACATAAGGATCTTTGTGGGTGGTACTGAAGAACGGTTCGAGTTCGTATTTCTCTGTTTTCTGGTGGCGTGTTTTCCAGGAGCAAATTGCGATGCTTTTTTCCTGTAATGAGGTGACAGCGTGCACGTTGTTCTGACAGTCTCGTGACTTTCTTGTTTAACGTTCAGACTCATCTAATCAAACACACTGAAATTGGATTATGGCTGTTGCACTTTATATCAATTATTATCCATTTAAATGCAGGTCCAAAGGAGATAAAATTGATTTTTCTGTGCTACTTGGGGACATCGTAGGTTATCGGCATGCTTTTTGAATTTTCAATTAGGTTTGTATGAAGGAGAGAAAGATTAGTGGTTGGGCGTGTTAGGTTTTTTTCTTTATGTATTACGTAAATAAACTGTAATATTTCATTCTAATTAGGAAGTCAAATGCCTTTTAAAAATGTTGGTGATCTGCTTTCATATCATGCTTTCTGTATTTAAAGCATGTCAGATTTTTAAAGTGGATAATAATTTGGAGGAATGTTTTTATTTTTAGAAAGAAAAAAAGAAAATAGAGCACCTTTATAATAGTTACTACGGTAACAGCAGTCTTATTTATCAGGGAATGAGCTGTAATACGTACCAGAATTTCACATATAATTGAACCTATCTCTCTATAAACAAAAGCTGCTTTTTAACATTGCTTCCTTCTACGACACCTTTTGTGTGTCTGTTCTGTGCGAGCACCACGCCCAGTGCTAGGGACTCAGGCTAACACAGGCCCTCCAGAAGAACAAATGTCTGCACACCACCGACTGCTGTGAAGGCAGAGTGACGGACCAGGGAGCACGAAGGCGAGGATGCCAGCAGGGAAAGGCTGCGTGGACGAGATGGCATTCGAGCTGGACACACACTTAAATAGGAGCTCGCAAAATGGAAATTTGTCCTTTAAATTGTAAAGGTATTATTACATGGTCGTTTTAAAATACCTAAAGAAAAGGTATTAAATTAGATGATTATAATGTACGTAGAAGCAGTTATTGTCAGGAAATATGTTTGCTGCCAAAACCACAAGGAGGAAATGGGAAGTCAGAACAGTCCACAGACCACCTTGGCTTTGACAGTTTGCTGGAAGGCCTCACACAGCTCACTGAATGCTGCTGTGTGCCTGGTTATAGTCTGTGACAGGCAAAGGGGTCAGATTAAAATTAGGCAAGGGAAGGACGGCACAGCACAGTCCAGGAAAGGCCCAGTGTGGAGCCCTCAGTTGTCCTCTCTCCCTGGTGTCAAGGACAGCATAACTTTCCAAGTTTTGCAGTAGGACAGTAGCACAGAGAAGCCCACCCGAGCTTTGGTGTCTGGAATTTTTACTGGGCCTCCATCACCTGGGTATGTTTGACTGGGCCAGGGCTGTCGGTCTCCAGCCCCTCCAGGGGCGGAGCTGACAGTGCATGACCTGAAGCCCCCACCCTTAATTACCTCATAAGACCCTCTAGTGTGACCCAAGGCCCCTGGGCAAATAGAAACACTGGTTTCAGGCATGACATCCCAGGATCTTAGAGATTAGCTCCCAGAAGCCCAGGACAGATACCAGACCACTCTTTATCCAAGGTTAAATTCTTTACTGTATAGGAACAAAACGAGACTCTGATTGTTTCTAGAGCTCACCATAAAGTGAGGGGGATGAATAACAAATAGCTGATCATCCAAACACATATGCCAGACTGCCACAAGGACTGTAAACGGAAAACCCGGGTTGTGGTAAGGGAGGGTGCTGCTGGTCAGGAAGTTATTCCACAGGAAGAACTTTCAGGATCTTTTAGACCAGAGGTTCTCAACTTGTGGGTCATGACCCCTTTGGGGGTTGAACAACCCTTTCACAGGGGTCACCTAAAACCATCACATACACCCCGTACAAATACAGGTGTGTGAAAATAATTTTAGTTCCTCACCAGAACATGAGGAACTATATTAAAGGGTGGCGGCATTAGGAAAGTTGAGACTCACTGTTTTAGACTGAGATCTAAAAGAGGACAGGGCTTAGCCAGGTAGGCAGTGCAGGGAAGAGCATTTCAGGAGCAGGGGCTCATCAGTGCAAAGGCTCTGAGATGCAAAGTGGCTGGAGACACTGGAGACATGATGATGAAGCTGGAGCAGAGACCAAGCGGAGGGAATGTGGTTGCAGCATTGGAGAGAGTTGCTGGAACCAGATCCCAGCTGGCCTTGGAGACCCTGAAAGCAATTGTGGACTTTATCTCCATGTGATGGGAAGCCATTGTATGGTTTCACAGCAGGATCACGGATGCCCATATTTGGGTGTGTATGGGTTTTTTTTTGTTTTGTTTTTTTTTTTTTTGCAGTTTTGGCTGGGGCTGGGTTTGAACCCGCCACCTCCGGTGTATGGGGTTGGCGCCTTACTCCTTTGAGCCATTAGGCACGTGTGTTTTTTAAGGAACATAATGTGTGTGGCTACTGTGAGAATAGCTTCATGAGGACAAGAGTGGAGACTGTTAAAAAAACGACTACAGGCGTCACCTATGGCTCAAGGAGTAGGGTGCTGGCCCCATATGCCAGAGGTGGTGGGTTCAAACCCAGCCTTGGCCAAAAACAAACAAACAAGCAAACAAAAAACTACTGCAATTGTCCTGTGAGAGAACAGCGCGATGACTGGTGCCATGGAGTTGGAGAGAGGGCACCAGTTTAAAGAGCAGTAGGAGGGGAGTTGGCAGGACTCGCAGCCCGTGCTTCCTGCAGCAGACCCTCAGCTGCCACCCTGTGCTGTCACCCTGTGGGCATCTGGCAGCCCATCTGATTGGTTGCTTCCTCCCTGCCACACGCAGAGAATCAGATAACTAAACTCGTCACAATTACACTTAAGTGGGGAGAGGCAGCCTGTGAAGGGGTGACAGGGATAGTCCTGTGAAATCAGTTCATGTCCCTGGGCTTGGTGATGTCTCTTCTGGCTGCTGAACCCCAAGTCTCAAAGCCTCTTCCAGCCCCACTTCCAGTCGAGGCTTGTGTTCCGTTCAGATCAGTTCTCCGTAAATCACTGTTCTCAGTAACTGCAATGTCACTGGTCCTCAACTCAGATACACCACGGATCAAATCCTGCCCTCCCTAGACAGACAGTGGTTGAGCAGAAAAGACAAGTACAAAATTGTTAGCACAGAGCTTGGCACTTAGGAGGAGCTTAAGAAAAGTCAAAGGAGTCCTCTTTTGAAAACATGAAAATTAAAAGGCGTTTCCTGTGCAGGTGTGTTTTACAAGGACAGACAAGGCTGCCGCGTTACATACTCACTCGGTTTTCCACGTGTATTTCCTATTTTCTGTTCTTTTCTGGTTTTTTTTTTTTTAAGTATACTATACAGAACTTTGAATTTAGCAGAAAAAATGGCTAATACCCTCTTACTATTTCACTTTATGAATTGGTCAAATAACTTATTCTTGCCCAGAAACAATTAAGGAAAGAGAAAGTACTTTCAGCATACCACAGAGTCTAGTCTGCAAGAGAACTTGGGTTTTCATTTAAAACTCTTGAAATGAAAGAGTTTCATTTCAGTGCTGCTGAATGGCCAGCACTCTTATTTAAAATGCTGTCACTTAGCCAACTGGGCATTTTCTGCTTCATGTATACGGAGGAGTGGCCCTCAGCTAGAGAGGACAAATTGGAGGTGCCAGTGTGATCTGGGTTTTCAAGTCAGTTGTGGACAAAAACTGCCTTCAGAGAGGCAGGCGTGCAAAGGGCTGCAGGGGCGAGCTAGAGGAAGTGCTTTGTGTAAACTGGCAGGCAACCTGTAGAAAACACCTTCCAGCTCACTTAATAATCTGCTGCCTCTTGAAATCCGATTATTCTGATTTCCGCCTTGTCGTGGCACTCCACAGACTTTCTGGCTCGCGTTGCAGTAATCACGCTGCGCTATCCCCCAATTAGACAGGGTCTTACTAGAAACCATGAACATGGGCCTGGAGCCTCCACTTTTTAAAGCGGTTCAGTGGTGTTAGAATGAGCTTTCTGGGTCCTGAGAGTCCAAAAAGGGGGTGCGTGTTGGGGGGGGGTGCGGGGATCCGCTTTGCTCCCTGAGGGCTCAGCCCCAGCAGCTGGGAGCACCTGCGGGAGGCACCTGCCGGGGGCATCTGGCCGGGCGGGGTGGGGCCCACGCGCCTCCACAGCAGCCAATGGGCGGCGGGCAGTGCGCGGGCAGCTCGGGAGGCGCGGGCGCCACTCGCTCAAGTTGAGACCGGAGGGACTCGGGGCTGCAGCTTTGAGTGACGGCACCCGCTAGCTGGGGGCAGCATCCCTGCCCAGCCCCAGCAGACCGACTGCAAGACAAAGGTGAGGAAGCTGGGGGGCAAGGGTCGCGCTTTTGTCTTACGGTGCGTTTAGGGACCCCGGGTTGGAGCCCGAGCTCGCTGGCGGGGACGAGACGCGCGGGACAAAGGCTGCTCCCTCCCTTTCCTGAGCCGGCGGCGCTTAGTGAGACGCCTGGTTGTGGGCGGCTGGAAGGGCTAAAAAGAGGGGTCTTTCTGCCTCTCCCAGGGAAGCGTGAGGACTGGTGGCATGACAGGGGGTCTTGGGGGGAGGGGGGTGTTTGGGCCCGATTTCCCAGTGCAGCTGGAAGCTGTTTGTGCTGGACCCTGGTGGTCTGCACGGGCGTTTCTGTCGCGGCCAGTATTAGGTGATTGAATAAGTGGCATTCATCTCCCATGTCCGCTGTGAATCTGCTTTTCTATCTTGTCTATACCGAGAGTGAAAAATATTGCAGGGTGTGTGGTAATCCAATACTTGGATTAAAAGCAGTTTTCTTTGGTGTAGAATAATTTTAGTGACATGATTTAGAATATTGGTGTGACTTGCATGTGAGAAAATGTCTCAAATTCCCGCAAGGCAGAAGAGTGGCCAACTTACTACGTGTTTGTTCTTGGCATTGAAAAAGTGGTAGTGTTTTTGAAAAGAAAAACGTGATAATTTAAATATTGCTTACAACACTTGATTCGATTTTCAGGGAATCTGCGCCTTTCCCATTTATTATCTCTTTCCCTGTACCCATATTGTAACCAGGCAGGTCTCTGGATTCATAATTAGCATGTAGCTGTGAACCTTCCTCACTGGGGTGGGAACAGGAGGAGGGAGGAGGCGATTGCATTAGTCTTTTTTCCTTTCTGTACTCTGTAGCTGCAGGCTGGCTTCTGTCCCTGGGATGGGGGGTATCTGCTCTGCTCACAGTGTTATTTGGGGGAGGGGTGGTTCTTAGACCATTGAGTCCCTCCTCCACCCTCTGACACCATTGTGTATTCTTTTCTCCCTGAAGTTAAGGTTTTGGCTACTGCCTTGGGTTAGTTACTTTCACAAAGGAATTATTAAGTGTCCTGAAGCTTCTCTTAAGTTAGGAGCAGAATGTGTTGTGAGAAAAAGTCTTAAATCCACGTTTGTAGATTTTGTCTATAATTACGTGAAGTTCTCAGTGGCTGTGTTGTCCAAAATGGAATGTGAATTAAGCACTTACTGGAGGACAGACTTTCCACAGACCATCAGCCAGTATCACCAGAGAAGTGCTGTGGTCCTTAGCTCAGGGGTGAGAACTCCACTCTTCTAGCCAGTGGCATGTTTTTTGAGTTCTCTCTAGCTTTTCAGCAATGGGGATGAGTTATTTACCAAGTATCTGTTAAACACCTGCTATGTCCTGAGTGTTGGCACTGATGGTAAAGTGGTAAACACAGCAGGTACCTCCTGCTTCCTTGGTGCTCACACTGTGCAGGCCTTTGAGCTGGGGCTTACTTGGGAAGCCGTGTAGACACTAAGGTGAGACAAGAGGCTGCTGGGGGCCACTCTGGAGGTCAGCAGAGCCCAGGGCTGTGGGTGCAAGGGGTGGGGAGGGTCTGGTCATCTCCACTCCAGGAGTGCAGGTATTAGTCACCAGTGGGTCATTTGGCACTGGAGTTGGTCCCCTTGGACTGGCCTTGATCACTAATACCTTGTCAAGGAGTCTGCTGCAAGGAGGGCCAGGGCTGAGTTGGAGAAGTTTTAGTGTTGGCATTGCTGATGTGGGTGTGGCAGTTCCAGTCTGTTACAGAAACTCTCAGTCCATACCCTGCTAGTTTCACCCTGACAGCTTTCATCTTGAACAGCCTTCAAGGAAATTAATTTCATTCTGTACCACTGACTGAGCAGAGCTTTACATCCGTACCGTATCCTGAATGTTGAGAAATGACTTAACCTGTTAAGGAGCCTGGAATGTAGTTGGAAAACCCCCATTTACTGTCCAGATGCTTCTCTGGGTTTGGGGGAGCAGGCTGATGGTGCATAACTTCTTACTCGTCTGGGTTTTCCACAAATCCCTAGGATCACGTAGAAATGTACTAAGTAGTAGTGTAACTTACTCTTTTTCAGCTCCTAGGTCTAACACAGGATGTAACATTTTTGAGATGTTTTAGACCTTTAGATTCCTTGGGCTCTAGCATCAGACCTGGCATAGGGTGCTCTCCAGGAAGCTTTACTGCTGACTGAGCAGATGAATGAGCATAGATGAAACTACTTCGTCATCTGTTTTTAGGGTGTAATTGTGACCATCAGATGTGCTTAATACATATAATCTATAGGTGGTGTGTGTTTTTCCATGGATGTGGAATATCTGCTATGTGCCAGGCACTTGGGAGGTCCATGAGGGAGTGAGACAGACAAGATCCCCGTTCAGAGAGGCAGAACATACCCAAAATAACAGCTCAGGCAGCACATGATAGAGATTATGCTGAGTGCCTTGAAAATCACCAACAGTGGCTTGGCGCCTATAGCTCAACCGGCTAAGGCGCCAGCCACG
>NW_003852576.1:1854833-1868667 GCF_000181295.1 Otolemur garnettii | reverse complement strand
AGGCAGGAGACTCGCTTGAGCCCAGGAGTTGGAGGTTGCTATGAGCTGTAATGCCACAGCACTCTACCCAGGGGGACAGCTTGAGGCACTGTCTCAAAAAAAAAAAAAAGAAAAAGAAAAAGAAAATCACCAACAGTGTGAGGCATCAGCAGGTAGCTTGTTACTCTCTGGGTCAGGAGGCAGTCCATCCTAAGGGGTGACATTTCCTGCCGGCTTGAAGGCAGAGAAGAAGCCAGCCACCTGGGGAGAGCAGGAAGTTCTGAGGAAGAGGAGCACTCAGCAGGTTTAGGGTTTGAGGGGAGGCCAGTGTGGCTGGAGCTGGGAGAGAGGAGGCCAGCAGTCTGGAATGGTGGCGACAAGATCAGACAAAGCTTGTAGGTGATGGCTGAAGGTCACGATGAGATTCCTTCATTAGTAGTACCCAGGGGAATGCCGTGATCTCATTTATTTTATAAAGAAAAATCTCAAGGAATGCTCTTAAGGGGACTGGACACTGGGGCAGGAGCGGAAGCGGAGGGACCAGGTGGCCAGTCCTGGTCCAGGAGAGATTAGCGACATGGTGGAGGGCACAGAGAGCAGCTGGGTCGGGAAGACTGCATTACAGAGGTTGAACTGGCAGGGTTGATGGTAGAGCACGCAGGAAGGGGAATGCTGTAGGCCACACCTGGATTCTTACACTGGTTGATTTCTGTTGGAGACACATTCGTATCAAATACAAATCATGACTGTTCAAGAACTAAGTTATTAAGTAGTGGAGCGACTCCTTTGAATTGGTGTTGTGTCAAGACCTTGACTTAATTTTTCTTCCAAAGTGTGGATGAACAAAGATGTCCAGTGGAGTCTTAGGTGTTTAGTCCTTTTGCCCAGACATTTTTATCCTCTGATGCCCTGACGCCTCTTTTTTTTTTTCTTTGCAGTTTTTGGCCGGGGCTGGGTTTGAACCTGCCACCTCTGGCATATGGGGCTGGCGCCCTACTCCTTTGAGCCACAGGCGCTGCTCCTGACTGTTCTTCTTAACTAGTTATCAGATTATTAAGCATCCTTATTTTTTCTGGCATAAAAATAAAGGATCAAAGAGGAGAGGTTTAAGCCTTAATGTGTAGGGGATTATTCTACCTGTGCTCCCAGCTTTTTCAGAAATCAATGATAATTGTGTTTGAAGCTGTTATTTCACATGCAGCATCCTCTGTGGTTGCCACAACTGGTATCCTCTTGTAAATAGAACTTGCTCTGTGTGTATTTCAAATCAAAAAGAGTTGACTGATGTCTTTACAACTTCACAGGAAATTCATTGAACATTTTGGGAGTTAGAAAAGCCATTTCTGTATGTCTGTAAAGTAGAAAAACATTAATTCCTGATAAGATTTTCTGCCCCCTCCTTCTAGCTACAGAATTGTGAACTTGAAAGCTTATGGCATCTTTGTCAGTAGTTTGGTTTAAAAATCAACTTTAAGCTCAGCGCCTGTAGCTCAAGCAGCTGGGGCGCCAGCCACATACACCATAGCTGGCGGGTTTGAATCCAGCCCAGGCCAGCCAAACAGCAATGACTGACAACCAAAAAATATCCGGGCGTTGTGGTGGGCACCTGTAGTCCCAGCTACTTGGGAGGCTGAGGCAAGAGAATCACTTAAGCCCAGGAGTTGGAGGTTGCTGTGAGCTGTGATGCGACAGTACCCTACCCAGGGCGACAGCTTGAGACTCTGTCTCAAAAAAAAAAAAATTCACTTTCGTTTTGTTTTGGCAAAAAAAAAAAAAAGCATATATATATTGGCCCTGAAAATATTCCTTCTGCAGTCAGTATTTTGAGCAGACGGGAAGGGGCAGAAGTGACTGGGGCTGCCAGCCTTTCTGATCTGGAAAACTGGACTTGTTACCCTACAACGTGTAAGCTTGTCTGCGGATGAATAAATTATGACAGTTGAAATAATTATGATAGAGGAAAAGCTGCAGCCAAGAGCACAGTTGACAACTGGGGCCATGTTGGCCTGATTCTGTCACGGCAAAGCGTGTATCTTTTTCCAAGTTACCTGAAAATGCTGTTTTTGAGGATTCTGGTGTGCTTTTTTTTTCAGTCCCCTACGCCTTGAAACATTCTAAGAATCAGAGGCTGCTAATGACCTTTTTGAAATACAGTGGCTGGGAGAGAGACATACAGGGTATGCTGTTCACGTGTAGGGCATCCAGGTCAGATTTCAGTTGAGCAAAAGATTTTTTTGGTTCTAAAGAATCTACTAATTGGGTTCGGCGCCTGTGGCTCAAGTGGCTAAGGCGCCAGCCACATACACCTAAGGTGGCGGGTTTGAATCCAGCCCGGACCTGCCAAAACAACAATGATTGCTGCAACCAAAAAATAGCCGGGCACTGTGGCGGGCATCTGTGGTCCCAGCTACTTGGGAGGCTGAGGCAGGAGACTCACGTGAGCCTAGGAGTTGGAAGTTGCTGTGAGCTGTGATGCCACGGCACTCTACCCAGGGAGATAGCTTGAGGCTCTGTCTCAAAAAAAAAAAGAATCTGCTAATTGGAAAAGCTCTTATTCCTGCATCTTGATGGAATAGTTTCTAGCAGCCCTGGAGTTTGTCACCTGTCACAAGAATCATTCCATCATCTCAGCCAGTCACAGGGCCCCATGCTTGATCTACACTCTGCCGTTAACCTTGATAACTGAATTTTTAACAAGGAGCCTAGTGTTTTCGTGTCTCAGCCCTGAATGGGATCATCTTCTAGAGCAGGGGTTGGCCAGCCTTCTCTGTGAAAGGCCAGATTATTAAATATTTGAGGCTCTGGGGCCCACAGGGTCTCTGCATCAACTCAGCTTTGTGGTTGTAGCACAGAAGCTGCTGCAGCCTTGCCCTGGGTGAATGGGTGTGGTTGCGTTCCAGTGACCCTTCATTTACAAAACAGTCACAGAGCTGATTTGGAGTCAGAATTTGCCAATCCCAGATTGAAGGCACCTGAGTGGAATCCACAGTGATTATTGAAATAGGGTTATTTGGAAGTGCTGAAAACTAAGATTTCCTGCAGGAGGTCAGGCTGTTTCCACTGTTCCCACCCTGGAGCCTCTTCTCTATGATGGTATGTTTGTTCTAGTTGTCAAATATGAACAAACAATGCGAACAGTGTTGCAAAGCCAGGCACCCTAGTGCCAACCTATAGTCCCAGCTGCTTGGGAGGCTAAGGCAGGAGGATTGCTTGAGCCCAGGAATTTGAGGCCAGCCTCAGCAACTAGCAAGACCCCATCTACCCCATCCTCCTCTCTGTGCTCCTCTGGGCTCAGGGTTCTGCCTCTAGACCACCTCCCACTTCATGAAATACCTCTAGTTTAAAAGGAGGCCACAATTTTAAATAAGCCAAATTAAGGAAGGAACTGGGGAATTACAAGGGTAAATGTGAAAATATACAATGTCACCATAACCACTCTTGCTCAGTAATGGGAATTTACCCTTCTCTACAAAAAAATTAAAAGTAGCCAGGCCTGGTGGCAGGCACCTGTAGTCGGAGCTGCTTGGAAGGCTGAGGCAGGAGGATCCCTGGAGCCCAGGAGTTTAAGGTTGCCGTGAGCTAGGATGACATAACTGCACCCTAGCCAAGTTGACAGATTTTTGTCTCATAAAATAAAAAAAGTTAATTCCTGCCGTGATACCCTAGCCTGTCTGGGGGGCTCTGTGGCCCCCGTCCTGTAGCTGCTCAGTCCTTTGCAGGTGTGGAATGTGTTATCTTGCCACTTTGCCCCAACTGATAAACAGAACTTTCTCTCTTTTAGAGTACAAATATAAAGAAAATTATCTGGAGATGAATCTAGATAGAAATCAATATACAAGGGAAGTTTATATATTGGATTTTTTTTTAAGAGCAAAGAAGCTGTTTTTCATTTAGACGTATGTTCCAAAGAATGAACCTGGTTAAGGGTTCTGGAGACATCATTGTTATTTCTGCTGGAGATGAGTTGCTTTGCTTTTAAATAGAGTCACAGAGATTAGTAATCTTCTCAGAATCAGGTGTTTTATTAACATTGGTACAGATGACCTGAAAGTAAGATGAACCGAAGTCATTTTGAAAGTACCATCTATGACTCAGCGCCTGTGGCTCGGGTGGCTAGGGCGCCAGCCACATACACCTGAGGTGGCAGGTTCGAATCCAGCCCAGGCCCACCAAAACAACAGTGACAGCTGCAACCAAAAAATAGCCAGGCATTGTGGCAGGCACCTGTGGTCCCAGCTGCTTGGGAGGCTGAGGCAGGAGACTCGCTTGAGCCCAGGAGTTGGAGGTTGCTGTGAGCTGTGAGGCCACGGTACTCTGCCCAGGGGGACAGCTTGAGGCTCTGTCTCAAAAAAAAAAAAAAAAAGAAAGAAAGTACCATCTATGACAGACAAGAGCTGGGGAGGGAGCAACCCAGCCAGCCCCCAGCTGTTTGCAGCATCATTCCCTGAGGTGTTTCCAACATGATCAGGAATGAAGGAGAGGACCTCTTTTTGCCCCACTTAGTTATTCATTCAAAAATATTTATCAACTCGGCACCTGTAGCTCAAGTGGCTAGGGCGCCAGCCCCATACACCGGAGCTGGTGGATTCCAATCCAGCCCAGGCCTGCCAAACAACAATAACAACTACAACCAAAAAATAGCCAGGCGTTGTGGCAGGCACCTGTAGTCCCAGCTACTTGGGAGGCTAAGGCAAGAGAATCACTGAAGCCCAAGAGTTTGAGGTGCTGTGAGCTGTGATACCATGGCACTCTACCAAGGGTGACATAGTGAGACTATCTCCAAAAAGAATTGATTGCCCACTCTGTGCACAACATGTTACACAAACAGACAGAAAGGTTCCCGCTAACACAGACTTGAACTTTTTTGGTGGGGAAAGGAAAGGGCAGAGGATAAACAAATACACAGGGTGGTTTCAGGTTGTTGTGAGTGTGGACAGTGACTGGGGTTCCCCAGGGGTCTTTTGGAGGCAAGAGAGGATCAGAAGAACCTGGGAATGAGCATTTCCGGCAGGGGGACCAGCCAGACCTGTGGCTCCTCCACCCGGCCGGGACGGGCTTGTGTGTTTCCCAGCAGAAGGGTCCTGGTGTGACTCATGGTGGGGAACTGGTTGGGGGTAGAGAACTATGAGCACAACAGGATGAGTGGCTGCTGAACGGAGAATGAAAGGAAGATAGCTGAAACCAAGCACAGCACTTAATTACCGTCACCAGCTCCTGCAGTGGTGGGACCTGAAGTCCAGCAGGGACAGAGAAGACAGCAGAGGCCATCTCTCCAGCACGGAGACAGCTGCTTAACTGGGGAAAGAGAGGGAGGCTCGGGTGCCAAGTACCCCAGGCCACGTGACAGACGCCCAGCGCCCAGCGAGGAGGCCTGTTTGTGGGTCCACTACTTGCTAGCTGTGGGGTTTTGAGAAGGTTATCTTAGTTCCCTGAACTTAGGATTCCTCATTTATAACAGGAAAGGTGTGATGCTTCCCCTGCCAGAGCTGACTGTGCGGCTGGGTGACAATGCACCAAGAAGTGTCACTAGTCAGTGGTCATCAGCCTCCGTGGTGCTGGCATCTGCTTTTCTTTAGGTCTGATTGAGTTTACAGAATATCAGGAATGCTAGTATCTACCTGGAAGTTAACAAAGTTGGCTTTCTGTGTTACCTGGTATTCCTTCCAACTGCATAAAGAAATCCCCTTGAAAATTCAGAAATCAATTTAAGGATGTGCCTTCCCCACAAGAGGCCCTCTACCTGGCTGGGTTTAACGAGGTTTTATCCTGGAGTCTTGTCTGGACCTTGCCAGAAGCGTGTGTCCTTATGGCTCCTCTTACTTGGAAACCACCGTGCCCGAGGAGAGCTGTCATCTTTTCTGCTCTATATGAGTCCTACACCTTCACGGGTTACTGTGACTTCATATAGGAGCCTTCTGGGTGTGGAATATTTGTTGTTTTTGTTTTATCCTGTTCCCTTTCAGAAAGGAAGCCAGCCCAAGTTTTCACCATTCAAGTACAACTCACATAAACTTAATCCTTCAGTTATACCCTAAGCAAGGAGTATCCAACATTTTTTTTATCTATGCCACACATTGAAAGAATAAGAGTTGTCCTGGGCCACACATTAAATACACAAACACTAATGAAAACTAATCAGCAAAAAAATGGTCTGTCCATACTTTTCGAGATACCCAACACAACAGCAAAACAAACAAACAAAAAAAAAAGTCCTGACAAGATCAGCATGTGGTCCACAGGTCTACTGGTTGGACACCTCTGCTAAATGTTACAAAATTGAAAACAGGCTGGCGCCGTAGCTTAGTGAGTAGGGCGCCAGCCCAGGCCTGCTAAACAACAATGACTACTGCAACAACAACAAAAAATGGCTGGGTGTTGTAGCAGGCGCCTGTGGTCCCAGCTACTCGGGAAGCTGAGGCAAGAGAATCACTTAAGCCCAAGAATTTGAGGTTGCTGTGAGCTGTGATGCTACGGCACTCTACCGAGGGTGATGTAGTAAGACTTTGTCTCAAAAAAAAAAAAAAAATTGAAAACAAAACCTGGCAGGAGTTACCTCCCCCTCAGAACTAAATGTAAGTTGTGTGTGTATTCTTATTTCTCTTTGGTATTCAGAGAAGCAAGGTCTTTGTGTTTTATTTATTGTAATATAGCACAGATGAAAGCTGAAGCTCATTAATTCTCCCTGTCTTCAAAAATAGAGTTTAAGAAATTCTCATTTTCTGGATTCTTGTCAATATCCTTCTCCCCCCCCCACCCCCATTAGTAGGCTGACTGGTAACTATTGTGTCTTCTCACCCTTGGCATGAGAAAGTCCTTTGTATAGAAGAATGTGCCTTGAATTTCAATAACCTAACTGCTTTAAATCCTAGCCGTACACTTCAACATTCTGGAACTTTGCCCCTACCTGGTGCTGGTGGGCAGGATGGAGGTGGGGGGCGCTGGCTTTGGAAAGGAGGCACCTTTGGGCAAAGGCAGGTATTCTTGTTGCTGTTTGGTCCTGGGAAGGATGGAACTTTTTCCCTGAGCTGAATTCTCTGAATATCATCAGAAACCAGATGGTAAATTTGCATAAATTTGGTATTCATTTCAGTTCAGAGGCCTTTTACCTGCAGGGTACAGATTCTAAAGGGGTCTGTGAGTGAGTTTCAGGAATCACTGAACATTCCCAGTACCACCCATCTTCAAAATTGTGCATAAAATTATGAGTTCATGCACCTTTTTTTGGAGTGCTTACATCAGATTCCAAAAGGTGCCACCCATGGTTCAAAACAGACCAGCGACCTTTCCTTCGTCTTGGCTGGCTCCCCCCTCACTCCAGGCAGTGTGCACCGCCCAGCCTGCACGTCAGGGCCATGCTGTGAGCCCCCACCCGGGAAGAGTTCACCTGTATTAAACTAATGTCACTTCCACAGCGCTCTCCGGCCATGACCCCCCCTCGTACAGATGAAGAAACTGAAGAACAAAGAGGCTCCCACGCCTTGACCAAAGGGCAACAACTAGTAAATGCCAGACATTCAAAAAACTTACAACTGGAGGGGAAAAAATAAACTGTCAGGAGCTGGTGCAAGAATTTTTATGACATAAAGTTTCATGCGGTTTGCTTTTCTTGTCATATGGATCTGTGCTCAGGAGACTCCCAGTGACGCAAGACAAGCGTCAAACTTAGCATGCATGGGAACCTCTGCGAGAATGGGGGCGGGGAGGCCACTGGCAGGCCCTGGTCTTGGGTGCTCCGTCCATGAAAAGTGGGCGGCTGTGTGTGGCGTAAGAAGTAAGTGGCTGTGGCCAGGAAGAAGAGATAGCATCCTCTCCCTAAAAGCTAACACGGACATTGTCATCCTGGCGTGCTGGGCTTTTTTGAGGAATTTCCTCTTCATTTAGATTCCAGTTACACACGCCAAGTGGTTCTGTTATTTCGGGCTTATATTAAGGAAAACATTGCCGATTACTCCCACATTCATTTTCCCGGGAAACAGTGTGGAGAGCATGCTGATCAGGCAGCTTTGGGGTGTGCGGCTCATGTGGAATTAATCTTGGGGTTTAATTCTTCCCACCGGCATCTTGTACAGCGAGGAGAGAGTAAGCTCACGCCCGACTCTAAATTTAGCCGTCTCCACTCTCAGAAATGGCTCGTCTTGTGCAGGAACTCCGCTGGATCTTTGAATGACATTTCCGAGATCTCTCTGAGGTCTCTGTTTATGGCTGGTTTTCACTTTGGTACTTGTATCAAGCCCTGTTTATTAACCCCCCAAAGAATTAATGGCGTTCAAAGTTTGCATTATCATATTTCCAAGTTCTGCCTTCAGGGAAAAACATGTATTAATGGTACTTCCTTAAGTGAATCACTAGCCATGGGTCTGGTTTTTTTAAAACTCCAAGACTATAGTAATAATTATACACAAAGGAAACCTTGTATTCTCAGGTTTTTTAGATTTTAAAAGTTCTTATCATATACTAGGCGTAGGCTTTTTATTAAGAATAAGAAATTAAAAGCGTTTGGCCTAAATCACAAGTGAGTCAAAGCGCTAACATTATTTTTCTGATGCAAAGCTGCACCCTGGGAAGTTCCTAGAGTTTCTGTTCCTGGATAAGAAATCCAAGACTCAGGAGGGTTATGACTTACATGATGTTACGCAGCCATCTACTCAAACGGATTGGAATCCAGGGCTCTCAATGCTTTGCTGATGATCGAAATTGCCTGTGGTTGGCTGTGCTGGGCAGGGCCGAGGTGGTGTCAGCCGGACCTGACTGGGAGGTGACTCTCCGTCCTTCTGGGGGAGGTGGTGTCCACAGATCTGAGAGGGCCGCCACTACGTCTCCAGGTGGCTCCTCCCTCGGGAGACAGTCCATCTCCAGGCTGCCCAGCATGACCCAGCTGAAGTACAACTGGCAGGTGACTTAGCAGTGATGCCGCCGTGATGCTGGCTGTGGCAGCTGTGTTGTGTGCCTGGCACTCTATACATGTATCCCTTCATTTAATTTCCTTCTCGTGATGACTCTGAGCCAGGAGTCCTTATCCCCTTTTCACTGATGAGGAAACAGGCCCCAGGGCCCACACCACGTAACACAGCGCGCCTGGTGCCCAGAGGGAGCCCAGGAGATTTGTGTTGAGTGACCAAAGAGCAGGTAAGTAGCATCCCAGAGGAACATGCCACCGCCTGGACTTGAGCTCAGCTGTCTGCCTCTTCAGCCTCTACAGCCTCGCCTGTTAGAATTTTCCACCACCTCTCCCTGCAGAAAATTCACCAAAGGGGAAGAGATTCTCCGTTCCTCTAAAACTCTAGGATCTTTGCCAGACCCTCTGCCTGCCCTTGAACACCTGTGCATAGGGCCTTTCTGGGTATATCATTTAGGAGACAGACCAGTAGAGCACTCTCCAGGGCCATGTAGAAGTGTAGGGTACCCACTGTGGGGCATCTAAGAGGGCTGGAATCTGAGAGTCCTGCCACCCAGGGTTGAGCTCTGTCTTCCCCAGATCCCAGCCGTGTTACTTTGGCCAAGTGCCTTAACCTCTCTGAACTTGTTTCCTCATCTGTTGGGGAGAACAGTAATACTGACCTTGTCCAGTGGCTGGTAGGGGCCATGTGGAGCCAGAGCTCACCTTAAGGGTGGTTGTTGGGTTTATTAGTCTCATTACCTGTGCCTTGGGGCATGCTTGTGACAGTGGTTTCCCTCAAATGTTGAGGTAGGTGTTTACATATTTTTATCTCAAGTCATAAGTGTTTATAATTTTAGAACAAAATCTTCCATAATCTCCCCTCCAGATTACAGTTGACAGTTTGGGTATTATGTTCTGGAATTTTTACTATGTGTGTGTTAAAATACATGTTCGAACATTATGTTTCTCATATGAGACATCCCAGCGTGCCTGGTCATTGTTCTGTGTCAGGGTGTCGCTCCCTGCCTTTCCAAGCGTTGACTGTGCATTTCACTGTCTGATGCACTTGGTGGCCCACGCGTGGTTTTGGCCCCAGGCCTGCAGGGCTCTGCTGGCCGCTCCATGACCCTGGCCACAGAGTGCCCAAGAAGAGAGCGGGTCTCCGTGATCACCAGCTTGTCCCCTTCCTCCTCAGTCTAGTTGCCCTGAGTTCAGTGCGTGCATGTGACCAACCTCTGCCCTTGGGCCCTTGCAGATCAGCTGTGACAAGGCCAGAGGGAGCGGTGAGCACGGAGGGTTAAGGGGGTAGGTGACTTCATTAGGGTCCCAGATGGCTCAGGGCAGCTCTGGGGATGGAAGTCCAAGCGTGAGCCCCAAACCTAGAGCTGCTCTCCCCTCCCCGTTCCCTTCCCTCTTCCCTGGCTGGGCCCTGAGCCCCCCTCTACGCTTTCATCCACTGTCCCTCCCACCTCTGCCCTGCCCTCCTACACTGCCTCCCTCCCGTCACCTTCTGAGGATGCATCTCAGTGGAAGGTCCTGGGTTCAGCGTCGTAGCTTTATTAATACAGTGTCGGGAGAGTCAGAGGAACAGGTGAGGTGGGGTCCACGTCATTGTTTCTGGATGTTGTTCAGTGGAAGCAGGTGGAGCTGGAAAATGAAGATGCGTGCTCTGCCAGTGTTGACTGCGAATAGTTTCCTGTATTTGACTGAGATATTTTAAGCTTGATTACCTCCCCCGGTTGATATGTTGCCTCTGTAAATTCAGCTGGCGTCTCTTGGCTTCATCGTAACGTAGCTCAAAATACACACTCCTGGGCAATAGAGTTCAGCTAAAAAAAGCCCTGAAAGGCTATTAATTGCTGCAAAGTTGGGGAGTGAGAGGGACTGTCAGCGCGGAGCTGTGTTAGGGGGCTGTGTTGCCCGCGGGATGCCGCGTGAATGCTAACGTGTTGTTTCTGCTCTGTTCCCTCCTCATGCCTGCCCGGATTCAGCGAGAGGTAACCAGCCGATTTTCACTTCTCCCCTCCGTGGTGTCTTCCGTGTCTGGCCCAGCTCACCTGCTTTCTTCATGCCGCCTTCCCATCTCATAGCCACCCTTATCTTCCAAAGGCAGAACTTTGTTTTGTTTCATTTAACCTTTATCACCAGCATTTAAAATAACTCATGGTCACTAATCCTCTGCTGTGTTTGACCCTATGTGGGGAAGGTGATGGGCCGAGTGAGCCCGTGGAATGACAGGGTCACTGTTGCTAATAGCTGAAAAAAAATCTAAGCAGCGTGCCAGGGAGTAAACACATGGAGATATTCAGGTTACACGCTATGGTGTAGAAAGAGGCTTTTCGTGCTTCTTGAAAAATTAATATCAGTGCCTACATTATGTATTCTCTAGAGTGCTCCTGAGGTTCGGCACTAGGCTGCTAGCCAGAAGCACCGGCTCCACTTTGTTATCAATTATTCGTCAAAATACATGGATTTTTCTCCTCCTTCCCCACCAGAGAAGGATGTAGCAATGAAAAGCCTGTTTGCTTGGGGGCTTTTAGCTCCACTGTCCCATAGTTCTGTCATTTAATAAAAACTCCATTTGGGATGGAAGAAGGGAGTTTTGAGATTTTTCCCCTTGAATGAATGGTCATGGTTACTGCTAGGCCAAGTGCAGAGAGCCGGAGGCCATCTCCTTTGTGTGGGGTCCTCAGGTGGACGCCCCCATGGACTGGGGGCTGGGAAAGCCAACCAGCCTGCCAGGTCTGGCGTCAAACCATTCCGGTCTCTGCCGTTGTGACTGCCTCCAGCTGTTTTTGTCCCTGTGATGAGCTGCTGTCATTGCCCAGTGCTCAGAAGGAGACTGCCCAGGCTGGGTGGGTGACACTTCTAGGATGGGTCTTCCAGAGGCTGTGATGAGGAGAATTTGCATAAACTGAGTTTTAAATCAGTTTAAGGAGACCTGGCCTGGGGAGATGGAGGAAGGTTCTGGAGGAGGAAGGCCGTGCGTGCAGGTGCGATCTCTCTCATCTAAAATATCGACAAGCCCCCTGTGAGTCAGTGGCGAGGCTGTTTCCAGATGTTTGCTGTAATAGTTCCTACCTGTTTATTCAAGCCTCTTCCCTGGGGAAGCAGTTATGCCGAATATTAACGGCAAGACTCCATTCTAGAGGGGGCTACAAATTCTGCTTCACCCAAACCACCTTGATTGTTACAAGGGGTAGAATTTCAAATCTGCCATTTACACGATTCATGTGTCTCATGAAAGGGACTGAAAATTCCCTGCCAAGAAAATGTGTCCATCCAGGTTTCTGGTAGTTGGGATTCTCCTTTCAGGAGTTAAGGCCTTAGCATCTTCTCGGACTTGCCAAGAAAGGGAGAGACGGTGAAGGTTACCACGCTGGGGTCTGGGCTTTGTAAAATTAGGGGTGCCTGCATATGGTACGAGTGACACGGGGTTATTTAAAAAAACAAAAAAACCAAACTCCTTGGGTTGTGTGTGTGGAACATTCTGGATTGATAGAGGGAAGAAATTTCTCGTGTCCTTTCTCTGTCTTCCCTGTTCCTCCCACTTCTGAAATAAAATTTTCAAAGTTTAATAAGAAACTTAGAGCATGGATCTTGGAAAGAGGGCTCATTCTTCCTCCAGGCTTCGTACAACCTGTCACCTGCCCAGGTTTGGGGAGCGCCCAGGTGTCCTCACGTGGGCCACCTTCCGAACTCCATTTTGGATCTTGTGCTGGGGCCCGTAGGGGTGAAAGAGAGAGGAGAGAGAGCCCCGCGCGTCCCGGGTCTAGACGTGCGGTGGGGCTGACTCCCTTGGCTGCTGCTTCATCCTTATTTGCGAGTGCACCTGCCCAGACTCGGACAGGGAGGGGTGTTGAAGCTTCAGCAGAAGATGAGCCGGGAGGAAAGGGCAGTTGGGTATATTTTTGTAAGCCTTAGTATAAATGATGTGGCTGCAATATTTATTAAAACGTTCCTCGTGGAATAGGAGACAGTATTTCAATGTGGGCTTTTTTTCTTTGACGTTTTATTCTTCATTTATAACATGAACTACCATTTATTGAATGCCTATCATGTGCCCACCTTCCCAAACTTCTCTGCATAAAACATACCATGTATTAGCTGGGCGCAGTGGCTCATGCCTGTAATCCCATCACTCTGCCTGAGCTCAGGAGTTCAAGACTAACATGAGCCAGAGCAAGACCCCATGTCTAAAAATAGGCGGGTGTTAGGGCGGGCGCCTGTAGTCCCAGCTACTCGGGAGGCTGAGGCAAGAGGATCGCTTAAGCCCAAGAGTCTCTGAGGTGGTTGTGACGCCAGGGCACTCTTCTGAGGGCACCAAAATGAAACTGTCTCAAACCAAACAAAAACATACCGTGTATTTGACCTGAGAAAATATGGGTGATGGGAAAGATGTCATCAAGCTGTGGAGCAGAGGAGAAGGGAATGCAAAGTCGGTTTTGATGGAAGAACCAGAAGGGCACGTTCCATCGGTGGTCATGCTGCTGAGCAGGTAGCTTGTGTGCTTTCCCAGAAAGCACAACCTGACTTACAAGAAAGCTAGGTTCAGGCTCGGCACCCGTAGCACAGTGTATAGCTGGACACATACATCGAGGATGGTGGGATAGATGGGCACAATGACAATTGCAAGAAAAAATAGCGGGGCGTTGTGGCGGGTGCCTGTAGTCCCAGCTACTCGGGAGGCTGAGACAAGAGAATCGCTTACGCCCAAGAGTTGGAGGCTGCTGTGAGCTGTGATGCCACCGCATTCTACCGAGGGCAACGTACTAAGACTCTATCTCAAAAAAAAAAAAAAGGCAAAGTTCATCTTATTGTTTAGAAAAAATAGATATTTCACGTCACTAAGAGCGTTCCACCAGCCGAGCAGGCCACTTGGTTAATAAAATGAGATTCCTTATCACTGAAATGCACAGGCCCCTGCTGGCACTGCTACACAAGGGACTTTAAGAAGTCAGCCTGAGGCTCGGCGCC
>NW_003852576.1:1847159-1854491 GCF_000181295.1 Otolemur garnettii | reverse complement strand
GGAGAGAGAGACACATAAGCAAATTCCATTTACCCCAAGGGAGTTTTAGGGAGAGTCGTGGGGAAAGAGTGAGCAGTTTTGTCTTGGCTTTTTTTAGAAAGCACTTGAATAGAGAATCATTCATTCATTCATTCATTCCATGAAAATGGATGAAGCCCCTGCAGGCTGGTGGATTGCTGTACAACTGAGAATACTAAAAGCAATCTTTGACCCTATTTCTGCGCCATTAAGAAGTTTGAGGCTGTCAGATAAGACAGCACTGGCAGAACTCGAGGCTGGTCCTGGGGGAATAATACTGGGAGAACAAAGCAGAAGGACGGGAGTTGGAAGCACAAGTGCTCGGTAACAAGTGGGAGAAGGTAGGAGAGTCCTGGGATTAGCTTCTGGTGCGGTTTAAGGAAAAGACACAAGAACCACAGCTATAAACCTTCTACTGCCCAGTTTAGGAAAGAAAATGTAATGGTTCCTGTGCCGGCAGGAAGTCAGCGGGCCGGACTCCGTAGGTGTGTGGGGAGCAGACGGATCTGTTTTAGCTGGTGGTTCGTTGTCCAGCATTGTCACTGGAGTTAGCGGGAGCACGGGACGGGGATAGTTCTTGCTGCTGAGCTTCAGAACATCTCAGATCCGTAGAGGACTGAGCTGGGAAACCAGGAGCCAGGCTCTGACCCTCAAGGGTCCTTGGGGCCAGGTGCCTGGTTTTGCAGACCAGACGCTGAGGCCCCGGAGGTCATGTGGCTGGGAGGCACCCAGCCAGCGGGACAGTGGAGAAGCCAGTCCCCGAGACAGGACTCTCCCAGCACCGCGGAAGCCAGCAGGGCTGCCACTTTTGGCTTGGAGGGGAGAGAGCCATTGTGGGCTCCCCATGCAGAGACTCCTGAAGGGTCTCTGCAGTGGCCCAGCCACACCGGCCCGCACAGTGTCAGAGCCAGCTGTGGGCCACATGGCACCTGGTGCCGTCTCTCCTCCCGAGGTCACACTCGCAGTCCAGGGCTGCTCGTGCCTGTGGAGGTTTTCACAGTCTATCAGCAATACCCTGACTGTGGAGGTGTGTTTACTACAAAGCACTTTCTTGCCCCCTCAGAATATGGGAAAATCTCCAGGAAATATTAAATCCATCTTACATGAGGCCATAATGATTTCAGCATCCCTCATAACACTGACTGGGGAAGAAACCCACCTGTGTAAAGAGTGGGTCGGGTCGGCACCCTTCTGATTGGTGCAGAAGCCAGTCCATAGGATGTGGCGTTCATGTACTATCTTCTCTGTGTTTGTGTTTGGAAGGTTCCAGAATAAGAAGTATAAAAATGGGAGAGAGGGGTGAACTCTGTCCTTTTAACTCCTGTCGTCCTCAGGCTCTGCAGTTGGGGTTCTGACCGCCCCTCTCCAGGGAAAGAGCCCAGGAGGCCGGCAGAAGTCACCCAAGCTTCCCTGTGGCCCAGACCCGTGGCCTGCTGCCTTCTGCTCAGCCTCTTGGCCCTGGAAACCTCTCTCCTGGACCAGCCTTCCTTTGGCCTCTCTGGAACCAGTCTCCCCTGGGCTTCCCTGCCCTCTTCCCAATACTCCTCCTCCACCTTCCCACGGTCTTTCCACCTCAGCTGGTGCCAGGCTTTGTTTTGTCTTTTTTTCACGCTCCTGCTGATACAGATATCTGGGCAGTGATGTTTGAGCTGCATTTTTTTTTTCCTGAGTCAGAGTAATCCTACTCTGTTACATGTGGCCTGGCTTCAGCTGCCTCCCAAGTCCCTGTTTCCTGCCCAGACCTCACATCTGAACACAGGGACCAGTGTCCACCTGCTCAGAGCCTCACCACCTGGAGCAGCTGACACTTCACCTTCCACCCTGGAGCTCCGCGGCTCCCTCTCCAAACCTCCCTCCCCAGGGACCCAGGGTTGTTCTTGATCCTCCCTCCCAGCAGCACAGGCACCAACGGAGCCTGCTCCGTGCTCTTCCTCCCTGCCTGGCACCACAGCGGTGGCCCCCAGCAGTTTAAGAGTTCAGGAGATCAAGACCAGCCTGTCTCTACTAAAAATATAAAAAAATTATGAGGTAGTGTAGCGAGCACCTATAGACCCAGCTACTCAAGTGGCTGAGGCAGGAACCCGGGAGTTTGAGGTTGCTGTGAGTTAGGCTGAGGCCACAGCACTCTAACCTGGGTAACAGAGTAAGATTACTCTGTCTCAAAAAAAATGCAGCCCCAACTTGACCGCCCATCTGTATCATCAGACAGTGGGCACCTTGGGCTGGACTCGCCTGTGCTTGCATCTCTGGTGTCTGGTACATAGTAGGGGCTCAGGTATTTGTGGAAGTGAATTGAATGCTTTAAAAAAAATAGTCTTTAAAACTGTATTATAATTTTGTTAGAATATAATGCCAAATGGCAGCTATATTAGTTCCTATTGTTGCCGTAACAAATTACCACCAACTTGGTGGCTTAGAGTAGCACAGATCTGTTTTCTCCCGAGTTCTGGGGATTCAGAGGCTAATCAGATTGGCAGGGTTCTGTTCCTTCTAGAGACTCCAGGACAGTGGTTTCCAACCTTTTTTATCTCACAGTACACTTGAACCTGTAGAAAACTTCCCTGGCACACGTAAATTATGTTGATCAAAAAAGAGTAAACAAAAGAATATACTTACTGTGCTTCGAACTTCATTTGTAAATAATTTAATGATCTTCAAAAATTTTCCTGAGTCACCTAAGATCCTCTTCCAGCACACCAATTGAAAATCAGTGCTCTAGGGGAAATTCCTTTTTCTGCCTTCTCCAAGCTGCCCATATTCCTTGGAGCCCCCTCCTAACCCTGTGATTTCATTCAGCCCATCCACATAAGCCAGTGGCGTTTCTCCATCTTCAGATCCTTCATTTAACCCATCCGCAAAGTCCCTTTTGACATGGGAAGTAATATACTCATAAGTTTCTGAAATTTGGGGCAGGGGGGTTATTATGCTATCACAAGCTACCTCATATCAGACTACCACAGCAGCCTTTTTCAGAAGTCAGGTGCTGAAAAGCCAAGCTTTTAAAACCATCAGGTAAGTGATGATAGCATTGCATCCTGAGTAACACTGGAATTAGACTGGCTGTGGAATCACTGTGCCCAGAAGCGGTTGCTCACCGTGTCCACATGCCTGCCCTGAAAGATCTCCCTGGATCGCCTGTTGAGCTGTCTCAGGGTGGCTCAGGGTCTTTAGCTCCCCTGCCCGCCCATGGTGCGGAGGGGAGAAAAGCTGCATCATCCTGGGAAGCAGATGACACCTCTGGAGGGCTGGTGCCTGGACTCGTCCTGGGCCACACACTGACACATCTGTGCCCCTAATCTGTTGGCCTGCACCTGGAGGGAAATGGAAAGATTAGGGTGTAAAAAAAACTTGTGAGACTCCCTCCCCCAAAAAGCCCGAGGCTGCTCAGTTTCTCCTTTGGGGAGGGTTCCACGTGGTTGCCTTTAAAAAGGCATTAATCGCCTTCCTCTGAGCCAGGAGAAAATGGAGAGTAAGAACAGTAACTTTTAAAGAATTATGCTTAAGAGGTCACCTATGCAAGAACAGAGGGCACAGGGCTGACATTTGATGGGAATGAGCTGCTGAGTGACCCGGGCCTGTTTCGCCCTCCCTGTTGGGAGCCTGGGGGCCATCACGCTTGTGAGCCTGCCGGCAGCCGGGGAAAAGATGCTGGGTCTTGGAAGCTCTTCTCAGAGAACATCAGAGCCAGAAAGTGACCTTAGAAATCATGTTTCTCAACCTTTCACTTAGAGGAGGTTAAATTCTATGCTAAGGGGAACCAGGAATGAAACTTGAATTTGGGTTCCCTGGATCCCAATCCATGGCCCTTTGGGCTGCTAACCATCTTGCAGTGGTCCTGGACCCTTTTTGGCACCAGGAACCGGTTTCATGGAAAACATTTTTTCCTTGGACTAGGAGTGGGATGGGGCAAGAGGTGGAGCTCAGGGGGTGATGCAATGCATCCCGATTCCTAACAGGCCACCGACTGGTTGCAGAGTGCTGCCCTCGGGTTGGGAACCGCAGTCTTAGAGGACGAGACACAGTTGAGACCTATACAGTAACTATAAAGGCTGGGGTGTAACGAGCTCTCATCCTTTCTGGCATGGAATTTTAAAACTAATTAGACATAAGCACTTTCTTGGAGGCTAGAGGTCCAGGCAGGCCTTAGACCAAGGCTGTGCATAGCAGATACGGGTGTGCTAGACAGTGCAGGGAGAGCCACTGGACACCAGGTGGGGGTGTGCTGGACAGTGAAGGGAAGGCCACTGGACACCAGGTGGGGGTGTGCTGGACAGGGCAGGGAGAGCCACTGGACACCAGGTGAGGGCAGATGTCACAGCAGGCAGACATGGAAACTCACCTTTTCTGGAGCAGAGTGGAGCCGCCTTTATTCGGGGGAGCAATGCTAGAAAGTTGGCACAACAAATATTGGAACTTTTTTTTTTTTTGAGACTCTCTGTGTCACCCTCAGTAGAGTGCCCTGGTGTCACAGCTCACTGCAACCTCAGCCTCCAACTCTTGGGCTCAAGTGATTCTCTTGCCTCAGCCTCCCAAGTAACTGGGACTACAGGCGCCCACCATAACACCTGACTGTTTTTTTATTGCAGTTGTTTAGCTGACCCGGGCTGGGTTCGAACCCACCACCCTTGGTGCATGTGGCTGGCACTGCTACGGGCACTGAGCCAAATTTTGGAACTTTTAAAATCCAGACAGAGTTGTGGGACAGAGAGATTGGGCCTCAGGAAAATGGCAGCTGAGCAGGAATGCTTTAGGGAAAAGAGTCATGTGTGGGGAGATGTTGTGTCAGTTAATGCCCCATCTAGGGAAGGACAGTAACTAGATAGAGGAGGACCAGAAACAGGGCAGCCTGGGCACGTGAGCTCCAAAAGCAGGGCCACCTTTTTGTTTCTTTCTGAAGTAGCCTGTTGCCTCGGTGGCTGAGACTGGAGTGGTGGGGCGTGGCAACCCAGTGGGGAGCAAGCCGGGCTCCCCGCTCAGAGCCTGGACCAAGCCCTCAGTCCCTGTCCTATTAGGAGCCCACCCAGGCCTAAGGGCCAACTCTCCCAGCAGGAAATAGGGACGAGAGCTGCAGGCCCATGCACACATGGTGCTAGTGCACAGGTCCCAGCAGGAAGGATGCCAGCTGAGCTGGAACAGGAAGAAGCAGAAGGTTGGAGGGGCAGAGATTAAAGTATCCACCAGGCGAAAGTGCCCCCGACCTGGGGCATGGCAAGGTGTGGCTGGCGGGGAGCAGCCTCCCTCACCTAAGCCCCCCATGTTTTTTCTGGTCAGAGTGAAGATGGCCAGTTGCCTGCAGTGGAAGACCCCTGCACCTTCCCAAGGAAGCCAAGGATGTCTTGGGGAAAGTATTTGTCATAGTCTGTGAAAACACTGCCAATTCTTACATTAAGAGAAATAATTCAGCAATAAATTCATCTACAATTATATCTGCAGACAGCATCCTGGCTTAGCATCATACACAAATAAGTCACTGGGGTCCACTACCGGAAGGATAGTGCTGGGCTTTTTTTTTTTTAATGAACACTTTCATCTTTGAACCACTGTCCTCTACTGATAACGGTGAGAAATGTGGGTAACTCATGGTTTTTTTGAAGCCAAATAATGACACGGTCAGTGTTCTGCTTATCAGTTGGATGAAGGCTGAAGTTGAGCATCAGGGGCATAGTCACCTAGGCGTCTGAGTCCCCGTCATATAAAGGGATGCTGCTGCCGTCACCCTGCAGTCTGTGGTCTGGGGGGTTTCACAGAGTTGAATGCGTTGGGAGGATGTCCGCCTGCAGTATTTCTGGTCCCCCAGCTGCCCATCAGCTTCCTCAGCCTGCTGTGGTCTGGCCCCCTGTCTGCACACACGTACACATCAGAGCCCATTGTTTAGCTTTTTTATATCACTCATACAATTCATGTGCTTCTCAAGCCTGTTTTATAGCCATCATTTTTGTTACACTAGCTGGAAGATTCTGTGAAATTCAGTTATCCTTAAGAGTTGTTAGTGATTCCGAGAGTTCAGCAGACAGGGGAAAGGAATGAACTTCTATCCGTGAAACTGCCTTGTCTTAGGTAGCTGTTGAGATTTCATTTTCATTTTATTTTTAATCACCGCGTACACTTTTTACCACTGACACGCTGGCTGCTAACTCAGTTAATGTTCGTAACTAGAGTCTGTGTTGGTAAACCGTTCCTTTTTTTAATGGACTGATAAATTTCGTTTGCACAGGGATTTTGCTTATGTAGCAAGAGACAAAGATACAAGAATTTTGAAATGTCATGTATTTCGATGTGACACACCAGCAAAAGCCATCGCCACAAGTCTCCACGAAATCTGTTCCAAGGTAAGGTGGGTCTGGACACCTCTTTTTTCTCACTGTGTGAACAGATACAGGGATATGAAGAATGTGACGGTGGCACAGTGGCCTGCATCGTGAGCTTAGGGACAGGTAGGTGGGTTATTCAACCGATACCATTAAAGTACCCTTGCCACAGGCCAGCTGTTGTTCTACGTAGCAATCTGTCTATAAAATGGGAGAACCAGGGACTGTCCCCAGCCTGGGGTACAGATACGTGCAATAAGTGCGTGGAACGGTGGCGGGTGACTGGTGGAGATAGGCACCCCTCCAAAACGAGGGAGAAGTCAAGGCAGATTTTCTGGGGGCAGGGCCAGGGTCAGAGAGCGAGCACACAGGCAAGACGGAGGGGTGGTAAGAAACCATCTGGGGTATCTGGAAATGCAGGCAGCTGGGGGTTGCCATGCGCACTGACTTCATGAGGACACAGCAGCTCACGGAAGTGTCCTGTCCAGCCAAGAGGCAGGGCTGTGGTCACTGGCTCATGCTGGCCTCGCTTCCTTAGCCAGAGTCACAGAGCCACAGAACCAGAACGGAAGAGTTGAGCACTGTCCAGCCTCCCTCCTGCCGTCCAGCACGGCACTCCCTGTGCAGACACCCCTCCTCGGCCCTGCACTTGCAGGGATTTCTTCCATAGATGGATTCTCTTACATTTCAGGAGTTTGCTCTGTTACTGAGTGGCTCTGGGTGATAGAGTTCATCGTGGCTGTTAGAGTCCTTTCTTGGGTTGATCTGCAATCTTCCTTGACAGGACCTACGGGTACTTATTTGAGATCCACAATACTGGCATCAGAGAAAGCTTTCTCCCTCTCGCTGTCTCTCTGCAGGCCAGCCCTCCAGATAACTCTGTGTGTGTGTTTTGTTTTTGTTTTTGTTTTTAGAGACAGAGTCTCATTCTTGCTCAGGTTGGTCTCAAACTCCTGAACTCAAGCAGTCTTCCCACCTTGGACTCCCAGAGTGCTAGGATTACAGG
>NW_003852576.1:1844661-1846786 GCF_000181295.1 Otolemur garnettii | reverse complement strand
TTACAGGTGTGAGCCATCATGCGTGGCCTAATTTATTGAATTTCAATGCAGAATTTTGGTGTTGCTTCTAATGCACGTCACCTGTCTGACTCAGGCTGACATGGTCACCCAGCCTCACTCCCACAATTCCTCCTGAGCTGGTGAGGCCCAGCCCCTGAATGAGAAAGAGCCCACCAGGCTGCTGCTGTGGCCCCTGGCCATGTTCTTGCATTGATGAGACTGGGAGGTGCACGGCAGCACCCCCCCACCCCCGCGTCTCCTTCTCATTCATTCATGCAGCACACAGCTGAGTGCCACGCCTGAGCCAGACACACGCCAGGTCTGGGATGGAAATATGTAGGTTCCATTTGGAAAAGAAATAGACTGGGAATAAAAAACACGAGTTCCTTTTGGGGTCTGTAAAGGGTGAGTTTCTTCCAGTCCCTAAACGCACGGCTGCGTAGCTGTGAGGGAACAGGAGGGCAGAGTGATGACTCTGAAGTAGAGCAGACGTCAGTGTCCCGAACAGAAGTGAGGCAGTGACAAACACTTCTGAGCCCTCCTGCCATCTGGGCCGCCGAGAGCTCAACAGGCTCACTCTGCCCTGACACAAGTGCTGTTACCATCCCCCTGGGATCAGCAAATGAGACGGGTCAGGCGACAAAGCCAGAACGAGGCAGAGGTGTCCTCTGTCTCCAGAGCCCTGCAAAAGGATATCTAATAACATCCAGAGTCACTGGGGGCAGTCGACCTGTACTCCCCTGGCCAAATGGCTGCAGGGCCAGGCCTTGGCACCCCAGGGGATGTTTGGGTTGTCTTTGATGGAGTGGTGAATGGAAGAAGTAAACCCTAAGCCATTAGGAGACTGTTCCACCAGGCAATAGTCATTTACTTACTATCCCCTGGGAAAATGTGCATAATTCTCACAATATTTAGCCAGAGATTGGGGGTCAGAAATGAAGCAGTAAGTGAAATCAACTGGGACACTTTATGGGCTGGAGTCGCTGCAGACATGGAGGCCTGTAACACCAACCAGGGCTGTTTTCCCTTCTTTAGATTATGGCCGAGCGGAAGAATGCCAAAGCCCTGGCCTGCAGCTCCTTACAGGAGAGGACCAATGTGAACCTGGACGTTCCTTTGCAAGGTAGGTCGGCGGCACCCTCTCTTCTTCACGGCTCTTTTCTGTTCTGGCCAGAAACCACAGGGTCTCAGGTGGTTCTTCGGGGTTGCCAGTCCCCCTAAAGGGCGTGCTCGACTCAACAGATACGTGTTGAGCTGCACTTTGGGCCCTGCAGTGACACAAAGTTGATTTTATGTCACTAGGGTTAGGCGCAGAGGGCCAGGATGACTTTCGTTGTTATTGGATTAAAGAACATTGTGGTTTTATGATTCATGTTCATCCCGGGGTAAGGACCAGCTAGTTTAAAAATATGTGGGTTGATTTGTTTCTTTTTAAAACTCTTTATTTTTCCTGAGTCTCTGATTGTGTCCTTTGTGATTAAATCTTCTCTGGGCATCAACCACCCCTAACAGGACATCAAAAGCTGCTACTTAGCACATAGCAAAGAGCCAGTAGCAGGTTTAACCTGTGGATTTCACTTCCTGCTTTTGGATGCTTCCTACCTTGAACGGAAACTTGTAAAGAGTTTTGACTGACAGTGCTCCGGTATCTGGACTAAGAAATGCTGTTCTTAGAGGACAGTTGTCACGTTTACATCCAGAAACAGGACATTGTGGGACAAATGGCATTCTGAGCATTACAGGTGACAGGAATGGCTGTTTCTTACGTGTGTGTTGGAACCACTGAGAAAGATGTGACGCTTTTGTTCCCTACAGTAGATTTTCCAACACCAAAGACTGAGCTGGTGCAGAAGTTCCACGTGCAGTACCTGGGCATGCTACCTGTAGACAGACCAGTCGGTGCGTGAAACATTACGGTCACTCACTGGGCGAGTGTGGGAGCACACGGGAGGTGTGAGAGGCTGCTGTTTAGTCTTGTCTTGAACCAAGTCATCACACTGTCACCAGCCAGAGGATGTAAACAGTCCTGATAAAAAGCAGTAGAGCTGGGCCAGGCCCAGTGGCTCACGCCTATAATCCCAGCCCTGGGAGGCTGAGGTGGGTGAATTGCCCGAGCTCACAGGTT
>NW_003852576.1:1843219-1843587 GCF_000181295.1 Otolemur garnettii | reverse complement strand
AGTTGCTGCCTGTAGCAAGCTGAGAGGAGGCGAGAGATGGAGCCTTTACCTGGGCTAGAGAGGCTGTGGAGAGTGGGAATCCTGGCACTCGGCTGGTGGGGAATGGAAGAGGTGCAGCTGCTTTGGAAAACACCTGGCAGTTCCTCAGAAGGGGAAACGCAGTTCCCTTTGATCCAGGAATTCCACTTTGAGGCATGTGTACACATAGAACCTCACACACCAGTGTCCATGGCAGCATAGGCCACAGTAGTTGAAGAGTAGATACAACCCAAATGTCCATCAGCTGATAGGTGGAGGAATCAGATGTGAGGTGTCCATCAGCTGATAGGTGGAGGAATCAGATGTGAGGTGTCCATCAGCTGATAGGT
>NW_003852576.1:1840261-1843199 GCF_000181295.1 Otolemur garnettii | reverse complement strand
GTGGAGGAATCAGATGTGAGGTGTCCATCAGCTGATAGGTGGAGGAATCAGATGTGAGGTGTCCATCAGCTGATAGGTGGAGGAATCAGATGTGATGCTTCCGCATGATGGGATTTTATTTGGCAGTATGGCGTAGGTGAGCCTTGAAATCGTCATGCCCAGTGAAAGAAGTTATTCCCACGTGACTGTACACAAATAATTCCATCTATAGGAAATGTCCAGAATAGGCAAATCTCTAGAGACAGAAAGTGGGTAAGCAGTTGCCTGGAGGTGTCAGGCTCAGGGAAAATGGAAGTAACTCCTCTGAGGTACAGGGTCTCTGGGCGTCCTAAAAACGTTCTAAAATTATTATTGGGTTGGACACTGGGAATATACTACAGACCATGGGTTTATACACTTCATATGTGTGAATTGCATATGAATGAAAGCTCTTTAGAGTTATCTCACCCTGTACCCCCATGAAAATCCACAGTGGGATCACCCAGGAAAGGGGCTGCACTAAGTAGCACACACCACCTGTAGAAAGGGGGTTTGGGGTGAGGCGTGGTGGGGGAGACAGGTGGGAGTGCGGTGGTCCACACCAGGTCAGCGATCTGATGGAGTGTTTAGTGACCTGCCTTTTGGTTGAAGAAACTTGCCATTTCTTTTCTTCTGAGCAAATATGAGAATGAAGTTTCTTCTGAGGCTACAACAAAAGAGATGGATCTGGGTGTGATTGTCTCTGGGTGATTTGGGCCGACATTTCAGAGTGAGAAATGGCTTTAGGACCTTTTCAGTTACCCTGTCCATCCACAGGAATGGACACCCTGAACAGTGCCATAGAAAGTCTTATGACATCATCCAACAAGGAGGACTGGCCATCGGTGAACATGAGCGTGGCTGATGCTACCGTGACCGTCATCAGTGAAAAGGTGAGAACAAGTCGTGGATGACCTTGACCGGTCTGAGTCACAGTGACCTTTGCGTACAGCAGTCTGCTGTGAGACTGAGAAACGTGGCCAAACTTGACCTCTTGGAAATTGTCCTTCCTTGTGATTCCTCGTGACTAAAATGGCCTACATTTTTAAAAAAAATTCCCCTTCGAGTCTGAATCTGTGCATGGCTCTGCTTTCCTCTGAACGTAGAGACGTCTGTTCTGGTGCTGCTGAGTGATTCTGTCTCCCTCTTCTACCCCAGAGAGGGCAGTCCTTTGCTGGAGGTCATTGTGTGACTCTAGTTCCCTAACAGGGCTTGGTTTTCTGGCCAGTCACTCTGAGGGCGTCAGTGTTGCTGAGTTGTGTGGTCTGGGTGAGGCACAGAAGGTGCTAAAGAGAAGTCCTGTGCTTTGTCCTGTTGGTAGAAGGGGCCGTTGGCCATCGTGAGGAAAGCCAGCCTTAGCCTCAACCCCGATTATCCCAGTTTTGTGGTTGCAGAAACTGAAGCACAGAGAGGTTAAGTAACTTGCCCAAGTTGGCGGGAGGAGGTCTAGTGTTTGCATCCAGGAAGCACCTGTCATGGGAAGACCATGCGTACCTGGCCTGCTCCTGCCTCTGGCCAGCAGCAGGTCATGTTCATGGCCAGTGCATCCTCTGCAGAGGAGTAGGGTGCTCACAGCGTGCCCGCCCCCTGCCCTGCCACGCTGGACTTCCTTCTGTTCAGCCACCACACGCGCTTTCCTACCTCTGTGTCGTCGCCAGGGCCACGCCCTCTGCACACTGGCCCTTCCCCAGTTCTCAACTTCAGGCTCCTTTCCTCCCAAGAAAATGCCCTGACCTCTCAGTCTGGTGTAGTTTGCTTTTTAAAGACCTCCCCTGGCACGTGAGTGATTATTTAATACGGCAAAATGTTAATGGTCCTAAAGTCAGTGTTCTGGGCGTATTTACTCATCCAGAAATTGCCTGCGGTTGTTGGGAAGGATGCAGCATTCATAACTATAGTACCGATTCTGAGCATTTCTTTGCTGGATGCCATATGGACACCAGCTTGTGAAAAAGAAAAAGAAATGACTTTACAACTTTTTGTTGATTTGGCAACTTTATGTTTTACATGGTTTTAGATAGAAATGTAATTGAATGTGCTGTTTTAACTTGGGTAAGAACTGGGTGAAGGGAGGGACTGGAATCCTTTTCTCCTAAAGCTCCAGGGGCTCACCTGGGCAGGCGCACCTATTTGGCACGACATAAGAAGTATCTATGACATTATTCCGGTCCACTACGAGCTCTCAGACTCCTGGTATGAGAGACAGACCACAGCACACATGTTACATCCCACAACAGCGCGGTTCAGAGCAAGAATGGCCTGCCAGAGTGAGACACCTAGCAGTGACGGCCTTTCTGAAAAAGCACAAGTCCTTTATGATTTCAGCCTGGCTATATATTTTTTAATACCAGTTCCTAAATATGCTACGCTGAGCTTGGCTCATTTGTGTAAGATGTGAAAATGCTCGTGACTGTGCCCAGTTTCACAGAGAGCGCAGGGTGCTGACCAGTGTCTCTTCCAGAGTGAAGAGGAGGTCCTAGTGGAGTGCCGAGTGCGGTTCCTGTCCTTCATGGGGGTCGGGAAGGACGTCCACACGTTCGCCTTCATCATGGACACCGGGAACCAGCGCTTTGAGTGCCATGTTTTCTGGTGTGAGCCCAATGCTGGTAATGTGTCTGAGGCAGTCCAGGCCGCCTGCATGGTAAGTAATCCTGCTACAGTGGGTCATCTCCCCGCTTCTTCAATATGCCATAAATGAGAGCAGAATTGCTCATTTAAATGAAAAAAATGTGATCTGTAAAGTAACGCTTTATGTTACAACACTCTTATTCCTGTGGCCAACCATCAGAAGGCTAAGACTCCTACCAGAGCCAAGGCTGGATGGAGAGAGACTCTAGTAAAAGAATGCCCTTTAAAACCATGATTGTGGCTCTGTGCCTCTGGCTCAAGTGGCTAAGGCACCAGCCACATACACCTAAGG
>NW_003852576.1:1817020-1839641 GCF_000181295.1 Otolemur garnettii | reverse complement strand
GGCTCTGTCTCAAAAAAAAAAAAAAAAAAAAAAATGAAAAGAAATACATTTTTATTTTAAATAATTGGTTTAAATGCATATATTTTATTTTATTAACTCCGTTAACTCCGTCCTTAACAACACCTTTGTGAAGTGGTTGTTCTGTTCTATTTTTGAGAACACAGAGACTCAGAGACATTCGAGTGGGACATTCGAGTGGGCCGCAGGGCAGCCTGAGTTCAACCCCAGGTCTGCCTGGGCACACAGCCAGGACATTTTTTGCTGAGTTTATGATTTTAAACAAACAAGAATATTTTGTTATTCCTTCAGCAAGTATTCTGTGAGCACCTGTTTTGTCAGACACTGAAGAAGTTCTAAATAAAAAAACGAGGGACTATGTGAGTGTAGGCAAAAAAGCCTGAGTCTATGGTGTGTTTGAGCAGCCCTCAGGCGGGTCTCAGAACCAAGTGGAAGGAGGGGAGGGATCAGGAAGGGCCTGGGTGTCATGCCAAGGTTTGATTCTCTTCAGCCAAGATTGTCAAGCAGGAGAGTAAATCGATCATATTTAGATTTCAAATAGCACTCTAGTAAAAACTGAAAACAGCGAAGTGGAGGGTAGGTTAGGGAACAGGGCTAAGTGGAGAGATCAGCCCGGCCAGGTAACTAGCCCTGGCAAGAGAGAAGGGGAGGTCTGAGCCGGGAGGGTGGCAGTGGGGGTACAGGGAGCCCCATGAGGCCATGAGGGCTGCCTGGCTGGGCCAGGGGTGCTGCGTCTGAAGCCCCCGAGCTTTGCTTCAGTCCAGCACTGTTGGCTGGGCTCAGGAGTTCAAGATGACTGAACTGTGACCCTTGGCATGATGGAGACTCAGGTGTAGTGGGGAGACACATAAACCAACATTCTGTTATAGTGTAGAAAGTGCTATAAATCAGTCTGAGACTGAGAAGTAACTGGGAGGAAGAAGTGGAGGCCCTCAAAGTACGTAACTCTCAAGACTCAGTGATGGGCAACCCCTGGGGCCAGGGGCATGTTGAATCAGGTCCAAGGAAACCTGTACCCTTTTCTTTCTTTTTTTTTTTTTTTTTTGAGGTAGGGTATTGCTGTGTTGCCCAGTCTGGACTCAAACTCCTGGCTCGAGTGATTGATTTTCACACCACCACACCAAGCTACCTTTTTTTTTTTTGAGACAGACTCTCAAGCTGTCACCCTGGGTAGAGTGCTGCGGCATCATAGCTCACAACACCCTCCAACTCTTGGGCTCAAGCAATCCTCTTGCCTCCAGTTTTTCTATTTTTAGTAGAGATGGGGTCTTGCTCTGGCTCAGGCTGGTCTCAAACCTGTGAGTTCAAGCAATCCCCCCGCCTCACCTTCCAGAGTGCTGGGATTACATTGTGAGCCACCTTGCCCGGCCTTTTTTTTTTTTTTTTTTTTTTTGACATGCACATTTTGTTAGGCCAAGGGAAAGGAGCCGGTACAGCTGGGTTGCAGTAGGGATCACACACACAGTTGTGGCAGGGTCTCCCAGGACATCCTAGCCGGTGGAGAGCTGAGAGGAGGAGCAGCTCTACCCCATTGGGTGGAGGTTGGGGGGCCTTCTACTAGAGACAGGCTGCAGGGGCTAAGAACCAAGAATAGGGGAGCTCAGGGAAGGGAAGCTGGAAGGCAGAGGTGAGGAACAGGAAAAGAGCCCATTGACCTTTCTGCTTTGAAAGGGAGGAGGCGGGAGAAGGAACACTCAGGCCTAGGTCCGCACCTCCCACAGCCCTGTCTGAGGTTTGGCTCCCCCTCAAGTACTGTGGGCTGGGCTGCTCACTCAGGCCTGAGCAGGGCTGGACAGGGGCAGGGGCAGAGGGCAGCCAGGGTGAGCCAACTAGTGAGGGGCACGAGTGAAGAGGGGAAGAAGGGGCCACATGAAGAAAATAGAAAACAAGAGATTTCAGTGAAGCAAAAATCGATGGCGACTATTTAGGCATTTCATGAAACTGGAACAGATCAGACCAGATGGTATTAGTCATAAAATGAACGGCTTTCGGCATTTTAAATGATAATGACAAATAATTAGCTTTATCATTTGGCCACAGTTTGTTTTCTGATTCTCAGACTCATTTTCTATCTTGGAAAAACTTTCATTTACTTCCCACTTTAACTGTATTAGTTGGCATTGTAGCCAGTTGAACCAGCTCAATCCGGTATGAGGCATATTGACAGAATCAGTCCTTTCTGCCCTCCCACCCTCGTGGAACCCAGCTTTTCTAACTCACTGGCTTTCTTCGTGATGCCCATCTGCAAGATTCTCCATCTGAAACACCTGTATGTGCCTTCATTCCATCTGAAATATCTGTGGCATGAACACATTCTTTTGAATCCATATAACATTTGGGCGTGGCGTAAGCCCAACTGAAGACATTTTTTTTTTTTTGGTAGAGACAGTCTCTCACTTTATCGTCCTTGGTAGAGTGCCGTGGCGTCACACAGCTCACAGCAACCTCCAGCTCCTGGGCTTAGGCGACTCTCTTGCCTCAGTCTCCCGAGTAGCTGGGACTACCAGCACCTGCCACAATGCTCGGCTATATTTTTATTGCAGTTTGGCCGGGGCTGGGTTTGAACCCACCACCCTTGGTATATGGAGCTGGCGCCCTGCCCACTGAGCCACAGGTGCTGCCCAGCAACTGAAGACATTTGGTGAGATTTAGAATAGGATAGAAAGGGTGAAATTCCTCAGATGCAGTTTGGATTCACACTGGATATATATCACAGCTGTTTGAGGTTCCAAGTCCTAGCATCCAGGTTGCCAGATTTGCCCATGTATAAACCCATGCTTTTTTTGTTGTTGGTGTTGGAGACAAGGTCTCACTTTGTTGTCCTCAGTAGAATGCTGTGGCATCATAGCTCACAGCAGCCTCAAACTCTTGGGCTTAAGGGATCCTCTTGCCTCAGCCCCCTGAGCAGCTGAGACTACCAGTACCCACCATAACACTCAGCTATTTTGGAGAGATGGCGGTCTTGCTCTGGCTCAGGCTGGTCTCCAACCTATGAGGTTGGGCAGTCCACCCATCTCGGCCTGGCCAGCTAAACAACAATGACAACTGCAAGTAAATAATAGCTGGGCATTATGGCAGGCACTTGTAGTCCCAGCTACTTGGGAGGCAGAGGCAAGAGAATCGCTTAAGCCCAAGAGTTTGAGGTTGCTGTGAGCTGTGATGTCACAGCACTCAACCGAAGGCAACATAGACTGTTTCAAAAAAAAAAAAAAAAATTTTTTTTTATAAAATACTTTTTACCTAATTTTGAAGAACTACTAAAGTTCCCATTGATAAAAAACCAAGTAGCCTATGTTGTTTTATTTCTGAAAGGTAAAAATTGTCTATAGTAGCAATGCTAATGAAGTTTTTTAAATAAATCCATTAGGATTTAGACTTTTATATAAAAAATGTATCCTGGGCTGGGCTCCTATAGCTCAACCGGCTAAGGCGCCAGCCACGTACACCTAAGGTGGCGGGTTCGAATCCCCAGCCTGGACCCGCCAAACGACGACAGCTGCAACCAAAAAATAGCCGGGCGTTGTGGCGGGCGCCTGTGGTCCCAGCTACTTGGGAGGCGGAGACAGGAGACTCGCTTGAGCCCAGGAGTTGGAGGTTGCTGTGAGCTGTAATGCCACGGCACTCTGCCCAGGGGGACAGCTTGAGGCTCTGTCTCAAAAAAAAAAAAAAAAAAAATGTATCCTGAAATCTAGGAAATAGGAACAAACATCTCTGCATCCCCTGTGGTGTCCAGTCTATTTTAGGCACCCTGCGCATATTCCTTATTTACTCCTATCACTCTCTGGAAAGGGTGTTCCCATTCCTCAGCCATTTTATAGTTAAAACTGAGACTCCAAGGTTTAATAATTTGCCTGGGGTTCACAGTGACAGACTTAGACTCACACACTGTGCCCGTTCTTCCATGCTGTCTCAGGGAGCCATGAGCACGTCCCCACATGTCCATCTCTGATGAAAATCTTACACTGTCTACCAGCCTTTTGGTTTCCTTAGCTCATTGACTCACGTGTGTGCTATATTAATTGCAGCCTGTCAATATGGAAAACAGACAGAGGGTGAAATGGGTGGGAGCCAGAACACCTTTGTTGAGTCTGTCTAATGCTCTCTTAGGAGAATTTAAAATACATTTAGAAAAATATAAACTCTTAGATTTATGTGGGGGAGCTAGGTTGTTATTAACTTTAGGGAATTACTCAATATGACTTCAAGTCCTATGGAGGAAGAGGAAAGAATACATTACTAATTACTTTAAAACACTTTTCTGTTTTATTTCAGTTACGGTATCAGAAGTGCTTGGTAGCCAGGCCGCCTTCACAGAAAGCCCGACCGCCTCCACCGCCAGCAGACTCAGTGACCAGAAGAGTCACAACCAATGTAAAGCGAGGGGTCCTGTCCCTTATTGACACTTTGAAACAGAAACGCCCTGTCACAGAAACGCCGTAGGTGCATATGGCAAGGACGCTAGTGTTTCCCTGAAGACTGAACAGCTGCACTAAAGAAAACCAACTGACATCCGACCTTCCATTCAGTTGTGATGCTTTGTCTTCAGAGAATTTATCCTTAACCAGACAGTGTTAGACAAGCATGTTCTCTCGTCTTGCCACCATCACGTGATATGAAAAGAAGCATGAATAATTTGTTTTGCTGTCAGTAAGTTACATCACGAGCAGTGGAAGGTCTTTTTCTTATTGTAAATATTGTGAACATTACTTCACACACACAGAGAAGAATGTGGCCACACCCCTCCTAGTGAACTGATGCTGCGTCTTGGAGTGAACGATGCCTGAGTCAGCTTCACTGTCTTCTTGACTGGGGATCTTTCACAAGCAACTTTTAAGTTCTACAGCACTTTGCCCTCTTTTCAACATTGGAATAGACACTTCATAGCAGATACCAGTGAACTGCTGTAAAAATAGGATGGCGAGTTTTTGTTTTAGTTTTTCATAAAATTGAACATGTCGGTTGACAAAATTGGCTGTTGGCGTCAGTGTGGAGACCAACTGGCAGCTTCCTTGACGAGCTCTCCTGGCACATGGACACCATTTCATGTCTACAGCTGTTTGTGGGATATTAGAAAAAAAGTGAAACTTTAAAATTGATGAAAAACTAAATTTCAGGGTTTAAAATTGAACAAAAAATAGCCTTTTCAAATGGTTTTCAAACTGATTGTTTTAAAAAAGAGATTAGCAAAATCATAACGTATTTGGGTAGGACTTATCTCAAACTTCTGCCTTATACTGTACAGTGCAGCTAGAGAATTATAGTTCACTATGGCCATTCTCTACATAAACGTTCAGTGGAATATCGCTCATCAATCTTTCATCCTTAGTTTGATAATTAGCCAATATGCAATTTGAAGTTGAGGAAATGTCATTTATATTTCTGTCATACACAGTTATTTTAGACCCTCACCACCACGTTATTTTTATTAGTTTACATGCTAGAGGAAATTATTCTGCCAGAATTTGCATCTAGCTCAATCTTACTCCAATGCTTTTTGCCCAGAAAGCTGTCTGTCCATCATGTATTGTCCATGGCAACAAACTGCATTAATTTGAATCTTTCCTGGATATATGTATTTAAAATTATAATTCATTGGACTCAACTAGTATATTTTAAAATTTTTATCTTTTTTTCCATTTTAAAGACTTAAAAATCTCATATCAATGCAAAATAGACATAGGAATAATGGACTACTGAACACGTTCCCCAGAACAGCATTTCCTGCTTTGTTATATAGATAAGAAACTTAGCTATGAAGACAAATTTAGACTCTTGTCGACATTGTTGTTTTAAAAGGAAGTTGCTTAAGGAGATTAATCTCAATATTAGTTTTGTTTACTTTTTAGTATCAAAACTAACATTTACAACATCCAGTTATAAAAGTAACACTTTTTGTTTATACACTGCTACGTACTTGTCAAAATGGTTCCCACATTTTTATCACAGGTGAGCCTTATAAGGTAGAGAAGGTACAAACACTTGAGAAATAAAAACAGGAAGTACCAAGAGGCTAACTCAGTTGGCTGCGGTCTCCCCAGAGTTCACTGGAGAATAGGACTAGGGCCCCAGGCCTGACTGTTGGTGTTGTCTCCACAGCAGTCAGGAAGAACCTTTCCAAAATGACTCTGGACAGATACAAGGAGCGCAGGAAAGGAAATACTGTCAATCTGGGAGGTAAATATGCCCAAATCACTTACACGGGTATTAATTATCGCTCTCTCTTCTCCCCCGTCCAGGACCGCTTTCCTGCAGTGCGCCTCAAAGGTGTTAGTGAGGACAGGGTTCCACATTCAGTGCATAGCCTGTTCAGTCCGTGGGGTTTCCCAGTGAGGACATTACTTGTAGAGATACTCCCAACTCATGGTTTTAGCCACCTTACAACATGATGGAAAGAGCAGGCAGCCTACCACCTGCCGTTCCCCTTCAGAAGTCAGGGGATGGGGAGAAAGAGCGCTGAAATCGTCTGCTACACTCTAATGTTAGGACAAAAATGATACCGCTCTAGAAATACATTATACTTTTTACCAGTTTAGACACTATTCTATCTAAAGTAACTGAGGGCATCATGAGACGTTGTAGCATCATGAAATCCTTCCTGTACCCTCTGAAAAGCTGTTGAGAATTCAGTTACGAGGATCATTCGTTTTGATCTCCATAGTTAAGCTTTTTAGCGTGATAAACTTCAAAATTCTAAACAAGTAGTCCACTTTTATATTGGAAATCTCTACCAGAATTCCCTGTTCATTTTTTAAGGTATACATTTGTTTGTTTTCAGGATCAAGAATACTGAGCTAGCTTTAAGTAGCAAACTGATTTATATATGCAATTATAGGATGCATTAAGATGAATGATAGCCTTTACATATTGAAAACTTTACTGCAAAGACTTTGTTTTGAAAATGGCTTTGCATACTAATGCAAATTAATTTTGTAAAATTAATTATGTTAAACAGTATGTTCAGACACTTTCTGCCATGGCCAAAAAGTATGTATGAGAGTATGTGTGTACCTGTCTGTGAAAGGACGCCAGTGTTTTACCTGCTGTCTTAGCAACACTTCAGTTACCTATCTATGCATTCTCTGTATGTGTGATTCGGTAAGCAGGCAGCCATGTTCACGATGCCTTGTATGTCTTATCATATTTTTAATTAACCTTTTAAATACAGCTTAAAATATTTTTATTTTATTTATTCTATTTTTACTGAAATATACTGCATTATTGTGTTAATGTATTATCTTTACTGGATATTATCTCACAATGTATCCAGGCCTAAGTAATCTCAGTGAACTATATACATTGCCTAAGGTGGTTTTGTAATGATTTGTAGTCACATTTCTATTGGAATATGTAGAAGAAAGGGCATACTGCTTAAAGGTCCTTTTATTTTTTAAAAGCAGCTAGACAGACACAGCCCTGCCACCTCATACCTGCTCCTTGGCAGCATCAAGGGGAACAGCCAACATGCCTCTGGCTAAACTCTGCTGTCTGAAGCACTGCCCGGTGCTTCCTTTTTATACCCTTCACCACGTGTGCTCTCGTCTCAAAGACACATCCATGTCCTCATGGCCTTTGTTTCCACCTGGATTTAAGGTCACTCATAGCAAATTAGGACCATTGTTTTTTGTCTGTCTTCTTGCATGCAGGGACATTAGACCCATTTCCATTAAAATAAGTTTTTGGTGATAAACTGTGGCACTGCTACTTTTTTTACATCCACTTTATGATTTTCAAGACTACACAAGGCCATTTCCCAGAAGCCACAAATGTCCGTTGTCATCCCCGTATCGCGCACTCATTTCACAGGCATTGCAACACAAGTTCAAGATGTCACTGATGACAAACGTTTCCCTAACTGATAATAGCACAATTTAGCAAGACCATTAGCTCTCTAGTTGGCCAGGCTTAGCCTAATGCACATCTAACGTGTGTTACGCAGCCAGTAAAAAGGAGTTTAACTCAATGAAGCTTCAGGGCAAAGGTCGAGCGTCCCGGCATCCAGAGTGGCTGACTTACCCCGGAAGACCTGTTTTCCTTCCTGCCCCTTTTGCTGTTGACCACTTTCACACATCTCAATGTAATTTGTGGGAGAATAAATTTAGCTGCATAAAATGTTGGGCTCTTTTTTCTGGCATCTTAGTTATATGTATGAGGAACAGAAACATAAATTTAGTGTCTGTCTTCTGGTCATTTTTACATTTTCACCCCAGACATTTTAGAAATCATTTTAGTAATGGAGGATTCTGCTTTAGTTATTTCCACCTTATAAGAACTAGGAAGTAACTTTCAGTTTTGATTCATTACCCTGTCCATATTTGGTGATGAAGGAGGACAGCTGGCATTCTGGACACAGAAGACCACGTCGTCAGCCATCGAGTCCTCGGTAAGCAGTCTTTCTAAGAAGTTCCAGCACAAAGTCTAACCTCTCACTTCCTTTGGGAAACTGACTTCAAAAGAATAGAGATCTACAGGGTCTAAATGCGAAATGAAAGATAACTAGGAAAATCAGTTGAATCCGGTTTTATTTGACTATTAAGCATGTGAAAGGTAAGTAGCAGTAAAGGTATGTCCCCACTTTCTGTTCATCCTGTGTCCCCCGGTGGTTTATCCCTTCACCCTATTAAAGGCAAATACCTCATAAAGGATGAAATTTCATTATGGTTTCAGGCATTATAAGTGGTAATTTCATATAAAAATATGAATCTGCTATTGGACTATCTAAATGCCAGTAATTTCCTTATTTTTTGCAGTAGTTTAAAATGTTGAACATAAAACGCCAAAAAAGTCAGTGTACTCAGCATTCTCCTTCACCAGAATTTGTGCATACTGCTTTTATCTAAAATATTTCCCCCTTTTTTTCCTACCAAAGTATTTAAATAATTGATAGAGCCTATCCTTAGAAGACTTGCTTTAATTCAGAATGTCCATACACTTCTAAAGAGAGAAATAATTTGGTGCTCCCATGCATGTTAGGTGACTGTGAAAACAAGTGGCTTTTATGGGTGGTATCAATCACATGCTGCTAAGGAAGAGCAGAAGAATATCCTAAACTCCATTTCATAACCATGAGAGTTAACTTATCACAGAAAATACACTGGGAAATAAAAATCTCGGGCCTATTTCAGGACAGAAATTTCAGCCTGGGGTGGGGGAGGCGGCCAGGAAAAGGTAAAATCCTGGGCTCACATGCCAGCTCTTTGCTGGCTGACATCATATTAAGCTGAACTGCACTGCCCTCCTGGAGATGGGGGGCACCATCTAAGCCAGACAGATGTGGGGGGCAATGCGAGAACAAAGCACATACTATTTCAGAGCAAACAGATATATAATTTTTGATTTTTGAAATTAATAAAATTGAGCATTTAAAACATTTTTGTACTTTAAGAGTGATAAAGATTTGGGGGGATTAAAATATAAAGCTTGGTTCAAGTATTTCTTCACTGACATTTTATTGATCAATATAAATCTTAAGCTAAAAGAAAAATGATTGCTACTAAAATGAAATTCACCATTTTTTTTATCCTTACCTCAAATAAGAAAATGAAAAATAAAATATTAGAGCTGAAATAGACCTAAATAGTCATCTTGAAGAGGATAATATTCTACTGAGAATTATGCCACCTGAACCGAGCATTTAGGAATTTCCCTAACACTTCCACACAAGTGAATCCTGAAAATACTACTTTAAATTCAAACTTCATGTGTCTATGAACTTTTTTAAACAGTAAGATTTATAGCTGTATCTTACTCTTTTTAATGTCAGTTTCTGTTGCCATGATGAAAAAGATCAGTAGACCCAGAAATGATCATCATACCAATTCTTGGTAGGCAATTGATAATATAATCAAGATGAATCAACATTTATTATAATTAACGTAGTGCATCAAAAATGATTGACCAAAATTTGATACTGTGTGCCATTTGAAATGACTTATACATTTTGCTGTATCACCTGATCTTTGAATAGAATCAGAAATTTTTTAGTTTCTTCAACAATCGGTATGACTTACATTCAAGTGTTGCCTCTTCCTCAGAATTATTAGCAGTTAGATGGAAATTTCCTCACACTTTTTTACAACAGTGTTTGGCATAAGTGGTAGGAAGGGAGATATGACTGTGTTCAATCTACTCAGAATCCTGGAAGTTCTCCCAGTGAGAAAGAAACACTTTATACATGGACATCTAAGCTACACACAGGTGGCACTTTGGAACTTCCTATGCTTCCTGTTCATACGCAACCTCAGACATTACAAAAACTTATGCCATGTCCTGTTCAAAGAACAGTTTGATATTTAAGGAAAAAAATCAACCTCGATCGTGATTGAAAAAAAACTACAACTGCCTGGATACCAAAGAGCAGGCTCTGGTTGGTGGGAAAGAGCCGGCATCCTTTCCACATCCCTGCTTCTAAGGAACTTGCCTCCAAGTTTGAGAGGAGGCCTGTGACAAAGCAGGCAGGGTTGGCCTTCAGGAGAAACTGGTGCAGCCCCAAGTCCAGACAGTTGGGAGGAGTGAGAGAAGTTCCAACAGCTGACACTGAGTCTGCACTGGACGGTGTGAACAGATGATGACTACGGGGTTGGAATCTCTCAATTCTGCTTTGTTTACTCGCCCACATTGTTTCTTGCTTGTCTTAATTCGTTGAAAGTAAAATCACATTTAGAAGATACTAAGTAACCAAAAGGATGAGTATCTTGTGAGGAATATATAATCTTCAGAGAAGTAGACTCAGTAGACTTTGAAAAAAAAAAATTTACTGCTCTTGGCCCAGTCAAAGCCATGGCCGCGGATGCCTGAGTAGGGAGAAAGGTAAGTTATCTTTAGGCTTTTCCCCTTTTCTGGACAGTGATGGTGTGGGAAAGTAGCTGGTCACCGGAGTCTTGGGTCCAACCCAACGACAGTAAAAATGTGAAGTCGGTATATGAGCTCTGAGCCCCTCGGAAGTTGAAAGTGGAATCATTACTGGAGGCAACACAATCTCGATGGGCTTCAGAGGAACCATCTTCTCTTCTGGCCGAGGTCTCATGCAGTTTGTCTGCCGTTCGTATAGTCTGAGCGGACGTGTGTTCTTTGTAAGTGCAGGCACTAAAGGACTCGGGGAGGGCTTCCTGGGCTTTCTGACCTGTGAGGGAGCCCCCACTTGAGCAGTGTTTTTCTGGGGAAGAGCTGGTTTTGTTAATGGTTCTTCTTCACTAGCGCTGGGTTTAGTTTCTCGGGTCAGGAACTCCGCAATTTTCATCTGGACGCCATTCTCTTCAGTAATGGAAGCTTTCGGCAATGAGGTTTTAGATTTTTTCTTCTTCTTCTCCCGTTTGGATGGTTTACCCAACTCAATCCCATCCAGCAGACCCTTGGCTGCAGCTCGGGCCAAAACATCTTTCACAGACACTGCCTCAGATGGGTCCCGCTACAACAAGAGAAGCAGTTACTGAATGTGGGACTCAGCTATTATTGTATATATTGCAAATATTTATCAATGCTGCAGTAGAAATAAAGAGTATCTTGATTATACTATGAGAAATAAATGTTTTCTAGGCCTTAGTCCCTAATCCATCTTGTAAACCTCAGCAGATGGCTTTTTTATTTTTTATTTAAACTTCCCCATTTATGAACCTCATAGTTCATTTCTTACGTGTGAAGGAAGACGCACTAAATGCTGACGGGGTGCTTGCAGAGGTGGGGTCCAGGGCAGGCAAAAGAGGAACGAATACTCAGGGGCAGCGTAGGGAATGGAGATGATCTGCCACATGGCAATCATGCTTTTTCCTGCCCCCGAGAGCTGTTTATGAAATACGAGCTCATCTTTATAGAAGGCTCACAGGGCTCTCAGTTCCTCTCACGATCTTAATTCCAAAGGATAACACAGATTGAGTTCTTTTTTCCTTACCTCCCTTGTTAAAACTGAAAGAAAGCAACCGTTGGTAGTTTCTGATGGCTCCATTCTGAAAAATTTATCGGTAGACAAATGTATGTCCTTTAAGGAGCACAGAGGAAGAACAGGAGGACTACGCCTGCAGTGGGTACAAACAAACAGTTAGGGTTAGACGGCTGCTCTGCCGGGGGGGGGGGGGGAAGAAAGCTGCATTTTCTTCTGGTATGTTTTACTAACCGTTTAAATAGAAATCCCAAATAAGAAAAAAATGCTGAAGCAGTCTTTCCGAAAATGCTAGTAATGTACAAGCTCTGTTTCATATTAGCTCATAATTTATCATACTCCCGAAATTCTCCATCTTTAAACAACTATTTCAAGAATAACAAATTTTGACAAACTAAAATCTTCTCAAAGTCACTAATGTTAACAAAAGACTTCCCTTATCAAAACAGATACATATGTATATTAATCACAAAGTTATCCTACATTTCCAATACTTCCCCCTATCAAAATACAAAAGGTATGACTTCCTTCTTTTGGTTACTGTTTGCACAATTACATTATTAAAATACAGCCTATCATTTTAACCACATTATTCTTCCCACCTTTTGAGTATAAATACGTAGTGTTCAAGAAAGAAGACCTGGTGTCAGAAATATAAAAATTTCTAATCACTAATAGATTTAAAATAAAATTTTGGTTTTTAAATTTTATATTTTACGGGCGGCACCTGTGGCTCAGTGAGTAGGGCGGCGGCCCCATATACCGAGGGTGGCAGGTTCAAACCCAGCCCCGGCCAAACTGCAACAAAAAAATAGCCGGGCATTGTGGCAGGCACCTGTAGTCCCAGCTACTCAGGAGGCTGAGCAAGAGAATCACCTAAGCCCAGGAGTTCCAGGTTGCCGTGAGCTGTGATGCCACAGCACTCTACCGAGGGCAATAAAGTGAGACTCTGTTGCAAAAAAAAAAAAAATTTATATTTTATGTCTCATTAGTAATTCATTCATGAATAAATGGTTGTTTCCATGCTTTAGAATAAATTATATTTAATAAGTCAAAGCAATGAACTATTGTATGAATTAAAATACCAGGAAATCTTTTTTTTTTTTTGAGACAGAGCCTCAAGCTGTCGCCCTGGGTAGAGTGCTGTGGCATCACAGCTCACAATGCCTGGCTATTTTTTGGTTGCAGCCATCATTGTTTGGTGGGCCTGGGCTGGATTTGAACCTACCGGCTCAGGTATACGTGGCTGGCGCCTTAGCTACTTGAGCCACAGGCGCCGAACCAGGAAATCATTTATTAAATTATTTTTCTATATACTATTATAAGCTCAAGAATACCCAGGATTGCCAGCAACTACCAGAAGCTAGGAGAGAGCAGGGGACACGGGCTCCAGAAGGAATCTATGTGGCCAACACCTTGATTCCATAATTCTGGCCTCCAGAACTAAGAAAATAAATTTTTTGTTATAAGCCACCAAGTTTGGGGTAATTTGTTTCAGCAGCCCAAGAAACTGATACACATGGGATACAGGATTTTGGTAGATGTGTAATTCAATTCCCAAATTAGTTAACCTTAGGATATGGATATTATCTGGGTAGACCTGACCTAATCATATGAGCCTTTTAAATCTGGGTCTAGAGGTGGAGAATGGAAGAAATCAGAGATTGAATTTGAGATGGATATGTTGTGGTATTGCTTAAAGATGGGGGGAGCCTCGTGGGAGGAATGAAGGCTACCCCCAGGAGCTCAGAGCAGTCTCGGATAGACAGCAAGGGCTGTAAGCTCATGCTAGGAAGTGGACTGCTCCCCAGAGCCTCTACCAAAAATCAGCCTGACTGACACACTGAGCAAAGAAGCCAGACATCTGACCTTCAGAACTGCGAGCTAATAGGAGCTTTATGCCACCAAATCTGTGACAATTTCTTAGGCAGAAACAGAAAACTAATACACCACGGCTCCAGCCTGCGGGCAGCTGACACCAGAAGAAAGGTTAGAAGACAGATGGGAGCTTGCTGTGGTGGATATACTGCAAAGGCTGGAAAACCACCAGAGGAGGGCCCAAGGGCAGACCCTTCATCAGCACAACAAACAAGGCACTGGGGAGAGGGACAGCAGTGAGAAGGGCATGGCAGCTTCCATGTCGGCCAGGACTGACAGAGGAGATGCTGCTACAGAACGGGGCTCACTGACAGCAAAAGAGGACGAGACCAGGCAAGCAGATCATCCATGAGAAGCAAGGAATATGCAATTACTAGTTACCACAAGGAGTACCCACAGGAATGACAGTCCAATCCCTCTGGTGCACTTGACCTTCCCTACTAGGAACAGATTCCTTCTCAAAACAGAGAACACAACCTAGCCTTCAAGCTTAGAAATGGTCCACTACTAGAAAAGGATATAATAAACTACCATGTTAAAATGTCAGATGAGGGCTCGACGCCTATAGCTCAACCAGCTAAGGCGCCAGCCATGTACACCTAAGGTGGCGGGTTCGAATCCACAGCCCGGACCCGCCAAACAACAATGACGGCTGCAACCAAAAAATAGTCGGGCGTTGTGGCGGGCGCCTGTGGGCCCAGCTACTTGGGAGGCGGAGGCAGGAGACTCGCTTGAGCCCAGGAGTTGGAGGTTGCTATGAGCTGTAATGCCACGGCACTCTACCCAGGGGGATAGCTTGAGGCTCTGTCTCAAAAAAAAAAAAAAAAAAATGTCAGATGAGAATAATATTTGATCACATTAAATGCTGCAAAGCTCTTCTTAAAACAAAGCATCCATCAGTGGCTTTCAAAACCTCTTACTGTGGTGCTGGTTTAAGTACAGACATAAATCAATGGAACAGAATAGGAGTCTGGAGATCAGCCTATATGTCTATGATTAACTGATTTTCAACAAAGATGCCAAGACCATTCAAAGAGAAAAGAATAGTTTTTTCTTTTCTTTTTTTTGAGACAGTATCAAGCTGTCACCCTGGGTAGAGTGCTGTGGCATCACAGCTTACAGCAACCTCCAAGTCTTGGGCTCAAGCAATCCTCTTGCCTCAGTTTTTTAATTTTTAGTGGAGACAGGGTCTCACTTTTAGCTCAGGCTGGTCTTGAACCCATGAGCTCAAGCTATCCACCCACTTTGGCCTCCCAGAGTGCTAGGAGTACAGGCATGAGCCACCATGCCCAGCCAAGAATAGTTTTTCAACAAATTTTGCTTAGACAACTGGGTTGTCATATTCAAAAGAAGGAAGTTGGACCCTAACTCATGTTATATGCAAAAATTAATTATAGGGATGATGGTTACACAGCCTCATGAATATATTTTAAAAGGCTTGAACTGATGCTTTTTAAACATATTCATAAAAATGAACTATATAATATGTGAATTATATCTCAAAACACTTACTAAAGAGGAACAGTTCCATATAGTGTATAAATTATCCATAACATACTACACACACACACACTCACGTGCTGACATTCAGCTGGTACACACTAGTATGGCTGATCAGCCATCAGACAGCAAACTTTCCAGGCTCCTGCCTGCTGCTGCCCCAGCAACCCTAGTGCTCCTGCAGACCCTTTCGTAACAGAGATAAGCAGAGATCACGCCTGTTCAGCAGGCCCTCCAGGGCTCTGCTGCATCCCCATAAGGGGAAACTGCGGGATTCAGAGATGGAGAGACGCAGGAAGGAAATCATTAACTTTTCATTACCCATTTTTGGATTTTTATTTAATATGCTGACGTGTGTGGGGGTTATAATTAAAAAAAATAAAATTTGCGAAAATCATTTAAAACTATAGTAGTTAGACTTGGTGCCTGTAGCACAGTGGTTACAGTAGCGGCCACATACACACAGGCTGGCAGGTTTGAACCTAGTCCAGGCCAGCTAAACAATGACAACTGCAGCAACAACAAAAAAAATAGCCAGGTGTTGTGCTGGGCACCTGTAGTCCTAGCTACTTGGGAGCTGAGGCAAGAGAATTGCTTAAGCCCAAGAGTTTGAGGTTGCTATGAGCTGTGATACCATAGCACTCTACCAAGGGTGACACAGAGAGACTCTATCTCAAAAAAAAAAAAAAAAAAAAACTATAGTAGTTAAAGCACTGTCATATTTTTACAAAAATAGCCAAATATCAATCGAACAGAATTACAGACTCACACAGAAGTACATGTGGGATTATAGCATAGTAAAAACATGGCATTTTAAGTCAGTGAGAGGAAGGGACAGGGAAAGATTATTTGGGGAAAATATTAAGTTTGATCCCTACTTTACTCCTTTACCAAAATAAATAGCAGAAAATCAATACTTAAATACAAAAAGAGATGAAATTATAAAAACTCTAAAAGAAAACTGGTGTGGCCGGGTATGGTGGCTCATGCTTGTAATCCTAGCATTCTGGGAGGCTGAGACAGGTGGATCACTTAAGCTCAGGAGTTGGAGACCAGCCTGAGCAAGAGTGAAACCTGGTCTCTACTAAAAATAAGAAAATTATCCTGGTGTTATGGTGGACTACTTGGGAGGCCGAGGCAAGAGGATTGCTCAAACCTAGGAGTTCGAGGTTGCTGTGAGCTGTGATACCATGACACTCTACCCAGGGTGACAGAGGGAGACTCTGTCTCTAAAAAATAAAACTGGTAGGGCTGGGCACGGTGGCTCATGCCTATAATCCCAGCACTCTGGGAGGCCAAGGCAGGTGGATTGCCCTGAGCTCACAAGTTCAAGACCAGCCTGAGCAAGTGCAAGACTCCATTTCTAAAATATAGCCAGGCCTTGTGGCAGGCACCTATCTCCCACCTACTTGGTAGGCTAAGGCAAAAGGATGGCTTATGCCCAAGAGCTTGAGGTCTCTGCAAGCTATGATGCCACAACACTCTACCAGGGCAAGAAAGTGAGACTCTGTCTCAAAAACAAAACAAAACAAAAAAACAGTAAAAGCATTCATACTCTCGGGATCAATATAATATAAGTATAGAAGCCATCAGGAAAAGACTGATATATAGAAATTTTTCAATGTATGTTTTAAAAAGCAAATTTTTAATTAAAGTTTTTATTTTAAAATATTTAAAAATATAGATAATCTTAAAAAATTTGTGATTTACATGAAATGTAAATATTCCAACTATGCAATAAGACATATAAAAAGAATAATGCAGTTGAAAAGGTAGGAAAGCACATGAACATGCAATTTACAAATAAACCATAACAATTAAAAATTAGTGAACATTTGTTATATGCCAGGTACTGTTCATGAATTAACATATTCAATCCCCACAAGGATCTAATGAAGTAGGTAATGCCATTAATATTTTTACAGCCCCTTCACCCTCCTCTCCATTCATAATAACCTGCCACTTAACAGGAAAAAAAAATGGTATAACTATCACCTACCTTGTTACAGTACATTGTCCCAAGATGTTACAATCTCCTAGGAGATTTTAAACTAGAAGATTTAAAATCTACCTATCAGTTTTGTTTTGTTTTGTTTGAGACAGAGCCTCAAGCTATCACCCTGGGTAGAGTGCTGTGAAATCACAGCTCACAGCAACCTCCAACTCCTGGGCTCAAGCGATTCTCCTGCCTCTGCCTCTCAAGTAGCTGGGACTATAGGCACCCACCACAACGTCCAGCTATTTTTTGGTTGCAGCCGTCATTGTTGTCTGGCAGGCCTGGGCTGGATTCGAACCCACCAGCTCAGGTGTATGTGGTTGGTGCCTTAGCCACTTGAGCTACAGGCGCTGAGCCCACCTAGGAGATTTTAAACAAAGGGACAACTCAAGAAGGTGCTCTCTAGGGCGGCACCTGTGGCTCAGTGAGTAGGGCGCCAGCCCCCATATACCGAGGGTGGCAAGAAAAAATAGCCAGGTGTTGTGGTGAGCACCTGTAGTCTCAGCTACTTGGGAGGCTGACGTAAGACAATCGTTTAAGCCCAAGAGTTGAAGAGTTGTTGCCCATGCTGCGAGCTGTTAACACCATGGCACTCTACCAAGGGCAACAAAGTAAGACTGTGTCTCTAAAAAAACAAAACAAAGCAAAAAGAATGTGCTCTCTTCCCCCTTAGCCAAGCAGAGTTTAGGTAAGAAGCCTTTAAGAGGGTGTCAAATTCTCAGCAAAGCAGTGTTTCCTCCCTCCCTTCCTTCCTCCCTCCCTTCCTTCCTCCCTCCCCTTCTCTCTTCCTCCCACTTCCATCCTTTCCCTTCCTTATTTCTATATATCTATCTCTCCTAGGATTAAAATTGAGACATTTTCACAAGAGAATATTAACATGTTTATCTGAATTAAAGAATAAAGTCAGATTTTTATCTGACAAGGTAAATCTGGTTTTGACAATCAAACTATGTAAAATAAGTGGCAAATTCGGCATTTTCCGCACATCAATCACATAAGATAAATCTGCAGGTCTAAAGATTTAACAAAAATACAGTAGAGCCTCTGTAATTTGATCACCCAAGGGACTGCCACAAACTGGTCAATATACGGAGCTGGTCAACATAAGGAACTAGGCCTGCTGTCCTGATACCTACGTGTGGTGCGTGTCCAGGCTGTGAAAACTTAAGTCTCTTCAACTTACGGAGGTGGTCAATGTGGAGATGTGGTCAACTATGAAGGCTCTACTGTATATTTAAAACACATATGTAGCATAACAGTATAGAAATAATATATTTTTCAACTATTTAAACTTATGGTGAAAATGTTAGACGTTAGCTTTCAAATAAAAAATAAGATACAGTTATTCAAAAAGTTTTAGGGAGTATTTGAGCAAAAATGTTCAAAGCCCACTCTCCAGAATCCCCATTTTAACTACTCCACACTATAGTGCCCAGTCAGCACCCAGGAAGCATGCTGGACCTGAGGAGCAGAGAAATGAAAAAGTCAGTCATAAACAGTAAGATCTCATCTTTTTACCCCTTGCACTGACAAATATTTAAAATTCTGGTAAAACTTAGCATTTGTGAAGCTGTGGGGAAACAGATTTATAAGAATGAATATTTTGTTGGGTAATTTGACAATATAAATTAAAACTTAAAATATGCACATTCTTGGGTGCTGGAAAAATCTAGAAGACTAGGGTTAGGTGCGGTGGCTCACACCTGTAGTTTTAGCACTTGGGAGGCAGAGGAGGGTGGACTGCCTGAGCTCATGGTTCAATACCAGCCTAAGTCACAGCCAGACCTTGTCTCTAAAAATAGCTGGGCATTGTGGCAGGCACCTGTATTCCCAGCTACTCTGGAGGCTGAGGCAAGAGGATCACTTGAGCTCAAGAGTTTGAGGTTGCTGAGAGCTGTGATGAGCTCAAGAGTTTGAGGTTGCTGAGAGCTGTGATACCACGGCACTCTACCAAGGGTGGCAAAGTGAGACTCACTGTCTCAAAAAAAAAAAGAAAATCTAGACTATAAATCAAACTGGTAAGAACAGTTATATATGAAAAGATGGGATTTAGGAAACTATTTTCTTTTTTAGTTAGTACTTCTGTAATATGTGAGGTTTTTAAAATAGGGGACCAGGACCAAAAAAATTTCCATAGGCCTAACTAAGGTAAGTATCATGAAGGCTTACATTCAAAATGAGCTAAATATTTCTGGGATATTGGAAGGAAATAAAAGCATCAGGTAGGTGGTTAGCTTGGATGACAGATAATGCTGCTTTTACTCCTAAATTCAACTACTTCAGGGAATATAGAAATGACTCCTCAAGGCACCTCGAGCACTTCCCAGGCAATGCATCACTCTGCTTGACAGCATCCCCAATGAGTAGTTATAAACCAATTTGAGCTCAACTCTCAGACCAATCTAGAAAATAAATTATTCTGCCTTTATAACATGTCTTTTTAAATAATACTTATGGTGGCACCTGTGGCTCAAAGGAGTAGGGTGCCGGCCCCATAGGCCAGAGGTGGCGGGTCCAGTGTCCCGGCCAAAACTGCAAAAAAATTAAATAAATAAAAAATAAAATAAAATAAAATACTACTTATGTCTTTCATACCATAGTATAGAATAATCATTAATCTCAGTTAACCCGAGATAAACTAGTCCTACATTTTTGCCATGTTATATTATAAAAATCTTATCCCTGACAAATCAAGAGTTATGCATTCCACGTTCACCAACTTGGTTATACACCTGCAAGAATGCCCTCAGCAGCTTCCGTGATTTGTAACAGATGTGCCGTGTGAGATCTTAGGTGTGCTATGGAAAATTTTCAAGATCATTAAACTATTTTCAAAAGAAGTTCAAAGCACAGTATTTTTTTTGTTTACTTTTTCTTGATTAGCATAATTTAAGTGTACCCTGGAAGTTTAGCTATTGGCTCAAGTGTGCTGTGAGGTAAAAAGTTTGCAAACCACTGTGCTGGACAGAGTGATTTAAGAGTGCTCTCAGAACAGGAGGTTGGCTGCCAGCCATCAACAAGAGCTACTAAATAAGGAAAGAGTCAGCAAGAAAAGAAATAAAAGTGTGATAAACACTTGTGAAATAGCAAAGGGAAAAAAAAATGTCAAAAGGAGGGAGCAGACTACACCCACGTTGCATGTTACGAATCAGAGGGAAAGTTCACAGCTGGAGAAGTCAGGAAAAAATGGAAGAGAGGTTTAGAATGCCTTATTCACTGCACCAGTCTGAAGTAACTAATGCTGTCATTCATTCTCAGATCTACTCCTTTTCGGGACGTCCACAGTTCAGACTGTAGTGTAGTGCTCTTTCTGCACCCCCAGATCAGTGCATTTCAACCTTCATCATCTCAGGGCACACTTGAAACTATAGTTAAACTTCACACTTAAGTTATGTTGATCAAATAGAAAGAATAAACAAAAGAATATTACTGTGCTTTTAACTTAGGTCTTTCAAATTGTTCGCAACACCCCTCAGCTCCTCTCATGGCCCACCAGTGTGCCTCAACACCCTAGTTGGAAATCACTGCACTAGTTTACTGCAGCATTTTACTCAGAAGCTACTGTAGACATCTGGGTTATGTTTGCCTCAGTCCTGAGAGTCCCAAAGACTAAATGGCTTAAGGAATGTACAAGTTTTCAGAAAATAAACATCCAATTGTCTGTCTGCTTTCTAGGAATATTTTATATACTTATTTTTCTTCTACGAAGGTATACATGCTATCTCAAATGGGGATGTAAAATGTGGACCCAGTTTATCCAGAAACCAATCAAGTCAAAGCCAAAATACCTCTAGCTAACAAAAAAAAAGGACTATTGTAACATATAAGAAAATGCTCGTGCCAAGCTGTTGTAAAGGCTCTAGCGAATCTATTCTAAAGTTGTAGGAAGTTAGGCTATTTGATCACATTAAAGTATAATAAAAAGCAGACACTCTCAAAAATACATGACAGTTTGAGTTGTTTGGAAGAGTCCCTTCTTTTCTTACCTATAAGGTTGCACTTTATTCCCACGGTCTTGAAATTCCAGTGCTTTATTAACAACAGTTTCATTTTCTTCTGGATAAACTGAACACGTGCAGTAAACAACTGCTTGAGCTTTAGCAACTATATTTAAAGAAGATGCAATGAATGTAATGATCCTATCAACAATCCTACACAAATCTGCTATGTTTCCAAACATCTATTTGATACTAACACTACTGGCTCTGGGGGGAATGATTTCCACAGATGCTTGAATGTCTTCCTTTCAAGCAAAAGCTACATAGTAATGTAGTCTGTGGTCGATAAGTCAAGTCAATTGAACTGGATTGTAGGGAAACTGCAAATTCAATCAATGTGACCAACTTAGTTATAAGCACAAAGAAAGAAATGCTGCTGATTACCGTGAGCTTGATACTCCCAGCCATTCTGCCACAAGCCACATTGCTTGCTTGGTGGGAAGGACGCCAGACACAGACTTGGATGTGAATCCCAATTCTGTCCCTTACTGCTATACGAACCTGGGCAAATTACTTAAAACTCTCACATTTTCCATCAGTCAAATGAGGTAATACCACTACCTGCAAATCCCTCGTTGGTTCATACTTAGTGAGCACCTACCACCCGCCAGGCACTCTTTGGGATACAGCAAACAACACAGACATAAGTTCCCACCCCCGTGGAGTTTACTTCCTTGTAGGAGAGAAAGGCAATAAATAGGAAAACTATATAGTATCCTCAGGTGATAAACGGAGAAAGACAAAACCCAAACACAGGGGTAGTGGTGGAGGTGGTGGGACTCTGGATGTATGCTGCGTAGAACCTACCTTATTTGCTGACAGCCTGGCTGTAGGTAAGAAAGCGAAGTCGTGGGCGATGTCAGGCTTTTAGCCTGGGCAAGTGGAAGGCTAAAACTGTCACTAACTGAAATGGCAGTACCCTGGGAGGAACAGGTATGGAGAGGGAACAGGGAGGAAGAGCAGGAGTTCCAGCTGGGATGTGTTGACAGAGACATTCCTGTCACTAAGTGAGACGTCAGGAAGGCAGCAAGGGTGGCACATGCACACATTACGGAGGGTATTGAGACAGACAGGAACCAGCAGGGAGACCAAGGAGGGGCGGCCAGGGAGTGGGAAAGAGAGTGTGTGAAAGAAGAGGAGGTGAGAGACCCTGTGAGACAGGACTGTGAAGTGACACAGCAGCATGGGGTCACCCGGGATCCTCACAGGACCATTTCAGTTTAGTGGCAGCTGTGAAAGTGCAATGGTAACAAGCTCAAAAAAGACTAAGAGGAGAGATTCAGGCTTGGCGCCTGTGGCTCAAGTGGCTGAGGCGCCAGCCACAAACACCTAAGGTGGCGGGTTTGAATCCAGCCCAGG